>NC_080671.1:213094700-213464352 GCF_030247195.1 Topomyia yanbarensis | reverse complement strand
TAAAATCAATACTTGGATCCACAAAGGATCCGATAGAAACACTGAGCAAATCGGGGATATACAAAATATCATGTTCACATTGTGATAAAGTTTATATTGGACAAACCAGGAGAACATTAGAAATTCGATTCAAAGAGCATATTGCGGAAATAGCAAAAGCTTCTAGAGAATCTGCTAAAGATTTACCATTCCACTTCAAATCCAAGGTAGCGGAACATGCTTTTTCAGAAAAACATAACTTAACTATAGAAGATATTAAAATTCAGCGTCAAGTCTCTAATCCTTGGAAATTAGACGTAGCTGAAAGCCTGGAAATTTTCAAACATCCGTCTCCTTTCTTATTAAATCGAGACCAAGGTAACGGATATTCATGGCTCTTCGAAATTTTACCTACATGCAAAAAACGGTCAGCTTCATGCACCTAGGTACCCACCGACCACAGCCTACCCGTTTCCCTAGATAAAACGACGTTACAATCCCGTAATTTCCTATAGACTGATACAAACACTGAAGAAGATTACAAGTAGTAATCGAAATACCGGTATCTGTTAAATAGTGAAGTGCTAGTGCATCTAACTATAAAAACATAGTGGAATTAAATGGAAGAAAATCTTTGAAACATTATATTAGTTTTGGTTAAGCCATTAGAAGCCGGACGGAAAGGAAAGGCTCATGCACGCCACGAGAACGAGCGAGAAAGCGATAGTAGTGCATATTAGCGAAAGCGTTACCTACATTTTGAACCTTAATAACTTTTCTTCTACTAAACGGATTGCCAATCTTGTTTCATAAATCGGAAGGAAAACGTTAAACGCTTGCTACCGATACGTTGTTTGCTCTATAAAATTTGTTTAAATAGTTCAAAAACTATTTTAAATGAGAATCAACATTAATGATAAAACCTATAAATAGGGGTGTCGCAGTTTTTCTCAAAGCCAGACGTGTGTAAGACGCAGTGCATAACAGACGTGCGTGGTCGTGAGAAGCTGCATCGGACGACCAATCAAATCGGCTACCACCGGAAAGAAGAAAAACGTTGGTGGCGGTGAGAAGGCCAAAAAGTCAAAGGCTAAGAAACGCAGTCACGGAAAAGGCGGTAGTAACTTCCACTAAAATTGCCACCAAAATATCGAAGGCTGCAAAGCGTACTCATTCGGTGTGAACTGCGAAAGGGGAAAGATGTATGTACGCAGTAAAAACAATCGTTGGCAAGATTTGAATAGACCTTTCTCGTCAAAAAAATTTATATGATAGGATGCTTCCTTTTTTATCCCCAATTCGTTACTGCCTATTGCCCCGATGGTACCTCTAACTATTGAAAAAATCAAAAATAGTGCAAGCTGCTCATTTAACCCCATATTCTGAATACCTATCTTGCCTTGTTTCCCCATATTTTTACACCATTTAGATGAATTTCCTGTGGGGAATACTGAAAGGATGCCAGATCTGCATATATATTAGTAAATCTGCAGATTTTGCATTTTCACTGCAGATCTTTTGCAGATTACAAATATTTAGCAGAACAAAGCCTATGCCAGCCAATTTATACACCAGCTTTCAGCATTAGTGATCATTTAAATTATATACATACTACATTTCTACGTCGCATTTATTGAAGATTTTTGTAGCAATCGGCAGACTTTTATATTTTTACTGCAGGCTATTGTTTAAATAGACCTGGCATCACTGATGTTGAAATGATTCATTCATATACCTGTCAATAATATAGAGCATTGTATGAAAATGTATAACCTCACTTTTCTGACAGTTCGGTGTGCTTGTTTACCTAAGACTTGTTTACACGGACGTTATGTTTAAAATTTACATTACTTGAATACTTTCGATGCTCTTTGAAAGAATATCAACTCAAGAGGGATGAGGATTGGAACAATGGTAACTTGGTTCATACATTGACCAATCGGCGCTGGATGTAAAACCCGGTGGCATATGCTGAATCGTAAGATCAAGCATTGGGCTATAAAACGATTGTTCTCTGGATGATGGATAAGGACTTGTACACATTTGTTTGTTTGCTCGTGGGTTAATTCCTAACAAGATGATCCGATTGATTATTCATTTTTAGGTGGTGAAGTTTATCTGAACTTTATAGGTAACGAATTCGGTCGATGATAAGTTGTTGAAATGATTTTGATCGTTCAATGCCCATATCGAAGAACGTTTCCATTTGTCAGAATGCCTACCAGCGTATGATAGCTGCAAACATGAGGACAACAAGGTTATCGCTTTCGAATGGAACAATAATTTATTATTCGTGTTCAAGTTCCATTACAGCAAAAGTTTCGTCGATTATCGCATTGTCGTTGATTTGGCCGGCAAATGCAAAATAGCGCTCGGCACTGACGATAAGGAGTAAGATGGATTTGATTGGAGTGATAATAATAATGCAGAGCATTATACATTCTGATAGAATATCAGGGAGGAGAAATTATATGTAAATTTATATTATATCCCGAGTAGCCATCATTTTGGCACCGCAATGAAGCTATCTGCTGTCTTGTTCAAATTGGCACGAAATAACTAGGCAGCGAATGATAAATTTCATAGTCAATTTTGTTTACTTTTTCTGAAGGATAAGTAATTAGTATGTTGTGAATATATGTGTCGCCGGTGCCGTGTGTTATGGTGGTACCGGACGGAACCGTTGGTCAGCAGACCGTCCTTGTCGTACTGGTCATAGATGCAAGGTTTTTTCTCATCTGATAGCACTTGACATGCTTCGGAGATCTGTCTTAACGCTCTCTACTTAGCGCAGGATACGCGAAACCGCTGCTAGCTTTCGAAAGAAAATTCCTAGCTCTCTCTCTCGACTGAGGACTACAATTTCGGTCGACTAAATTGTGCTATGAAAATTGTACTTCCTGGAATTTCACCTAACGAGATCAATTCATTGTGAGGAATTTCGCTGCGTTCCAATATTGCTTGCCTCTGTAGGTGATGCTGTGTGTATATTCACTTCGGCAGCCAGCTCTTATGTTTTGGGTAATTTTGCTATCTTATTCTGCTGAATAAATCATCTGCCTAAAGCCTCTACGTTATACTACGGTCACTTTAAAAACGCCCTGCTATTTAATCTTGTTGCTCTCGGCAAGTCAGTCCTGGCACTCTTGTAAGTGTTGGCCAGCCCCAGCCGTGAGCACTGCTGAGACTCCCTGAAACAAAGACCTCAGGGTCGGCACGCTTATCCTGGAGTTTCGCGGGTAGCAAGGAAATGCCCGATTAGTTGATGCAAACTCTACTTTTATTTTCCTCACTTTCACAAACTCATTCTTCTATCTCTTTCACTTTCCACTTCTTAATTCTATCTGACCTTTTTTTGCTGCTTCACCACCTTATTCTCCTACTGTCGAACTCCCGTTCTCCTTTCCGCCGCGTCTACGGCCTTTGCCGCCCGCTGGACTGGAACCGATGAAGGGGTGGCGATCTTCGGTGTCGTTGAGTTACACCAAGGGTGGTTGCGGCCTTGATCCTCGGCTAATTGATGGCAAGCCGGAATCCCGGAACAATGGCGTGGCGTGATGAACAGGCGTACTGCCAACGTACTGCGCGTCGGTTATATTTTTGGCAAAAACTGCGGGGTCCTGTGGGTAACACAACACAAATCGTGGTTAAGTGACCTGACGGGCATTCTTGGTATTTTTTTGGGGAATGACATCATATTCGGACTTTACCTGTCGTCCACTTGAGCTCCTCACGATTTCAATATCACTTATTAATATACTCCAATAGCTGCTCTTCAATTAACTTGACTGTTCGACGCTTTCCGGGTAAGTGATCGACCGTTCCCGTTGTAAGTTAGTCAAAGCGAGCTAGAACAGCCTCGGTCATTCCCCTTTGGTCAAGTTCATTGCCCCCATCTATGGTACATAACGCGCAGCGAGTTACCCAATCAGGTTGATCGCCACCGTTCCTTCGCCTACCACCACCCCTTTCCCGACGACGAACTCTGGTGGTGGGTTTTAAAAGCTATGGTGGCTGCATGCCGATGATAGTTGCTTTCCAAAGGTCTATCAACTGTGATTAGTGGAAGGTCGGTTCACAGTAAACACATCAAACAAACACAAACATTTCCTGCTATATAATTTAAAACTTATACGACAATTTAAAACACGCGGTAGTATCAACAATCTTCACGCAGGAGACTTCCGACGCTTACACTCTCCCCCAGCTCGGGAAAAAAAAAATTTACGAAGTAACTTTTTTTTCATTGCAAATATCACAACCACAACAGCAATTACACGAGCCTGCTGAACCTTCACATCACATTACAAAAATTCACACGGACAGAATTACGTTCACTTACTGTAGCACATGAAATTTTTCATTCGCGACGTACTAGATTCAAACGGCCAAAACAGTGAAAACATCGTTGAGCATTGTTATCGAGTATCGGGGTTATACGGTTTCGTCGTCGGGATATACCAACTCCTCCCTATTGCGCGACCACTGTCCTTACCGACCAACAATGTCTTTCGACTCCGGTCTCCAATAATCAAATATCCTAGTCGTAAGATTCAGTAACCTCGAACCAATGCAATGCAATTATTCAAAAAGAACATTTAACAAAATTAAAAATATTATGATTTAAAATAAATTTTTAGAATAAAACATGCAAAATTTTCTACTTTTCTAACTACTTTTTTTAATTTTATTTACTTTAACTCCGGAGTATTTATTTACAAAAGTAAAGTCATGCACTGCTGCATGAAATATTTCACGCGACTTGTCGGAGTTGCGTTCTATTCCATCAATATGATAGCGTTATCAATGTTTTATCAGTGTGTGTGGAAGAAATACGGTGCGATCGAAAAATCTGTCAATTCTCTGTCACTTGTAATAATGGAGAAAGGTGGAACACATGTGGATAATCCTCTGATGGAGTTTTATTCAGGAATTTTAGAGTGAACGCGGAGATTTATCATAATTATCATGATTATTTTGTACGTACAAATTATGGCCAATTGATCATTCTTAATTTTTTTTATAATTCTCAGTGTTCTATTTTTAATTCCTGGATAGAAGTTCATCATATAATGACTTGTTAAAGTCTGTAAATATGCACGGGTAAGTAAGCATGATCTGAGATTCCTTTATTTCTGTTCTATTGGAATGATTTGTTTACTTTGAAATATGTCTTGTCGAATTTTAAATGAGTTTCTAATTGTTTGCTTAGTTAATTGTTGCCTGCTGATCGTGACCTTGAATTGTTTTGTCGCATATCGTTCTATATTCCCTCTCACATCACCCTCCCAAACTGCACCTCGGCCCTCAACCCTCTGCTGCACTATCGATTAAAATTTTGTTCACAATCTTGCATGCAAGACAGAAAGAGCACCTAGTACTGTTTGGTGATGTTATGCAGTTTTTCAACTGCTAAAAACTTCTCCTTCTTGGTACCAATGTTACGAAACTTACTCAACACCTCTTAATCTCAATATTACAAATTGCAAATATTATTTTAGGCAATCCAGCGATTAATGCATCCGACAAATCTAAAACTCTGGATTGGATTATATCTAGACGTAACATGCATTGGTATGCATACGATTGATACAACAAACTGGAAGAGATGAGTATTTTCAGAGGGATCAATTGACGAAAATTGATATCGTCTCCCAATGTTTGTTATCTTCATACGCATATCCAACGAACTTAAGCTTTTGAATTCCCTTATATTTTAGACTACGCTTTCAAATCGGCGGCTGAGAAAATCCCAAGAGATTTCCCATTAAGATCCGCCACTTCATATGAACTAGTGCCCTTTTTCCGTATGATCACACAGGGCGTGTACTGCGGACCGAGCTTAGCGTTAAACTGCTCTCCCGCTGACGACTGACGAAAGCTTCGCTTGTACACCTGCTGTCCTACATCGAACGATGGTGAGTAACGCTTATGTCGGAGATCGTAACGTCTCTTCGTATCTTCGTGGGTTTTCCGTAAATGCTCTCTCACAAACTCATACATTTTTTTATTCACTCCTTTCAGTCTCTCCATTCTCTCATTTCCGTCTAGTTCCTCTTCCATTTCAAATCTATGCTGAGTTCCCTTGGTAACTATCTCATGTCCATAGACCACGCAATGCGGACTAAACCTTGTGGAAGAGTGAATCGTATTATTGAGTACGAATTCAATCTCCGAGATTTTCGAATCCCATAACTTTTGATCCTGTTTCACATAACTTCTAATCATTGCATTAATTGTCCGGTTTAGACGCTCAGCAGGGTTTGCTTGACTTCTATGTCGAGAATTAGCCCAATGCTGAATTTCGTACCGGGTCAACAAATGTTGGAAGTCATTTGACATAAATGTTGTTGCGTTATCTGTGATAACAATTTGGGGTACAGACAGTCTTCGGAACCATTCCTCTTCCAATATTTTGCATAGATTAACCGCCGAAATCTTTTTTACGGGTACAAGCAGGCAATACTTAGAGAAGATATCCATTACGACTAACAAGTGCGCGTTGCCATGCTTGCTTCGTGGCAGAGATTGGATGTAATCCATGCAAACTATTTGGAAGGGTCGGGTTGCGATTCGCTGCTGACCCATTTCTGGGGATGTTGAAATGGTGGAGTGTTTGTTTTCCTTACATGGTCCACAATTGGCGATGTATTTCTTAATATCGGCGGCCATTCTTGGCCAATAATAAGACCGTTTAATCTTTTCTACACATTTCTCATATCCTATGTGAAGATTTCCATCATGTTCTTGTCTCAAGATTTGGGTTCTAATGGACGTTGGAACGCATTGCTTCCATTCGAAGCGATAGTCCATGGTGTCTGCTTTGGACGAAACGAATTTGTATACTTTTCCGTTCTCAATCCTAAAATCAACATACTTTTCCGGGTCTTCACTAACTCCTGCAAAAAGTTTTTTGTACCACCCGTCCTCCGGTTCTTCTTCAAGACTCTCAATGGATCGGGATAGTGCATCGGGGACTATATTGTCTTTTCCTCTACGATGCCGAATATCGAAGTCGTACTGCTGTAATGTGATACTCCAACGACTAAGTCTTGAGGACGATCGCCATTTGGCCCTCATTATAAACGTAAGCGCAGCAGAGTCTGTCACTAGGGTGAACTTTGTCCCCTCTATATACCCTCTGAATTTATCAATGCAGCGAAGGGCAGCTAAACCTTCCTTCTCTGCTGCATGATAATTCAACTCTGCGCCTTTGAGTTTTTCGGAGTGATAGGCTATCACCTTTTCCTCCCCACTTTGCACCTGTGTTAGGATTCCTGCGATAGCGTTGTCGCTTGCGTCTGTTTGGACTGTAAAAGGAAGCCTGAAATTCGGGATTGGCCATAACCGGAGCGGAAATGAGCCTTTCCTTGATGATCTGAAATGCATTATCGGCTGCTATGTTCCACAGTACCCTCTTTGGCTTATTTTTAAGTAAGTACGTGAGAGGTGCTGTGATTTCGCTAAAGTTTGCGATAAACCTACGGTAATAGTTTACCATACCGAGGAATCGACGAAGTTGTCTAACCGATTTCGGAACCTGATATCCCATGATCGCTTGTACGCGATCAGGGTTAGGTCTTAACCCATCCTGGGACAGAATGAACCCAAGATACGGCAATTCGTAGCAGCAAAATTTTGATTTCGATACATTAATACATAAATTCGCTTCTCGCAAACGCTTCGCTAAATCCTTTAACTTGGCTATGTGTTCATCAAATGTTCGACTAGCAACCACAATATCGTCTAAATAGACAAATATTGCCGGTTCTAGCGCACCATGGCTAAGTACACGATCCATCAGTTTACTCAGCGTAGCAGGGCGGTTCACTAAACCGAACGGGAGTCGAGTAAAGTGAAACAATCCTCTACCTGGTACAGAAAATGCTGTATATTTTCGTGAGTTTACATTCAGCGGAATTTGTAAAAATGCTTGTGACAAATCTATTGTGGAAAGGTACTTAACAGGACCAAGGTGGCTTAATATACGGTTTTGGTGGGGTAACGGGTAAGCATCCCTCTTAGTTCTCTCATTGAGCTTCCTGGCATCTAAGCATAGTCGAACTTCTTGACTATCGCGTTTGGCAACGGGGACTACTGGAAGTGCCCAGTCTGAATCAGACGGCTCCACTATCCCGTCTCGCAACATATTATCCACCGATTGATGGATTTTACGCTGAATTTCCGGGCTCCATGGGTATGGATTTTTCCGGACTGGATCTGCTATTTTAAATTCGTCTCTCATCTCTATCGTGTGCTCTATCAAGTGTGTCATCCCACATCTTCCTGGCTCTGCAGCTAGAAATAGCTTTTTAACCTCCTCTAACTTCTCCCTCTGTTCTTCAGATAGTACTTCTTCCTCATCATCGCAACTCTCTTGAACTCCATCGTCTAACACTTCTACTGCTTGATCATGTATTGTTGGGCGAATACCAAACTTCAGCCAAAAATCGTACCCTAGCACACATCTACGATTTAGTTTTGGAGCAATCAAAACTGGTAAAATTTTTGTAGTATCGTTGAATGTGATTGGAACTTCCGCACAACCCACTACCTCGAGATCATCCCCAGCAGCAGTCTTCAAGTTTACTGAAGCTGGTTGTAAGTTCAATTTCAATGCTTTTATTATCTTTCTCGCCCCTATACCCAAAACCGTTCGTGCTGCTCCACTGTCCAACAATCCAATCAGTGGTATTCCCATTAGCTCAATTCTCGTGAATGGTCTGGCGTCTCCACTAAGCTTGACGAGCAACGAAGCAATCTCCTCTTGGTTAGTGGTTTGCCTAGATATTCGTGAGTAACCTAAACTCTCAAGAATAATTGATGGATCCTCCCGCACTACAGTTTGACGTCTTTCGGAGCTCTCTCTATGACTGTTCTGCCTCATTAAACAGGTTTTTTGATTGGCAGTATGGGCAATCTTTAGCATAAAATCCAGGGAAACCGCAATTGTCGCAAAAAGTGTGTCTTTTCTGAGGACATTCCCGCCAGCTATGACCCTCTTCATGACAATTAAAACAATTCCCTCGCCTTATTGGAATGTATGCATTCACAATCCGCTGAAGTGCGTTCGTACCACTCGACCCTGGCTCTGGTTCCTCCCTGTAATTCCCTGACTTCTCGACATTCTCCTGCTTCGAACTCTGCTTTTGGTAGGACTTCTGCCCTCCTCCTACTCCTTTATTTCCGGACGTATCGTTCGTATGCCTACTGTCGTTATTATAGTATGGTTTAAAATTTCGACCTGCCTGGTAATTACTGCCTTTTTGTCCACCTTGAAACCGATTATTATACCCATTCCCATTGCGCTGAAATGGTTTCTGTTGTACGCCAATTTCCTCAATTTGACCCTTTGGTCCAAATCTGTTTTCCTTTCTCAGATACATTTGCCAGTTGATTGCATCAAACCGTTTTCCAAACTCCCTCATTTTAGCTATTGAAGTTACGTTGGCAGCCAGCATCGCCGTTCTGCAATCTTCCCTAGTGTTCCTGAACAAGACGTCAAATTTTCTGCTTTCATCCCACGGCTTGGACATATTACGGAAAATCCTCACCATATCCAGATAGTAGTCCTGAAATTTTTCCTTCGACCCTTGTCTTCGCGCATTCACCAGACGTTCGTGTTGGTAGTCAATGTCTATAGGTAAAAATTCGCCTTTCAATTCTCTAACTAGATTTTCCCACGACTCTAGTTCATTGTTCCCATTGACCTCCATAAACCAACCTCTAGCTTTTCTTGTAAATAAATGGTGTGCAGAAACAAAGAGCTCTGCCTCCGCAAACCCTTCCGACCTCGCATTAAACTCAACTTCCTTCAAAAATTCATTCAATCTTCGACCATTGTCCATCCCATCGTATCTGATAGCCCATTTGTGTACTGGCAATCGGTTGCTGTTTGGTCTCGTTTCATTCGAATTGTCCCTTTTATTTTCCTTCTCCTCTACTCCCTCACTAACCAACTTCAAACAATCACGTCTCGAATCTACACTTTCTAATGAACCACACCTTTTCTTAATCCATTCCACAAAGTCTTGCGGGTTAGCATGATTATCCACTTCGATATCGCTCTCTACTGATTTATTTTCCACTCGAGTACTATTCGAAGCCTTCACTGCTTCCCGCTCCACACGGTTCACGGAACTTTTGAACCTTTCTAGAGCTTCTATCCGACGAAGCAACTGTTCTACGACTACCTTCAAGTGGTCATTTTCCACCGTAAGCTGGTTTACTCTATCGCTGCTATTTACACCACCCACTATCTCACCACCTACTGCACCTTCTTCGTCGTCAACATTATGCTGACGTTCTTCCTCCCACTGTTGCTCTATTACATTCCCATCACTCAAAATTTCCTGCTGCTCAGTACTCACTATCTCAATCTGCTCGGTCAAATCCTCTCCCGTTTTCCCTGATTCCGTTCCAGTTCTAACATTACTCTCTCCGCGTAGTACATTCATACTTTCATTCGCGATTGCCATTTCCACTTCTCTCACATCCTGTAGTGGAAATGTGATTGAGAAAAACAAATTCAACAGTTTTATGCACTCTCCCGCAATCATCGCAATGTTGTTCAACACTTCCTCTTCCTTCGCATATGCTTGTAATCGCTCCATGCGGAAGAAAATATGGATTAACCTGCTTTTGAACAATTGTTCTGGAGCTTTTTTTGCCCTTCTACTTTCTAATTCCTTCTTAATTTCGCTTTACTTTACCTGGCAACATTTTAATTCTCCCTTCAATGATGTCCAACATTTTCTGAGATTCGCATTAGGTTTAACTTTTTCTATTTTTAGGAAACCTCGCAGCGTTCGTTCTTGCGTGCAACGCGTTTCACTCATTAAATCTGCACCACGAATTTGTAGTTCATGGTCGAGTTCATCGACAGAAAGGTGCGCTGGATTCAACGCGAGATATTGTGCTAGAAGATATTGTTGTTCCATTTTATTTCTTTTTGATTAAATTGTTTTTAGAATTTCAAGATAAAAAAAACAATTTTTTCGTCCAATAAGGTACTGTTCAAAATGCTAGTAATAAAGATTATTTTCTGGGTCTTGTTATCGTTCCATCCGAACTTCATACACACTGATAAAAAAAACTTCGCTAGAAATACGGTAGTACTAAATTTTGAATATGAACTGTCTTTTTAAATAATCGTTATTTTCATTTAATTTTGGACATCAGAACCCCTCTGTAGCAAATTAGAATTTCACTAGCAATATAAGTTTCAATAATTCCACCACCTATGAGAATATGTTTGTGAAAGCAAGGATGTTTTCCCAGAGACGCACGTAGCAATCGGCTGTGAATCGAGCAATTTTACGAGCTGTACCCTCAAAACTGATGGTAAGTCAATTTATGTTGGGCGCCAAAGTGTAAGTGTTGGCCAGCCCCAGCCGTGAGCACTGCTGAGACTCCCTGAAACAAAGACCTCAGGGTCGGCACGCTTATCCTGGAGTTTCGCGGGTAGCAAGGAAATGCCCGATTAGTTGATGCAAACTCTACTTTTATTTTCCTCACTTTCACAAACTCTTTCTTCTATCTCTTCCACTTTCCACTTCTTAATTCTATCTGACCTATTTTTGCTGCTTCACCACCTTATTCTCCTACTGTCGAACTCCCGTTCTCCTTTCCGCCGCGTCTACGGCCTTTGCCGCCCGCTGGACTGGAACCGATGAAGGGGTGGCGATCTTCGGTGTCGTTGAGTTACACCAAGGGTGGTTGCGGCCTTGATCCTCGGCTAATTGATGGCAAGCCGGAATCCCGGAACAATGGCGTGGCGTGATGAACAGGCGTACTGCCAACGTACTGCGCGTCGGTTATATTTTTGGCAAAAACTGCGGGGTCCTGTGGGTAACACAACACAAATCGTGGTTAAGTGACCTGACGGGCATTCTTGGTATTTTTTTGGGGAATGACATCATATTCGGACTTTACCTGTCGTCCACTTGAGCTCCTCACGATTTCAATATCACTTATTAATATACTCCAATAGCTGCTCTTTAATTAACTTGACTGTTCGACGCTTTCCGGGTAAGTGATCGACCGTTCCCGTTGTAAGTTAGTCAAAGCGAGCTAGAACAGCCTCGGTCATTCCCCTTTGGTCAAGTTCATTGCCCCCATCTATGGTACATAACGCGCAGCGAGTTACCCAATCAGGTTGATCGCCACCGTTTCTTCGCCTACCACCACCCCTTTCCCGACGACGACCTCTGGTGGTGGGTTTTAAAAGCTATGGTGGCTGCATGCCGATGATAGTTGCTTTCCAAAGGTCTATCAACTGTGATTAGTGGAAGGTCGGTTCACAGTAAACACATCAAACAAACACAAACATTTCCTGCTATATAATTTAAAACTTATACGACAATTTAAAACACGCGGTAGTATCAACAATCTTCACGCAGGAGACTTCCGACGCTTACACTCTTCTCGACTATTCCTGGCGCTATACCGCTGACGTCGCACTTATGACGGTGATCAAGCTTGGCGAGAGTGGCAGTGGTTTCTTCGGAATTGTTCACTCGACAAGCAGTAAGTGCAAGGAAGGACTCTGCTACTTATGCCTGAGCCCCTCATTGAAACCTTCGTCCTGCCGGAGTGCTTCGTCCGATACCGGAGGGTATTGCTGAACCGAAGCAGTCTGCTACTGGCGCTGCTTCCTTCGAATCGGAATCGCTGAATTAGCCTTTAATCCAAGTCCCTGCCACTGGCATAGCGAAAACGAGTGCGGCGCTGGCTGGACCATCGGTTGACTCGGACGGGGCGAAACAGCTGCAACAGGAGCGGACCTAGTATGGGGTGTAAAGGTCTTCAATTGCCATAGATCACCAAAATACTCTGCGACTAACTGTTGTATATGTAAATTTAGTTTTCTGGCAACACTCTTCTTCAGTTATAAAAAAAGAAGTTCAGAAGCAAAAACGTATTTTCCCCGTGATTTTTAATCCGTTCAGTATTTTTAATACGGTCGACATTCAAACAATAAAACATTTAAATGTAATCGTGGCTGCCTTCTCTATCCCGATATCCCAAAATACCTAACATTTTGGTGTCAGAAGTGGGATTTAGAGGCATAAGTTTTCCGGTCGAGAGTGACGCGTTCGTTTCGGTTTCGCGAAAAAAAAATCAAGATGGCTAACGAAGAGCTAATGGCATCTCTCGCGCAGATGTTAGCCAATGCCCTACGATCCTCCATTGAAACAGTAGCTGTGGGACATCCGGATGCCGTTAGGGCTGCTACAGCACATCAAGCCAAGCCACCATCGTTCTCAATCTCCGAATATCGTTCTTCGGAAAACACCTCCGTTTCGGATTATTTCAAACGATTCGAGTGGGCATTGCAATTGAGCAACATCCCGGCTTCGCAATACGCACATTATGCTCTAGTGCATATGGGTACGGAGCTAAATAATGCCATAAAGTTCTTGGTGAGTCCCCGTGATCCAGAAGACCTAACGTACGATGAACTTCGTACGACGTTAGTTGGCCACTTTGACCAAGCAAGAGATAAGTACGTAGAAAGCATCAAGTTCCGCGAAATCGTGCAACAAAATGGCGAACCTGTATCCAGTTTTGCTCTACGACTCCGGCAGGGTGCCGCACACTGTGAGTACGGAGATTTTCTCGACAGGATGCTGATTGAGCAGCTTTTGCACGGGCTTGAATCGCGTGACATGTGTGACGAAATTATTGCCAAGAAACCGGCAACGTTCAAACTAGCATTCGAGGTCGCACACACTTTGGAAGCCACCCGCAATACAGCCAAAGAAGTTCGAACGGCAAGACCATCGTTGTTAGCTGAGGCGACTAATAAGTTAGGTTATGAAAGGCCGAGGACGCGCAAAACAAACCTTCCCTCACACACACAGAACAATCAAAAACAACAATGGAGTGACCAACAGTCATCCGAGCAGAGGGTTTGCGGTGGATGTGGTGGCAATCATAATAGAAGTCAGTGCAAATTTCGTGATGCAAAATGCTTCAATTGTGAGCGAAAAGGTCACATTTCCAAAGTGTGCAGATCCAGCACACAGAATCCGCAGGATCGATCCACCGCCCAGATCCATTCGGATGCGATACTAGCTTCTCCAGTCGACGTGATCCAGCCATTGAGTAAAATTCACTCCATCAACACATGTGGGAAGCAAGTTATCCATGTCACCATTGACGGACACAGCATGGACATGGAAGTAGACACCGGTGCTCCTTGTGGTATAATCAGTGAAAAAAAACTCCGTGTTATCAAACCGATTTTCACACTGTTAAAATCTGACCGTCAATTTTCCAGTTACACCGGGCATCGTATTCGGTGTTTAGGTCGTCTTCCAGTGAATGTTTCTATTGGTTCCACCACACGTAAGCTCAACTTGTACGTTGTTGCCGAAGATTACGATACACTTTTCGGTAGGGAGTGGATCTCTCAATTTGCGACCGAAGTGAATTTGAACGAGCTTTTCACCCAAAGCAATACGGTACACTCGCTGACGTCTACATCTTCCAAGATCTCAATGGATCAGCAACAGGCATTGTCACAGTTGTTGGCCAACTATGATGACGTTTTCGGTGACACGGCAGGAATGCTTAAGGGACCCCCAGCATCGGTGCATCTCAAACCAGGTACAACCCCGGTGTTTGCAAAAGCTCGAGACGTACCATTAGCATTGAAGAGTAAGTACGCGCAGGAAATTGACAAGAAACTTGCGGCAGGTTTCTACGAGCGAGTCGACTACTCGGAATGGGCGTCCACCACCCACATTGTGGTGAAGAAGAATGGAAATCTTCGTATCACCGGTAATTACAAGCCTACTGTAAACCCCAGGATGATTATTGACGAACACCCGATCCCCAAGATCGAATCCATCTTCAATCAAATGAAAGGAGCCAGTCTGTTCTGTCACCTGGATGTGACAGATGCTTACTCACACCTACAAATAGATGCAGAATTTCGACATGTTCTCACGCTCAATACACCAACACACGGGTTGATTCGACCGACAAGAGCAGTATATGGAGCCGCAAACATCCCTGCGATTTGGCAACGTCGTATGGAAACAGTGCTAAAAGGTTTACCTAATGTGGTTAACTTCTTCGACGATATTATAGTCTTTGCAGACAGTTTCGAAAATCTACTAATTGTCCTTTCAGCAGTTTTCGATAGGCTAAAGAATCACGGTTTACGATTGAACCGTTCGAAATGTGTTTTCGCCACCCCGGTTCTCGAATGCCTGGGTCACAAGATCGATGCAGACGGTTTACACAAATCCGACCAACACATAGAAGCCATACGAGACGCACCTCGCCCATCGAATCCAGAAGAGCTTAGATTATTTTTGGGGAAAGCCACATACTACAATGCTTTTATTCCCTCTCTCTCAATGCGGTCTCGTTGCCTGCGTGACATGTTGCAGGAGGAATCTTTCGAGTGGAATGCCGAGAGAGCGTATGCATACGAAGAAATCAAATTAGCTCTCATTTCACCGCAGGTACTGATGCCGTATGATCCGAACCTTCCTTTGATATTAGCCACGGACGCGAGTAAATTTGGGTTGGGAGCTGTTCTCTCACATCGTTTAGAAAACGGTCGAGAGCGCCCAATAGCGTACGCCAGCTGCTCTATGTCTGCTACCGAACAACGTTATCCGCAGATTGACAAAGAAGCTCTCGCCATCGTATGGGCAGTCAAGAAATTTTTCAACTACCTTTATGCTCGCCGATTTACTTTGATCACCGATCACAAACCGTTGACTCAAATATTGCATCCAACCAAATCGCTACCAATTCTCTGTATCAGCAGAATGGCTAACTATGCCGATTATTTGTCGCACTTCAACTTTGATGTTGTGTACAAATCGACGAAGGAAAACGTTAATGCAGATTACTGCTCTCGAATTGCTCGCACTCCACGGAACATCGACGTAAACAAACTTTCCGTTCGCGAGGGAAGAGAGAGTGAAGGTGACGGGTTTGAAGTGTTTGTTTTACATCAAATCGCACAACTACCTGTCCGTGCTGAACATATCGGACGTGAGACGCGCAAAGATCCTATTCTTGGTAAAATCGTACAACTGTTGGAAGCTGGAGCCGATTTGACACGATTCGACTATAAAGCACCAGAAGTCAAATATACTCTTTCTGCTACATGTTTACTGTTTGAGCACCGTGTAGTGATACCACCCGTTCTTCGTCAGTCCGTGTTAAATGATCTTCATGTGTCACACCTCGGAATTGTGAAAATGAAAGGAATAGCTCGTTCGTTTGTTTACTGGCCGGGAATCGACACAGACATTGAGAAGACAGCGAAATCTTGTGCAGAGTGTGCTCGTCAGGCACATGCTCCCTCCAAGTTTAGTGAACACCACTGGCAGTACCCCAAAGGCCCGTGGGAAAGGATACACATAGACTATGCTGGTCCAGTGGCAGGTTCAATGTTGCTGATTATAGTTGACGCGTACAGTAAGTGGTTAGAGGTGAAAGTCACAAATTCAATGACAACAGCAGCAACGATTGGCATTATTGATGAGTTATTTTCTCGTTATGGAGCACCTGTTACCATTGTGTCAGATAATGGGCCGCAATTTACCTCTGCGGAATTTAAGGAGTTTTTGCAGAATAGCGGCGTCAAGTTCCACAAACTCTCGGCCCCCTATCACCCTGCAACGAATGGCCAAGCAGAACGTTACGTGCAGACAACAAAAGACGCTCTGAAGGCAATGGGAACTACTGCATCGACGTTGCAGTCCAACTTGAACAACTTTCTGCAGAGATATCGCATAGCTCCTCATGCTACCACTGGAGAATCGCCATCCAAGCTGTTTATGGGACGGAACATTAGGACACATCTAGACCTGCTAAAGCCCGAAGACGTTCGCCAGAAAGTATCGATGAAGCAAGAAATCAACTTTAAGCCATCTTTCCGTGAATTCAGTTCGGGTCAGAACGTGTATTTCCTCTCCGGTAACCTTCGTATGGAAAAATGGATTCCTGGTGTGATCGCCGTTCGACTGGGAGATTTACACTATGAAATCGAATATTCAGGTAAACGATTCAAGCGCCACATCGACCAAATTCGTTCGAGATTCGGCCCTCAAGATCATCAGGCGATTGAAGCATCGGACGTAGAAGAATCAAGCCAACAAGCTGCATCAAGGCACGTTCATTTTTACGGCAACGACAGCACGCTTCATAATGCACCTTCAACTCCAATCAACTTTAGAAGTGCTCCTACTGACCAAGGATCACCAGAGTTCTACACTCCATCTGCAAGCCCAGTGGACAGCCCCGTTCCTCGAGATCCTCCTTCGATCATCGTTCGCCGTTCGACACGAATCCGTCATCCTCCTCGCAAGTATTCACCGTAGATGGTTCATTTTGAAAGGAGGGAGGAAATGTTGTATATGTAAATTTAGTTTTCTGGCAACACTCTTCTTCAGTTATAAAAAAAGAAGTTCAGAAGCAAAAACGTATTTTCCCCGTGATTTTTAATCCGTTCAGTATTTTTAATACGGTCGACATTCAAACAATAAAACATTTAAATGTAATCGTGGCTGCCTTCTCTATCCCGATATCCCAAAATACCTAACACTAACATTGTGAACAAAACAAACCAAATGAAATTGATCGCAACAACAATAAAATAATCTAAATTCTACCCAAACATTTGAAACATTTGAAAAGGGTCTAACTGCCAAACGTAAACCTTGAGAAAAAGGCAAAAGAAGTTTTGGTCGAATTCATTATAATTCTATTTACAAATTTAATATTGTTTTATTTAGTTTGATTGCGCATATTGTTTACATGAGACACTCCCCTTAATTCGTTGAGTTCTTATTTCACTGCCTTTATAATCCTTTTGGAATCAGTTACAATAATCCTTTATAATCATTTTATAATAAGCGTATTGCTAGTTAGGACTTTTATATCAGCCTGGCCCTTTTATAATTTGTTATAAAATCATTATCTAAATTCTTCACAATCCATTGTTACGTTATGTTTATGCACATGGCCATATAGATAGTTTTTAACTGGGACGTGACGTGTGGATACGAAAAAACCTAATGTTAATTGCAGCCAGGGGGAGCTGTCAAATGCAGCCAAAGGGAACAAGACAAGAGATCAAATGAACAGAAAAAAAGAAAAAACACATATCCACAGGTTTTGTCCCAGGATTTGAGTAGAGAATATGAGAATTCGATTTGTTTGCATTTGGCAGTGGGCCTTTTTCAAATGTTTGGCCTTACTTCTACAATGAATCATGTACAAGAAAAGTAAAAATGTTAAATTTAACGGAACAATGTATGATGCCGACATCAAATAAAAAATTGCAGCTGAGCGACCTTGTTTGGAAAGTGTTAACATTTGGCAGCGAACCAAACCAAGTTTCTCATACTATGATCGAATCAACAAAAATTTCAAGACCATGTAAACAATCTCTCTTATCTGTCGAAAAAGGGAGGTTAAACATTATCATGCAATGTTCTCCGCCGAGAGGTTCACTTTAGTTTGTTTACATAATCAATGAACTTTGTACCGCGACTCACCACTTCATTTGCCGCGTTGCCAGGAACTCAAGCAAAAATATACAAAACAGTGTTGCCTAAACACACATTTTGAGTCCAACCATTCTTGCAAAGGTGAAAAAAATACTCAACATTCTTGCATTTTTCAAATTTAAAAAAATCATTAAAAAATCACGATAGCTCCAAATAGTCTCATTTCAACGGCAATATTCTTAAAAATGTGTAATCTTTTGAATAAAAATAAGAAAAAAGGGGGTTAGGTCGGACGAGAAAGGTCTATTGTTTCAAAAGATTCTCGTCTTGTATCAACATAGTTATCTACAAACCGTTCTTATTAGGACGAATGCAAAATGGAAAAAGAATTTAATTAGAAAGTTTCTTTTATTAACTAGTACTAAGTTTGCGCTTGTTAATTCTGTACTTTTACCAGTGAATCATAAGAAAATGTTTTTCTAATCTACAAACGCGAAGGTTTTTGCAAATCCTTCCAGAAAATCAGTGAATGTCGCAACTCTGCCACTAAGCGAAAGCTACACCAAAACGAATGATGAAAATATTTTCATTTATCGAACAAAAGGATGGCCTTCCATCTGCATTGTAAAGTCAATAAATAGGAACACCTTGATGCGAAGCGTACTCATTCGGAGTGAGCTGCGAAAGGGGAAAGATGTATGTACGCAGTAAAGACAATCGTCGGCAAGATTTGAATTGTTTCAAAAGATTCTCGTCTTGTATCAACATAGTTATCTACAAACCGTCCTTATTAGGACGAATGCAAAATGGAAAAAGAATTTAATTAGAAAGTTTCTTTTATTAACTAGTACTAAGTTTGCGCTTGTTAATTCTGTACTTTTACCAGTGAATCATAAGAAAATGTTTTTCTAATCTACAAACCCGAAGGTTTTTGTTTAATCCTTCCAAGAAAATTAGTGAATGTCGCAACTCTGCCACTAAGCGAAAGCTACACCAAAACGAATGATGAAAATATTTTCATTTATCGAACAAAACGATGGCCTTCCATCTGCATTGTAAAGTCAATAAATAGGAACGCCTTAATGCGAAGCGTACTCATTCGGAGTGTGCTGCGAAAGGGGAAAGATGCATGTACGCAGTAAAAACAATCGTCGGCAAGGTTTGAATGTTTCAAAAGATTCTCGTCTTGTATCAACATAGTTATCTACAAACCGTTCTTATTAGGACGAATACAAAATGGAAAAAGAATTTAATTAGAAAGTTTCTTTTATTAACTAGTACTAATTTTGCGTTTGTTAATTCTGTACTTTTACCAGTGAATCATAAGAAAATGTTTTTCTAATCTACAAACTCGAAGGTTTTTGCAAATCCTTCCAAGAAAATCAGTGAATGTGGCAACCCTGCCACTAAGCGAAAGCTACACCAAAACGAATGATGAAAAGATGGGTTGGTAATGTGTATGCCATAACAGGGATGTCGTGACCACTCTTCGAAGTTATTTCAAATCTTGCAAAGCATAAATTGACATAATTTCAATGATTGTTCCTTTATGAATGAAATGACACATTTTCAGGTCAACGCGGCAATAAATTTGCAATTTATAGAACAATTTTATATTTTTAGTTATCATATATTAACTGTCATCTCTTCCAAACAACTTAACCCTCTGCTGCCAACCCCGTGGTTTAAGGGTTAAGGAGAATCATTGTAAAATGTCCAATACATGATTTTATGTTGTTACCTCCACTAAAACCACTTCAGAACACTCCCACCTGTCATACACGTACATTGTCTGCTTGTTGAAATCATTATATGAAATTATTGACCTGTATTCAACGCGAAGAACTCGGTAATAAAATTGTTTTGCTGAATATACTAACGAACGGGATCCCCAGGAAAATTTCGCTGAGCCCGGTGAATCGAACTTAATGCGTAAAATTTAGCCATTTGAAAGAGATACAAGCAGAATTTTAAGAATATGATCATCGCGGTTATGTCCCGGACATTACCCGCCCCTAGTTTTTCGCTAAGCGTGTTCATTTGTGTGCGAAAAAGATTCCGATGGTTGTTTCGAGAGATTTTAACATTGATATTTCAAAGCAAGAAAATTGTTCATTTCATGAATGAATGTCTCAACGAGCTTAGAATCCAGCGCATCCCCTATCAACGCAAACGCCAACAACAAAGGTTCTTGTTCAGCACCACCATAATTATTATAAAGAATAAGTTGAAACATTCCCACATATTTCATTGAGTATCATTCGATTTGAATTACAAGTCAAACGAGTAGTCACGACACTCCGGTTATGTCCTAGACATTACCCACCCATCTTTTTTATGTTGTAGTTAATCACTGGGCCCCATCATTCATCACACATTGGCTCCCACGTTAACAATGATCCACGACTTGTAGAATGTGTAGTTGGCTCCGAGAGTTTCGTATTCTTGATAGACTCCGGCGCCACCGTGAATACAGTAACGAGCCACGGATGGCAGATGATAAAGCGCAATTGTTATACAGTTATTCAAGATTTGATTGTTCATCCAGAGGAAGTTCTAAGAGGGTATGCCAATCAGCGGTCTTTGGACGTTGTGTGTTCGTTCAATGCATATATTGCGGTCAAAGGCCATAATCAATTCAGAGTGCTGGATAAATTTTTCGTGGTAAATGGAACAAAATTGTCGTTACTCGGATATCCAACGTCCCGAAAGTTGAACTTGATTCAAATAGGACATCCAAAGGCAGGAAGTGTTAACGCTATTGCCGAGTCCTACACTACGAAAAATGACATGCACGATTCACAACCTATCTCCGGTACAGAACGAAATGAGTTTCCAAAGTTGGAGGAGTTCGATTTAAAATAGACAATTCTGTTATACCGAAGCAGATAATCCGCTACACTGTTCCCAAAGCATTTGAGGACGCAATCAACAAAAGACTTGCGGACATGGAAAGAAAGGGGATTATCGAAAAAGCCGATAAGGAAGCTGACACAATTACATTTGTGTCGCCCATGGTGTTGGTACCGAAAGGCGTTAAAGATTTTCGTATTGTTATTGATTATCGGGAGGTTAACAAGGCTATAATCCGTGATCCATATCCAATGCCATCGCTAGACAAGATATGGGCAGACATTACTCACAACAATGGTTCTCTTTTCTTTTCTAAACTAGACTTGAAAGATGCGTATTTTCATGTCGAACTGCATGAGGATGTTCGTCACGTTACAACGTTTATGACCGCTAACGGTTTGATACACACGTCACGTTACTTCCCTTCGTCCGCCACGCTTTTCTTGCAGCAGTCCTGTGTCTTTTGATCACCTGTTACGAAAATCGGTGGGTTAGTTCGTTGGTCCACCGCGTTTCCAACACGAAGAAGCACGCCCTCTAATCCTGGCCACGTCTGCTATGATATGTCACACGTGGTCGACTGAGCGCCCAATATCAATCCAACAACTCTGCCGTTCACGGCTCAGCAGTTTACGTGCTGTATTTACGATGGTATCGCTCACCTCGTTCGTCGCGGATCTCTCACCACGCAATGACCGGAACGACTTCGTTCGATGTACAAAAACGGGGACCCTGACAGGAAACAAGAGTCAGCAATGTCATTTCACCAGTATTTTGTGTTACTCACTTTTCGATCCCCGTCGTGTCGTAATGATGCACGTATTCCCCAACGGACACTCAATCCGTTTGACTTTGTATCGCTTGTTATGCTGTGGAACGAGTTGGTGCTGATTAGATCACGCTTTGCGAACCATCCGATAACTAACCTGTCTTTCAGATCTTCCTCTGCGTGTTCGTGGGGTTTCCACCGCTTCGACAGATTTGCTTCCCCAGATGCCGATTATCGCATGCGGATTGTGTGAATTGAGTGAGCGGTCTTAATAATCTTGCCTGCTAGGTCCGTTTAGCTGTGAGTAGCGGCCTTACTTTAAAGCTGTGCTGCGAAGTGACGGATCTTGTGAGTACACGTTCTTTTAATTTCAATTTTGCGACTAAAGCTTAGTATGCACCTCTTGCAAAATGAGGTCGCGAAATATTTTTCCTTCTTCCGTGCGGAATTTTGACATTTGCTCGCGTCTGTGTGTTTGCTGTTAGATGTCGCTTTTGATAACTGGAAAACGACATCAGCTGTTGTTTGTTTATTTCTTTTTTATATTTCTGTTGTCATTTAAATGTTTTAAATAATGTATTTTATTAATTCATCACGGATGTGTATGAAATCGGTAACAATTGTAAACCTATTTGCCATTCATGAAGCTCTCAGGGAAGTAACGTACTCAGCGTGAATCATATTTCGAGCATGATTAATCATAATGCTTATTTGTGACGGTTCCGGATGTCTCGGGGAAGTTCAGTCTGACCAATTTAGACAGCACAATTCCTGCAATCGGAAATTTAAATCATTGGCTGGCCATTTTCTATCTAAATTGGCTGCTTCTACCGGTTCCAGAAGACCCAGGGAAATGATCGAAATTCGCTCAAACCAAATCTATTGTAATTGTCCGAATCGTAACTCTTAATCGGCGTTTGACCATTAAGAAGCAAATCTGATTGCCTTGGCCGCCTTTACCGCTTTCACAAGTCTCGGGGAAACTACCTTTCGAAACACGCTTCGGAATCCGGAAATATAACGCAAATATAACAACCGACTCCGACTCAATCGGTTTCAGGTCGAACCAAACCCTAGGCTTTAAACTTTGGCTGACGTTAAAAATCGATTATGATAACAATGGCTACTACTAAATGTTCTGGAAGTCTCAGGGAATGCTACCAATAATCAGTACGGATACAAACCTATTTTTGGTATAACAATTGTGAGAATCGTAGTTCAAATTTATTGCCATAAGTAATTCGTGGTAATTCTTATTGCATGAAACACTATAGAGGTTTAAGGAATTGCGCATATTGCTACTACTTGCATTACTGCCACAAGAAGCATAATTGTCCCATGTGTATAGGGATTCCCATAGCACATGGGACAGTTTTGCTTCTAGCGGCAGAATACCTCACACAAAAAATGCTGTTCAAGTCTGATATTACACCGAAAGTTAGACGAATTAACTGATTTCTAATTTGATGGTCAGATTGACCCTGTATGTAAATTATGGAAAAGATGTTATAAGCCTTTTACAATCAGTCATAATACAATAATACGTTATAATCCATTTAAAACGAGTGTATTGCTAGTTAGGCACTTTTCAATCAGCTAGGTCCTTTCATAATCAGTTCGGTCATAAAAATCAATTAGGCCCTTTTATTAATTGTTGTAAAATCGCTATCAAAATTCTCAAATGTTGCGTTATGTACGTGCTCGGGTAGATATTTGTTAATGGAAAACATGAAATTTCAATTTGTTACATTTTGCAGTTAGGCCCTTTTCAAATGTTTGGATAGAACTGGGTAGAGATAAATTGTAATTTTAATTGTAAATTTATTACCCTGTTGGTTACATATGTCAGGTCAAGGAAGAAAAAAAAAATTAATAAAATTATAAATTCAGAATCATAACAAGTATGACCCAAAAAAGCTCCTATGCCTTTCACCAGTAGCTGGTCGAAAACACTTTACGGTGCGATCTTTTCAATTTCGTCCGAGTTCTCCGCGTCTAGCAACTGAATCTTTTTCCGGAAGTGTTTTTCGATTGATCTGCAAATCATCATGCTTCGATCACTGCCCACTAGGTTGATGGTGATTCAGTTCTGTTAAAGAAGTGGGAAGAAATACAATCTGTAGGATCACAAGAATGAGTCACACTTACTGAATCTACCGGTGCGTCTAATTCGATGTAGATACGTTTCGCAATCGGCTCGTCCCTGCTAATCCATCGGCAGGTCGAAGTTGATGACAATGGTCACCTGTTCAACATCGATACCTAAGGCGGAAGAATCTCTCCGTAACCTGGTGCTGCAGCCAGAATCAAGTGGTGGAACTTACCCCTAGACAGAACGTTCGTTGCAATCAATACCTTCTCTAGTCCGGCTCAGGATCGATCCAGAACGGCCAACCGTTGCTCCGCCGTTAGATCACCGGACAGTACCGCTACTGAGTGATTATCCTGGTCCAACCGGCCGTTTTGCGTGCCTGTTTCGATCGATTAACAATGCCGAAAATAAGTTTACTTGGAGTTTACAACTGTCCTATACATCATATGACAGAAAATGATCGCTTGTCCGACGGTAATCACACCGTACATGTTTGAAATTGCTTGATATTTCTCTTCCTGGTTGCGGCATTTGACGTAGTAGTGTTTGGTGTTATCGAGTGATTCTTGCTCCCGCACCAGAAGAATCATGATCGGATTGGTTACGATGTACTGGGCGAATCCCATCACCTCCCGCTCGTACGTGGCTAAAAAGAACAGCGATCATAACGCCCGCCTCGTCCGGTACAAAAATTGCAATCTTCTTAAGGTCGAACGCCCGGCTGTTCCGATGATGATATGATTAGTCAGCTTCGCCCCTTTGACGATCTTCTCACCGCGAACGGTTTAACCAAGTTCGATTTCCGCACAAAACTTTGCCGTTTTGCAGCTACTTTCCCCTTTTGAATTGCCAGTTCATACGTGGGGAAAGGCAAATCACCTGCGGATAGTTTTTCAACGGATCGACTCGATTGAGCATTGCCAGCACGAAAGCAGTGGTTTTTCTTGTTCCCGACCAACTCTGGGCGATTATGTTCTGTGGCGGATCGGCCAACAGAGTAGGTTGAGCCGTCTTCTGAATCTTGGAAAGAGCGTTGAAACCCATAGCATAGACTCCCTGAAGCAGTTCCGAATTCATGTGCAAAGCTTCGAAAGTTTTAACCAAGTATAGCGGCGAAGAAGGATCCTTCACCCCCAGATCCAGCTTTGATTCTACTAGACCTTTGCGAATAAGTTTAATTAGCAAACTTGCATCCGCCGGGCTAAAAGATGAATCATGGATAATTTTAAAGCTGATATTAAATATTTCTGGAGAAAAATTTGAATAGGACGTAAGTAACAATGAGATTCTTTTTGGTGTGTTTCTCTTCTGTTAATTACTCGGTCGTTTCAATATTTAGTACTCAACTCTTTGCCTAATATTCTAGTAAAAACTATCGGCTTTCGATATGTACTGGAAAATTAGTGTAAAGTGTTATAAAGACGTAATAATCGAAACAGAAAGTAAACAGAGAGAGGCTCTCACTTACTTACACTTACTTATGTCCTAATCAAAATTTTCTCCAGATTTCGACTTACTTGAATGCCTCTGCATCTTCCGTGGAGGAAGCTGTTTCTCCATTTTCGCTAGCAGCTTTTTTTTTTCTTCAGGAGCTGCTAAAGTCTTAATTTCTGTAGCTACCGAAAACAAAACTGCAGGTGCAGCCGTTTCTACGGGAGTAATTTGATCGCTGGTTCTACTGGCGGTGAACTAGAAGGTTTTTCCGCATTCTCTTTCTTTGGGCTGTCAGCCGCCGGCTCTGGTTCCTTATCCTTAGGGATACTCAGATCGATAACCTATTTGTATTGAAAAGAAAAATTCAAAACCTATGGAAAAATTATCGCTCCAAAAATAGGTTAGTTGGTTATGACAAAAAAAAACACTTACCGAGTGCAGAAATTTCCTGATCCTCCCTCCGCCTTTTTGACCCAGTTATCGGCAGCACTTGCCATCGTTTCGACCGGGTATTAAAATTCAAAAGCACGGATACTGTCACTCCGGTGCTTTATTCCTTGCAATTGGCTGAACTTTTGCCCAGAGCGACCTTGCGGAAAAAACGCCTTCTTTTGTCTGCTCACTTCGCTGCCATGAAACCGATGATGAGCGCTTTTTTCCAAACGAGTCACACGGTTGGCCCGATTGAATATGTCGCGCGTGTAGAGTATGCTTCCATTATGTTTGTTCTGTAAATTGACAAGGACATCTAAATATGCAAAGGTATGCTTGGAGGAGAGAAGCTACTGTTAAACACATACCGAAAGAGAAAGTCCTTTCCGAGGATCTTGATGTTGTATTTACTGTTGGCCCATTATCACTGTGTTCTGCTGCTGGGTGGTTACTATGGCATTATGTTGTTGGTGTTCGGTGATGTGTATCCGCTATGGTTGCTGTTCGATCTGAAAAAAATTATGATGAAAAATATCCGTGAATGAGTGAACGCGAGCTTTTGAAATAAGAATAGGGTATTACATTACAATGTACTGAACACGGTACTGATCCTTCGAAACTAAAAAAGGTAGTAAAAATGACTCACCTTGCTGCACCAACTGAATAAAAAAAAGTCCTCCTGCACGCGGCGTGGTACAGTACAGTATGCTGCTGCTACTGTGTTTGAAGGTGCTGTTGATGTATCTTTTTTGCGGTTGACCAATGGTCTTCTACATTTGGCCCTGATTGGCTTGGATCGATTGCACTAGTTGCAGTTGCTGGCCAGGTTTTACCGTCAGTTGAACGTTGTTGCTACCGATCTGTCGGATGATGGTCATGGTCTAGGGAAAATCTTGATTTTCTGATGTTGCTGGCGATAAGCACTGGAATTGTGGTTGCTAGCTGCTGCTGGGATGGAATCACGAGCACTGTGGAGGCAGCGATATTTTCATGCAAGCAACTGGTAGGAGCCAAGGCAGTAATATGACGTTTGTGTTTGACTCTGATTTCTCTACATCAGGAAGGTAACCGCTGGTAAGAATAGTGGCAGGCAAGTTTTACGACAGAATGTGCCGATAAAGTGTGTCCGTTGGGTCCATTATTCGTAAAAAAAGCTCTTGTTGCTTTGTTGGTTCTGAGCTGTAATTGCTGTGGTTCTTTTTTGAGAGATTGTTGGCAGCTGCTGGATTTGGAGTTGTTGGTACTGCTACGGTTGTATCGATTTAATGTTGGTTGGCTGATTGCCAGATCCAGGATGTTGAGTCCAGTTGAGCTGATTTGTAGCATCTGGTTGTTGTTGATGAAAACTTATCAAGTAGATAGATGGCTGCTGCTTCTGCTGCTGACGAAAAATGCTGCTCTTGTGGCTGCTTTGTTCGGGTGTGCCTGTAAATAATAATAATTACTAGAAACAATCACAATTCCAATAATATTTTAAAACTTACCATTCAAATTCAAAATATTGATTCTCAAAACTACAAAATTTTGACAGGTAGCGATGAAAAAAATACAAAAAATTACTAATCTTGTGTTTTTTATATTTTTTCATTGCAACCTGTCAAAATTTCGCGAGCCTCCGTGCGAAATAATACCATTGACCATTATTTCGCAAGGAAAAAGTTTGCCTTGGTGACAGCGCATAGAAAGCAGCGCTATCTCGCGGAAGTATTATGAAACTTATCGTTTGTCGAACCGTGTCTCGGCTAACTGCATTTTTCGTTATCGTTTTCGCGAGAGCTGCGTACCGCTTACGAAATGGAAACGAAAAATTTTTTCGCGAGCATTTCGCGACGTTTTTTATGCATAGGTTTTGTATAGGAAATTTCATTTCGCAAGAGGTGCATACTTAGCTTAACCTGGTGAAAATATCTTTCCAGTGATGCAGCCTCTTACGAGCGTGCTTTGTCTTCCCGTTGTGCTAGAAGGCCGGTCCACCGTTTCGAGAATGACCGTGTGCTTTGTGCGGCCAACTGGACCGAGCTGCTTTTCGAAGTGAATTTCTATAGTGTGGTTTTAGAGGAAATATCACAGACAGCCGAATGTTTGACGTCTTAATTAATTGCGGCGGCGCCTTAGTTGATCGACGCAAAGCGTGCGAGGGGCGTGTGACTTGCTGTGTGTACGCTTAATTGTTTCTTGTTGGAGTGTGTTTCTTACCCCTAATTTCTTAACTGATACCAAAGACGCTACACAACATTACCGAAGCAGATGAATTTTTCATGCATCGTAGCTACAGATGCATGAAAAATTCTAAAACAACTTTTACTGCAAAAAGTCGGTCAGAGACGGTGGATCGCTCAGAAGGGGACTTGCTCGAACTACAAGTTCAACAAGTAACATATCACAAACTATGATCCGCAAGCTACTATGCCCGCCAAAGTTCTCTAAACTTATTCTCCATTTACACAAAACAAAATATACACCAGCGAGTTCTGGTAGAATTTGCGATCACAAACACCAAACAACTTTTGGCAAAATGTCTCCGACTGAGTTTTTATCCCTACTTCTCTGTACATCCCCCACTTCGGCTCAACAGGCTCTAATCAATACTAATTATAGCACTAAACTAGTAAGATTATCATTAAATTACGAGAAGCTACAATTTACAAGTGATAGTTTTATTTGTGTGGGGTTGACAATTGCGCAGGCAAAGGGGTATTTAGTTCCTAGAACGTCATGAGTCCATAGCAAGGGTTTTACCGCGCCCAGAATCGCGTTTCTTTTGATTTTCATGACGGCCCCTGCTACAATTGAGTTCCCTCCGATCGTCTGGATCTTGTTAGCACTGGATCTGACCAAAGTCCGACACCAATCCAGGAAGTGGTTATTTTGATTCCGCGAAGCGTATTGTTTTGAGTGGCTTTTCTATTTTATCGTCGCTGGTATTGCTCATAGCTGGTTAACTTGTCCGAATTTCTCGTTCCGTCATCGTTTTGATTCGTGAACTGTGTCAGTTTCTCTCGCTCTGACAAACGGCTTGCCCGCGGAGGCTTGCGTGTCGTAAATACTCGTACTTCGATTTCTCCCGTATCGAGAACGGTAAACGCTGGAACGTTGTGTAGGCAGCAGGAGTTGGCAGGTTGTGAGGAGAGTATGGTGCTTGGCTTCGTCATGCTCGAAATCCCTGCTATGAGCGGTGTGTGTCCGTTGGTGATTCCGCTTCGCCACGGTCTGCTGTGCTGAATTGTTGTCCTGGTCTATCTGCTCTATCCGCTGCTTGGTTTTGCTCGCTCCGAGAAATGCTCGCGCGCTAGCGCCAGTGACTGAGGTCTATAACTTGGTTTGATGTGTCACCATGAAGCAGCTTACCTATGAGATTGACTTTTGCTATGTCTGCGGAGTCCAGAGGGGTCCGCCTTCGTCGACCTGCACCCCTGTGCAACGGCTCAAGGTTTTCCCGAGACTCGCTCCGAAAGTTCCGTCTCTAGTTTGCGGTTGCCTGCTTTCCTTCCTGTTGCGCTCGCGTGCTCGCTGATCGATTTCTCTCGTTCCGAAATGGCGCGCCTGTTGTGGGCTTCTGCTTTCTCGAAATGCGTTTTCTCTCGAATCGCTAACGGCGTGCCTGCTGAAGGCTTCTTCTTCCGATGTGCGTTTTCTCCCGAATCGCTAACGGCGTGCCTGCTGGAGACTTCTGCTTCCGACGTGCGTTTTCTCCCGAATCGCTAACGGCGTGCCTGCTGAAGGCTTCTGCTTCCGACGTGCGTTTTCTCCCGAATCGCTAACGGCGTGCCTGCTGAAGGCTTTTGCTTCCGACGTGCTTTTTCTCCCGAATCGCTAACGGCGTGCCTGCTGAAGGC
This sequence comes from Topomyia yanbarensis, assembly GCF_030247195.1. Lineage (NCBI taxonomy): Eukaryota > Metazoa > Arthropoda > Insecta > Diptera > Culicidae > Topomyia > Topomyia yanbarensis. The sequence goes on along the minus strand of NC_080671.1, from coordinate 213,434,472 downwards.
TTTTGCTTCCGACGTGCGTTTTCTCCCGATTCGCTAACGGCGTGCCTGCTGAAGGCTTTTACTTCCGACGTGCGTTTTCTCCCGAATCGCTAACGGCGTGCCTGCTGGAGGCTTCTGCTTCCGACGTGCGTTTTCTCCCGAATCGCTAACGGCGTGCCTGCCGGAGACTTCTGCTTCCGACGTGCGTTTTCTCCCGAATCTCTAACGGCGTGCCTGCTGAAGGCTTCTGCTTCCGGCGTGCGTTTTCTCCCGAATCGCTAACGGCGTGCCTGCTGAAGGCTTTTGCTTCCGACGTGCGTTTTCTCCCGATTCGCTAACGGCGTGCCTGCTGAAGGCTTTTGCTTCCGACGTGCGTTTTCTCCCGAATCGCTAACGGCGTGCCTGCTGGAGGCTTCTGCTTCCGACGTGCGTTTTCTCCCGAATCGCTAACGGCGTGCCTGCTGAAGGCTTTTGCTTCCGACGTGCGTTTTCTCCCGAATCGCTAACGGCGTGCCTGCTGGAGACTTCTGCTTCCGACGTGCGTTTTCTCCCGAATCGCTAACGGCGTGCCTGTTGAAGGCTTTTGCTTCCGACGTGCGTTTTCTCCCGAATCGCTAACGGCATGTTGTCATGGGACTTCCTAGACAGCTCCTCGAACCCATTTGACGCTGGCTGGTGAGCCATGGTGGGGAGGTAGTTTGAAAGAAGTTATTGCTCACCACACCATGACAGGGCACGATTTGTCCCGATCGGCTAACGGTATTTTTGGAGCACATTGCTCATGGTTAGCAGGCTGAAGCCCGCCGACATAGCTGAGTATATTTTCTCTAATCTGCCTTGATGTCCTTCGCATGGTATTTGCCCTTCCTTCCTGTTAGCACATCCTCCAGCAAATATAGGTTGGCTCCGAGGGTTTCCTTTATGATGGCCGGTGTGAACTTCGGATCCAATTTTTGGTTGACATGGTCATGGTTTGAGGACAGACCGAATGTTCTTCGCCACACCAGGTCCCCCACCTTGAATGATACTGTTCGCTTACGGAAGTTGTAACGCAGCTTCGCCTTTTCGTGGTTGTTTTGTATGCGTTGTACAACGAACTGCTGAATTCGCCTGATCTTTGATAACCGCATGTCCTGTGCCACCTTCGGGTCATCCTGATCGTTTAGTTCTTGTTGCTTGTACAGATCCGTGTGGAGAATCAGGTCTCTGCCAAAATTTGCAGCGTGTGGACTTACGCCGGTCGCATCATGTTTGGCACTGTTGATAGCCGCGGTGATTGCTGGGAGCTGCTCGTCCCATTCTCGGTGATCTCCATCTAACAGGGAACGGTGTTGTTGACCATTGGACAATAGAACGCCGTCTGCATATGGATGATGTTGTGTCGTGACAGCAGTGATTTAAATGGTAATGACTGAAACTGCTTTCCGTTATCGGACAGGACTATCCGAGGACGTGAGAATTTCAGAAATACCTCCCTCTCCAGGAATTCCGTCATCTTCACCGAATCTGCGCTGCGCATTGGGTGCACAATAATGTATTTCGTAATCCAATCCACGATAACCAGTATCACTGTATTCCCTCGCTTCGATCGGGGCAGTGGGCCTACGAAGTCCATCGAAATCAGTTTCCATGGCAGTCTGGCCGGTTTCCGCTTCCCCATCGTTGGCATCATCTGTACGTTCGGAGCCTTGCTGGCCTTACACACATTGCATGTACTTGCTGATATCCAGTTGCATTTTTGGCCAGTAGAAGTGAGACTGTATCTTATGCCAGGTTTTGTGAAATCCCAGATGTGCAGCCGTCGGAGAATCATGGAACCGTTTTATGATCTCGATTCGTTCTTCGTTCGGAACGACTTTCTTCCATCTGTGGATCCTGTTTCCCATCTCGTCCTTGCACAAACAATTTTTGTACAGCTCACCTCCTGTCAGACGAAAGTCCGGAAAGCTATCGCTGTTTTTTGCAATGCGCTCTCGAAGGCTCTTATACCAACTGTCTTTGATTTCTTCCGTCGCGAATACCATGCTTGCAACGATCCTCGACAACGCATCCGGTACAACGTTAATGCTTCCCTTCCGGTATTTGATCTCAAAGTCATACGCGTTCAATCTTAATAGCCATCCACTCATTAGCGCCGTCGGGTTTTTCATCGACCTTAAGTAACTCAACGCTGCGTGATCACAGTACACCGTAAACCGTATGCCTTCAACGTATCCACGGAACTTTTCGATCGCGCGGATTACGGCCAAACATTCCCGCTCTGTCACGGAGTATTTCCTTTCGGATGAAGACAGCTTTTGAGAGAAATAGCAAATTGGATGCTCTTCCCCATCTATCTCCTGCGTCAGTACTGCGCCTATTGCCACATCGCTGGCGTCGCAAGCAACCGAAAACGGTTTCGTGTAATCTGACATTGCCAATACCGGTGCCGACACCAACGCTGCTTTGAGTTTCAGGAAAGCTTGTTCAGCCTGTGAGTTCCAACAGAATTTACTTTTCGTTTTCGTTAGTTCCGTGATTGGAGCTGCGATTCTTGAGAAGTCCACGATGAATCGCCGGTACCAATTGCAAAGACCAAGGAATCTTTGCACTTCCTTTCTAGTCGATGGAGAAGGGAACTTAACGATGCTTTCGATTTTGTCCTCATCCACTTTCCAACCGTCTTCATTTAGGATGTAGCCGAGGCATTTGATTTCACGCCGGCAAAACTTCGATTTTTCCGTTGATATCGTCAAGTTTGCATGCCGTAACCGTTTGGCTACCTCCTCGAGCGTCTTTATGTGTTCCTCGAAAGTCCTGGAACAAATGATGATGTCATCCAGGTAGTGGAATACTTCAGGTTCCATATCTGCAAACAGTCGCGTCATCAACCGAGCTAGGGCTTGACTGGCCGTACACAGTCCAAATGGGACAACCTTAAATTGGAAGTGTCCTCTCAAAGGAACTGTAAACGCCGTCAGCGGTCTCGAATCCGGATGTAGCGGTAATTGCCAAAACGCATCCTTCAAATCTATCGACGAGATGTAATTGCAGCCGCCGAGATTGTTTAGAATCGAGGAAATCTGAGGTATCGGATAGCCTTCATTCACCATTGAGTTGAGGTGTCTCGCATCCAAGCAGACGCGGTGCTGTCCTGTCTTCTTCTTCACCGCTACTAAAGGGTTGTTCCACGGTGAATAAAGTGCATCATCGATTATGTCCAACGAAATCATTCTGTCGATCTCTTTGTTCACCTCCTCCAGTACATACGGAGACATTGGATAGCAGCGTTGCTTGCGCGGTGTAGCCTGTCCGACATCAATACGATGCTCATACATGGTGGTCCTTCCTATCCTCCCGTTTTTCGCCTTTGGGAACATTGAAATCGTACGTTGAAGTTGCTGTTGTTGTTCGACGGTTAGCTCCTTCATGGGCTCGTCCTCTTTCAGATCAGTGTCCTGTACTTCGGTCTCCATTGCACAACAGACCGCCTTTACTCCGAATTTGTCCCAGAAGTTCATTCCGAGGATCACACAGTCTGGAATCGTGGGTACCAAAAGTGCTGGAATCGTGTCGTTGCGATTGTTGTATATTATGGGTAATCGGGTGAAATTTCTGATCCTGTGCCGCGTCCCAGCAGCTGTTTTAATGCCTCCTTCGACAATACCTTTTCGCAACGATAGGTCGTCGACTAACTTTACATACATTCCTCCTAGAATCGAGCAATTCGCACCGCTGTCCAGCAATGCCGTTATTTTTCTTCCCATTACACTAATTACTGCATGTGGTCGGTTGTCCTGTCCGGGATTGATGATAATTGAGTTAACGTTTTGAAACTCTGGAATGGTTGAGGGATTCTCGAGCTGCTGCGGAAAATCATTTCCCTCTACTGTCTGTTCTCCGCTGTGCCGTTTCCCGCATCAGTTCTGCAAGAGAAACAGCTGCGCAGTGAATATCCTTTCCTCCCGCATCTGTAGCAGAATAATATCGCCTGTGGCTTGGGACAGTCCATGAACCGATGTCCTTCCTCGTCACAGTTCCATCAAATCATCACTAAGCGCCGGTGATCAGAAGTGCTTTCGCCCTGTGCTTGCAGTGAAGGCTCCTCGCTTCTCGGTTGGTGTGCCTTTGTCTGCGCAAAAGGCACATGATGTGGCTGGTGCTGTTGCAATACCTGTTGCTGAAGCTGCCCGTGTCGTGTTTGCATTTCCTGTTGTTGCATATACCGCCGATGCTGCACCGGTGGGTTTGTTTTTTGCGATGATGGAAATGTTGGTCTTGGTCCTCTTGCTGATAATTGCAATTTCATTTCACTGACCTGCTCCATTAGCTGATCTATTTTCAGTTGCCAGGGATCTTTCCAACCATGTGACTGATCTACTTCGTAACTTGCTGCCAGACTTTCCGGTATCCTGTTATCGTCTCCCAAGGTTTCCTCCATCTCAACCGCGTGAACTCGATTGAATCGTGGTTGATATTGTGGGGTGTGCGTCGGCTTTGGTGTAACCGTCGGCGTTGCAAAGTTTGGTTCCAACAATGCGCCGTGCGGTATAGGAAGACGTCGCTGCCTGCTCAGCAGCAGTCTAGTTTCGTCGTAGATGGTGCAGATCTCAACCATCTCCTGCAGTGTTCTTGGTCTTGCTGCTGTGACGATCGCCTAGCTAGCAGTGTGTCATCGTTCATTCCTTCCGATCTGGCGAAAGTTTCCATCCTGCCCAGAAAAACGTTCAGTGATGTGGTGTCCTTCTCTCGTCTGAACTTGAACGGCCAGTTGTGCACTGCCTTCAGCATGCGCCTGTCCTCACTACGATTTTGTGCTGGTGCTGATTCCCGCCGCAGTAGATGACGTAGTAAATCATCCCAAAGTCCGTCGAATTCCTCCTACGCGTTGCGACATCGATTGTTTCGGTTTGGATTGTGTGCCTGTTCAGCCTCCTGCTGTGTTCTTGATGGTGGTGGCCAAATGACTTCCGCCGTGTCGACGTCATTCAGGTGCGACTGGCCTTGAAGTTCGCTCGTCGCTCCTCTCATGTTGCTGTTGTTTGTGCGATTCCCGGATGGGAATGGGGTGTAGTGCGAGCTCCCATCGAAACGGTGAAGTCCGGCCACGCCAAACGTCCTGGTATTAGTGGAGAGCTGGTTGGAGGTAACGAGGTGTGTTGTCTGCTATCGCTTGCTCTTGAGACGTTGTTTCTACCTATCGGTACGTCCAATTGTTCTCTTCCTCCACCACTTCCGTTCACCACTCGGGTGACTGCTCTGTTCAGTACACTGTTCACATCACATTCCATCACTTTAACTAGCGTTCGAAGCGAACTGTGCGCTTCCGCGAACCCATCCGGAGGTTTCAAAATTGCTAACCGGAATCGATAGTGTGCGATACGCGACCGAAGCTGCGCGAGCATTTCTATATTTACGTCTCTAAGAGCGACAATAACCAGCTTATGTAATTCATAAATTTGGATTTGACACCTTTCCATGTTTACTGTGGGACTTATAGCGTGTTCTGCGCTGTCCCGTGTCACATTCCGTGCTGCATCCTCTCGGATTGCTTTTTGCAAAAGTTGCACTTTCGTGCGATGAGTCTTTGGTTCTAAATTAACCACATGTCTCAAAGCCAACTCGTACTCAATCTCCTCATCGATTAAGTGCGTATAATCCATAATCAAAATCGGTTTCACTAATCGAATGTAACATAAAAAATTCGAGTGAAAATTCACAAAACTATCACCAAACTAAACAAAACTCAATGCTAACGATAATGTGTGTCTAATGTGGGGTTTTTAGTTGGGCGCCAGTGTAATAATTTTATCGCTTCGGCCGTGAACATGCCTCCGCTGTGCCGCTAGCACCAAAAAGGGAATAAGCTGAACGCACCAACAAAACAACGACACTTCTTCCAACTACTACATTTATTCTTAACCTACTGCATCTTGTTCATTCTCTCTTCTCTCTCCTCTCCTTCTATCCTCTTTCTCCTGTCTATTGCATGCTTAATTTTAGGTACTCACTACACTTGAGCGGGGGCCCCACACTACACACGTCACGTTACTTCCCTTCGTCCGCCACGCTTTTCTTGCAGCAGTCCTGTGTCTTTTGATCACCCGTTACGAAAATCGGTGGGTTAGTTCGTTGGTCCACCGCGTTTCCAACACGAAGAAGCACGCCCTCTAATCCTGGCCACGCCTGCTATGATATGCCACACGTGGTCGACTGAGCGCCCAATATCAATCCAACAACTCTGCCGTTCACGGCTCAGCAGTTTACGTGCTGTATTTACGATGGTATCGCTCACCTCGTTCGTCGCGGATCTCTCACCACGCAATGACCGGAACGACTTCGTTCGATGTACAAAAACGGGGACCCTGACAGGAAACAAGAGTCAGCAATGTCATTTCACCAGTATTTTGTGTTACTCACTTTTCGATCCCCGTCGTGTCGTAATGATGCACGTATTCCCCAACGGACACTCAATCCGTTTGACTTTGTATCGCTTGTTATGCTGTGGAACGAGTTGGTGCTGATTAGATCACGCTTTGCGAACCATCCGATAACTAACCTGTCTTTCAGATCTTCCTCTGCGTGTTCGTGGGGTTTCCACCGCTTCGACAGATTTGCTTCCCCAGATGCCGATTATCGCATGCGGATTGGGTGAATTGAGTGAGCGGTCTTAATAATCTTGCCTGCTAGGTCCGTTTAGCTGTGAGTAGCGGCCTTACTTTAAAGCTGTGCTGCGAAGTGACGGATCTTGTGAGTACACGTTCTTTTAATTTCAATTTTGCGACTAACCTGGTGAAAATATCTTTCCAGTGATGCAGCCTTTTACGAGCGTGCTTTGTCTTCCCGTTGTGCTAGAAGGCCGGTCCACCGTTTCGAGAATGACCGTGTGCTTTGTGCGGCCAACTGGACCGAGCTGCTTTTCGAAGTGAATTTCTATAGTGTGGTTTTAGCGGAAATATCACTGACAGCCGAATGTTTGACGTCTTAATTAATTGCGGCGGCGCCTTAGTCGATCGACGCAAAGCGTGCGAGGGGCGTGTGACTTGCTGTGTGTACGCTTAATTGTTTCTTGTTGGAGTGTGTTTCTTAACCCTAATTTCTTAACTGATACCAAAGACGCTACAACCATTTGGGCTTTCGTGTGCTCCAGAACTGTTCCAGCGGGTTATGGAGATGATGCTGATCAATTGCAAGGGCATCATTGTATACCTTGACGATGTTCTGGTATTCGCCCCATCTTTGGAAGAACTCCAGAAAAACGTGGATGAAGTGAAACATGTAGTTCCAAGCCACAATTTAACTATAAATGAAGAGAAATCATCGTATAACCAGAGAACGATTGAGTTTGTCGGATTTACTCTGGACGGAAGGGGCATGTTACCGACGCAGAAGAAGATCTCAGATATAATGCGGTTCGAGAAACCAAATGATGTTTCTGAAGTTAGAAGTTTTCTGGGTATGATCACTTTCATTAGCGAGGGCCACACACACACATTACTAAGCCTCTACGTGATCTACTGCATCACAATACTAGGTTTGAGTGGTCCGAGATACAACAAAAAGCATTCGATGATTTGAAAAATGCGACGGAGAACGACTTGGTAAAACGAGGATATTTCAATCAAAATGATCGAACAGTACTATATACGGATGCATCTCCTTGGGGGCTTGGCGCTGTTTTTTACACAACAGGATGCTGTGTCAGGGGAGCGTCGAATAATAGCATGTGCGTCGAAAAGTTTAACGGAAGTAGAGAGTCGATACCCGCAGCTGCATCGCGAAGCACTAGCGATTGTCTGGGCCATGCAACGGTTTGCATATTACCTGCTTGGATGTAAATTTACGTTGCGTTCGGATAGCGAGGCACTTATGTTTATGGTTAAGACAAAACAGCGAAAAGATGTAGGTAAAAGGATTATGTCACGGGCAGAAAGTTGGTTTTTAAGAATGGACCATTTTAACTATGACTTTGAACATGTATCAGGCAAAGACAATATTGCTGATGCAGCATCTTGGATTGGAGGGAAGCGCAACGATATGCAATTCGGAGCGGAAAAAGAACCTCATGAACTGTGTTTAGTCGATGCGAACATCAATAACATCAACGAGCAGCTCCTAGCGTTAACCACAGCACAGGTACAGGAGGAATCACTGAAAGACGAGGAGTTGCAGACAGTTGTTCAATGGCTGGAAAAGACCGATAAATGGCCACCAAGCATTATCAAATACCAGCCATTCCAACACGACATGTATGTCCAAGAGAATGTAATATTAAAGCAAGAGAAATTGTTGCTTCCGGTATTTCTACGTAGACGAGCTCTTGTTATAGCCCATCGCAGTCATCCAGGAATGTCCACAATGAAAAACTTTTTGAGACAAGGATTGTGGTGGCCAATCCGTGGGAATACGTTTCCATGGATTTTTCCTCATGTTCGGATACGATGAATTGGAAGGCGTTAGTACTTACAGACAACTATTCGAGGTTCCTGGTGGCATTACCTATGGAAAAGACAGATACTGAAGCGATGAAAAGGGTCCTACGGCGAATTTTTTAACATTTATCATTTACCAAAGACACTGAAAGCTGATAATGGGCCACCATTCAATAACTCTGAATTGCGGTCTTGGTTGAAGGATATCTGGGGTATCAAACTTATTCATAGTACTCCTCTTAATCCAACCGAAAACGGTCTGGTTGAACGTTGCATGCAAGGAATAAACAAAGTTGCAACCATAGCCAGGCTCACTAAACAGAATTGGAAGGATGCCCTTGCCGATTATGTCGCCGCATATAATTCCTGGCCCCATCACGTGACGAAAGTACCTCCCGCAGAATTGATGTTCGGGCGAGCGGTTAGAGGCATGCTGCCTAACATCAAAGTAAATTCAGCACAGTTACTAGATGGCGAGCTACGGGACCGTGACCGAGTTGCTAAATTTGAGCGCAATGCAAGGGAAGATAAGAGACGAGGTGCACGAGCGAATGAAATCCGGGTAGGAGATATGGTGCTAGTAATGCAGCAAAAGAGGGACAAGGCTGACACAATTTATAAAAACGCAAAGCATGAAGTGGTAAAGCTATCAGTAGCTGGAAGAGCTACGATAAAGGATGTGACTACCGATAAGGTGTATGAACGTAACGTCAAGATGTTGAAGAAATATGTTGAACGGTACAAAGATCTTACACAGACGGAAGTGGAGAAGTCTGAACCATTGCACGCTAAGGAAAAGGAGCAACAGGGAACACACAACTCACATGAAGTAGAAACTTCGTCTATACCGTACGAACAAAACGCTGATGTTGAGGAACCGAGCCGCAAGAGATGTAGTGTCAGGTGTCCGAAGCGATATCTAAATTTGTGCGAAGAAATCGATGAATCTTTGAAATAAAATTGGTTTTCAATTGTTTGCAAAAGGGAAGATATGGTATCTGAAGTTGAGAGAGTGAGTGAGATGTAATGAGATGAGTGAAAGAACCGGGGGCTTAGGCTCGGGGAGAAAGAGTAGGAATCGAGGATGGAGGGTACGCAAGATATCACAGGTTTATGTCAGAAAAAAATCAAAAGTTTAAAATAAAATAAGCAGTGTCTGTCGATAAAAAGCAATTTAAAATGGTAGAAAATATAAAGCCAGAAAGTGGGAAACTTTTTTTTTATTAACGAGACAAGAAAACTGTCGTATAAAATATGGGATATCATAAATTTTGCGAGGTTGTTTTCAATTGTAACACAGGAAAAAGTGCAATCAAAAGGAAGGTTGCAAAACATTGACAATGAATACAAGAGATGGTCAGAGTCCAAGAAACCTGAACCAAACCAAAGCAAAAATACAGAAGGGCCTGAGCCATTGAACCAGAGCCGAAATAAAAGTCAAGAGCCAAGAGCCAGAGTCAAAGGACCTGAGTCGAGTGCAATTTATAAAGTGAAAATACAAGAAGTCCTGAGTCAGCGAACCAGAGCCAAAATAAAAGTAGAGCCAAAAGCCAGAGTCAAAGGACCAGAGCTAGAGCCAAGATTATAAAGGGCGCTTATTTTCTAAATCGGATCGTGTAAGCTATACTACGATTTGAAACTCCAGAGTTGACAATACCGAAGAATCGAGATTAGAAGCACAAGAATGAATGGACAAGGGGAGGTAGGACTCCTGAGAATGACAAGGGTGAATGAACACAAGGAAACCTACGCCGGTATGCATGATAAATGAGTGAAGTATGAACGAGTGGTCAAATTTCAGATAGGACGAAAAAGTTGACAAACGAGACCGAATTAAGTAAGGGCGAAAAGGGTGAAGAGCAGGAATACGAGACAAATACAAGGAAAAGAATCAGATCAGACCAATGTTAGGTGATCTTATCAGTTGAAACAATGCAAAAAGGTTTAATAATCAGAAAAGTCTTAAAGGACATTATAACTATAGGTGATGAAAGCATCACGAAAAACGTGGAAGTGAGAGTAAACAATTTATAAAGAGACGTGTAGCGAACACGCTCAGAAGATTACATTTTACCAAATGAATCCGTCCAAGTACTGGTTAAAATATAAAAATAAAAAAAATGCAGTTAAGCAAATGGCGAGAAAACGCCCAGATGGGAAATATTTTATGAAAAGGGCAAACATGCCAAAACAAGAAAGTTATCAACAAGTTGCAGTAGAGACAGATACTACAGAAGAATTTCAATTTAAATTTCACAAGAGTCGCAAATGAGCCAAAGTGCGTTATTTTTTCTATCTTTCTAAATATTATTAGGAGAATTTCGATTTGGTTTCGCAAGTTGCGCATCAGTCCACCTTGGCAATTTTAATTTTCAGGTGCTCTCTAGGATCGATAGAGCTAACTAGGGTAAGTAAGATTTCAGAGTACTTTTCTTTCATAACCGCATGGTTAACAATACCATGTATCTATTTTCAGGAATTTAGGTCTTTATTTACAGGTACCCTCCTGGGTCAACCTCAATTGGATAGGGGGAGATGTCGAAGCAACATACACAATAGCCACGATAGACGGGAAGGAAGACAATCAAGTATTCCCGCAAAAATACTTACCTCGCTTCGACAAATGTTGTCGACACAAAACATTTTTGAAAAAAATTTAAAGAAAAAAAAATATTATGAAAAAAAAATTATTATGAAAAAAACACAATTACAAAAAAAGACATAACTCGAGGACACACAAAAAAATATATTATCCATCTCGAGCCTAAAACAATATTACAAAAAAAAAATTACTAAAAACCGAGCACAACAGGCAAAAGAACTCGAAATTATTAAAACGAGCAAAGTAGCAAAAGATCTCGAACAAAAAAAAAACACATCTGTGGAAAAAGAAGGAATTGGGGGCAATTACTAACAACTAACACCCTTGTTCTGTATCGATTTTGTTGGCTATTTTCGGCAAATTTGAGACTAAGAGAAACGAAAGCAATGAAATTGAAAGACGGATAGGTATTCTAGAGCGAATCAGTTATAAACTTAGAACGGAAAACTAGAACTAGGCAGGCTCATATGGGCATGATCGAAAGGAAATGTGAAGAATTTTTTGCCTTCTGCAGAGTAGGAGTTGGGTGTTTCACCCAAGTCTACCGCATGGTCTATGGTAGAACATAACTCATCATCATGTTTTACCGCCGACGCCGGCGGTAAAACATGAACTGAAAAAAGGTGCGAAATCGGCAAAGTCCCAAAAAGTCGATTTTTATAATAAAATTTTAACATAAAATCTCGACGTTTCATGCATTTTAAAGATGGGAATTTCATATGTGACCGGACGATTTAGTCTATATTTCCGGACCCATATAAGCGATCCGTACGAAATTTTATTGACATCTATGGGGATATTATAGCTATCATTTGGGACTAAGTTTGTGAAAATCGGCCCAAACATTTTCGGGAAACTGATGTGAGTTCATAAATTTTGAAAGATGACCGCTTTTCCCGGGCACTTCCGGAACCGTCTATGGTGGTCAATGTAGTCAACGAAAGTTTGGTTGGCCGTCGGTGACCTAGAACAGCAAATTTAAGTTGTTTGAGAGACATTTTAGCGAAATTTTTACCTTTTTTGCTTTCATCGGAGTATCGGTTTAAATCACAATTTGCTATGTGATCGCACGCCACAACCTGTAACTCCGGAACCGGAAGTCGGATCGGGATGAAATTAAATAGCCATTTACGGGGACGTAATACCTTTCATTTGAGGCCAAGTTTAGTCGAATCGGTCTAGCTATCTCCGAGAAACCGATGTGACTGTTATTCTGAATTTAGATACTTCCGCCGGGGCTTCCGGAACCGATGATGGTAGCCAATGTGGCCAAATAGACTTTGAATGGATGTTAGTGACCTAATACTACAAATCGAAGCAGTTGTGGTCATATTTTGGAAAAATTTTCACCTTTATACATTCATTGCAGAATTTATTAAAATCGACATTTTCTGCGTGTTCGTACTCATCACCCTGTAATTCCGGAACCGGAAGTTGGACCCATTATAAATTCAATAGCAGCCTATGGGAACGTTGCACCTTTCATTTGAGACTAAGTTTGTCAAAATCGGTTCAGCCATCTCTAAGAAAAATGAGTGACATTTTTGGTCACATACACACACATACGCACATACACACACATACATACATACACACATACACACACACAGACATTTGCCGAACTCGACGAACTGAATCGAATGGTATATGTCACTCGGCCCTCCGGGCCTCCGTTAAAAAGTCGGTTTTCAGAGCAATTGCAATACCTTTCTATTGAGAAAGGCAAAAAGGTGCGAAATCGGCAGTCCCAAAAAGTCGATTTTTATAAAAAAAGATTTTTTCGAGATAACATAAAATCTCGACGTTTCATGCATTTTAAAGATGTTTGGCATCAAAAATACGAATTCGATTTCTGAAATTTCATGAGGTCCCCCCTTTGAAAAAAAAATTGAGTTCGGCTTATATGGGAATTTCATATGTGACCGGACGATTTAGTCTATATTTCCGGACCCATATAAGCGATCCGTACGAAATTTTATAGACATCTGTGGGGATAATATAGCTATCATTTGGGACTAAGTTTGTGAAATTTGGCCCAAACATTTTCGGGAAACTGATGTGAGTTCGTAAATTTTGAAAGATGGCCGCTTTTCCCGGGCACTTCCGGAACCTTCTATGGTGGTCAATGTAGTCAACGAAAGTTTGGTTGGCCGTCGGTGACCTAGAACAGCAAATTTAAGTTGTTTGAGAGACATTTTAGCGAAATTTTTACCTTTTTTGCTTTCATCGGAGTATCGGTTTGAATCACAATTTGCTATGTGATCGCACGCCACAACCTGTAACTCCGGAACCGGAAGTCGGATCGGAATGAAATTAAATAGCCATTTACGGGGACGTAATACCTTTCATTTGAGGCCAAGTTTAGTCGAATCGGTCTAGCCATCTCCGAGAAACCGATGTGACTGTTATTCTGAATTTAGATACTTCCGCCGGGGCTTCCGGAACCGACGATCGTGGCCAATGTGGCCAAATAGACTTTGAATGGATGTTAGTGACCTAATACTACAAATCGAAGCAGTTGTGATCATATTTTGGAAAAAATTTCACCTTTATACATTCATTGCAGAATTTATTAAAATCGACATTTTTTGCGTGTTCGTACTCATCACCCTATGATTCCGGAACCGGAAGTCGAATCCATTAGAAATTCAATAGCAGCCTATGGGAACGTTGCACCTTTCATTTGAGACTAAGTTTGTCAAAATCGGTTCAGCCATCTCTGAGAAAAATGAGTGACATTTTTGGTCACATACACACACACATACGCACATACACACACATACATACATACACACATACATACACACACAGACATTTGCCGAACTCGACGAACTGAATCGAATGGTATATGTCACTCGGCCCTCCGGGCCTCCGTTAAAAAGTCGGTTTACAGAGCAATTGCAATACCTTTCTATTGAGAAAGGCAAAAATATGATAGTTTGATGTGATTTCGGACCGACATTCATGATTTGCACTCCAGCAGCAAGAGGGCCAATACCAATAGCAGTTGTGTTCAATTTATAAAAAGATGCGAGTAGCCAGGGTCGGATTTATTGGCATATTTAATTTAGATAATTCAACAATTCTTTAATATAATATCGCCATTTCACTTTACTATGGAGAGGAGGTTAAACTCAGGAAGATAAATAAGTTATGTAACTGTGAACTTCAAGGTGCCGCAGAGAATCACCCAACACGGAACTAGTTTATTACTCAACTTACCTCGAGAACGGTCTGGCTCCAAATGTGAGGCGATTGACTATCCTTTCTCTCACGCAACTGAGTTAGTGCCTACTTTGATATATCACTCCTCACATCTCCCTTCTCCTCGCTAAAAAAAATATCACGGAATTTGATATTACCTACTGCAGGTTTTTTTTACCATTTTACACGATTGCTCCAGTAATAATGTGCCGGCAACACTCTTTCACTTTATAAATACAATGCATTAATGTTGGCTACGTTAAAATGGCTTTATACCATACCCCTGCTCTATTGCCATCACCGTGATGTTCGCAGTGATGCTAATATTTCTCTATTGACTTATTTGACGTCCAGGACACCAACACAGTTGCAATGTGTATAGTCATATATATATATATATATATATATATATATATATATATATATATATATATATATATATATATATATATATATATATATATATATATATATATATATATATATATATATATATATATATATATATATATATATATATATATATATATATATATATATATATATATATATATATATATATATATATATATATATATATATATATATATATATATGCGATTCTCTACCTGATTTATCTCAATCTCGCACTATCACAACTGTACGCAGAATAGATGTGCTTCCTGAGTTTAGTTCTGTCATTTCTAACTGTTACTACGGTTGTCGCTGCTCTTTAGCAACATAGAGAATAACGGCAAATAAACAGTTTATTGTTTCTGTTAAGCCGGTCAAAATCCAAAACTATTGGAAAAAAGGTTAGTGAAGTATTTTCGATAATCATTGTTTTGAACTTTTTCAGATATCAACATATAATTCTATTCCTTTTTTGGAATATTAGTGAGGAACTCCGAAAGAAAGAAACCATTTGAATTTAGTTTGATGGGTGAGTATAACCATTAATCTTTATTGCAGGGAATTACAAGTTGGTTTAATACAAGTTTATTCATTCAACGTTCGACTCTTGTGATACGCCATTTCTTCCTCAACAATCAACACGTAATTATGAATGTAACTTGGAATGTTATGTTCCCTAGTTGGTCGAATTTGTTTTTCAGCGGCAAAATTATTCGTTTTCTCGTCATCCCGCCACTGACAAACCTTTTTCGTCTGGGATACGTGACGTCTTAAGGCGCGACCTTCGTTGTCGGTCAACAGAAGATTACCGTTTTTTTTTTCTTCTAAAATTGTGTACCGCTTAGTGTCGAATTTGGAATCCCCTTTAGTGCGAGAAGTACGTTCAATTATAACCGTGTCCCCCGGTTTAACGCGGCAGTTCTGTGCACTTCGTCGTGCATCCTCTAGATATTTGCCTTGCAGTTTTGCCTTTTTGTCCCGCGCATTCAGTAATTCGTCGTCGTGATTGGCCTTGGCGGGGAAAAGAAGAGGAAGACCACGCTTGATCTTACGGCCAAGCATGATTTCTTCAGGTGGCACTTTTGTTACAGTATGGGCAGATGCATTGTGGGCAGAAACCGCGGCTTGTAACTCTACTTTGAAATTGGTTCCGTTAGCGGATGCAGTAGCCATTGCCTTATTTACTACTTTCATATGGTTCTCTACTAAACCGTTTTGTTGGGGGAATAATGGGGTTGAAATTTCTCTACATCGGAAGGCATTCCTGGCCACCATACTCGTTCTCGCAATATACTTTTAAGTTTCGCGGTTAGTGGATGACCTGCATGTGAAATCTGCAGTGTTTTCTGGCGAAGTTTCTCGGGGATAACTGCGCAACCATTTTTAACGATAATACCGTCACGAACTGACAGATCATTTGCTACTAATTGGTATCTTCGAATTTGTTTCGACCAATTGCCTGATTCCAGCGCGTTTGCTACCTGTTGAAGCTGTTCGTCGTTTGCTGTGGCCTCTTTTATTTCTTCCTCGGTTAAAAAATCGACAGATTTTGCCTCCAACGTCACTACTTCCCATGGACTGGATTCCTCTTCAAAAGCTCCATCGTTTCCATTATATAACCGTGATGACGGGTCTGCGATATTGTCTCTACCCCGTATGTATTCCACGCTGTACCTGTAGGGGCTCAGCCTTAAAGCCCATCCGTCAGCTCTTGTTAAAGCTCTTTTTGAATCTTCCCGCTGTCTATCTAAAATGAATGTTATTCCTTTTGCATCGGTGCGTAGGATGAAATCTCTTCCGAGAAGAAAATACGAAAATAGTTCAACAGCCCAAACGGCCCCCAAAGCCTCGCGTTGGTTTTGTACATATTTTCTTTCCGTTGCTGTTAGAGCTTTGGAAGCAAAGCTGATTATGCGAGGGGTCTTATCTGCACTCTCTTGGACCAACACAGCTCCAAGTGCGACAGGAGATGCGTCAGTGTAAAGCACTGTTTTGTCATTCTCTGAAAAGTATCCTAGTGTTGTGGTACAGTTGATGATCGCTTCTTTAGTACGTTCGAAGGCCTTTTCTTGATCTTGTCCCCATTTCCAGGTACTGGTTGTGGCGACGGCCCACAGAGGACTCGTAATGTCAGCAAATCGCTCGATGTAAGGACTAATGAAGGATGCTAGGCCAAGGAAACTGCGAAGTTCAGATGCAGTAGTCGGTTGCCGAAATTTCTTCACATCCTGTATTTTCCCATCGTCAACATGGAAACCGTTTTGATCCAGTTCATGGCCCAGAAAATCGATGCGTGTCTTATCTAACTCGCATTTCTGTTTGTTTAGCGTCAGATTGTTTGCGCGCAAGATTTGCAAAACCTTTGCTACTGTATTGTGAAGTTCCTCTAAATTTTTAGCATACACAAGAAAGTCGTCGATGTAAATTATAACATTTTCAACGTCCTTCAAAATCCTAACCATTTCTCTTTGAAAAATTTCTGGGGCGCAATTGACCCCAAACATTAATCTGGTAAAGCGATACATTCCGCCTTCAGGGGGAAATGTGGTTAGTTCACGCGAATCTGTAGCTAATTCGAGATGATAGAAGGCGCTCGTCAAGTCTAATTTTGAGAAGTACTTAGCTCCATGTAGCTTGACCTTCATCTCATCGATCAAGGGGAGCCGGAAGTACTCTCTCTTGATAGCTTTATTCGGTGCACGCATGTTTACGACTAAACGGAAATCGTCTTTCTCTTTGGCAACAGCGGACATGCCACTGATCCATTCTGGCGCTTTTTCGACTCTCTCGATGATGCCACGTGATTCCATATCTTTCAAGCGTTGCTTTGCTCCTTCTCTGTATGAAGCGGGAACATTGTAGTATGCATTTCGAACCGGAGGAATTGATCTATCGATGCTGAACTTAACTTTAACGTGAGGCATTTTAGGGAACAATTCAAAACTGTTCAAATGTTCGCAATTGTTCACCGCCGTACCGACTAACAATAACTGCATATCACTTGCCGTTGATCTTCCTATCAGTGACCGGCGTCCCTCACTAATAACCAAGAATTCGGCAGTTGTGCTCGGTTTCTGTATTGCTATTGCTTCTATTTTGGCTCTAAAAATTGACGTTATTTTCATTGGGTGTGGTGAAGCATAGGCTCGTAAATCATGAAATTTCGAGGTCGTAATGGGTTCTAGCCTTGCAACTCCCAATCGGTATTCATTCATTAGTCGCTTCCAATAATTTCAACCAATAATATTCACATCAGATCCCGAGTCGATCAAAAATGTAATAGCGCTTGACGAACCCAAACTACAATCGACTAATACATCGCCAAGCGAGAGGGCATTTATTTTCTGGAAAAATTTGAGCGATCAATTGAAAGAAATGAGAACGAATTACTAATTTCCATTTGTTTATTTTAAACTTTCATACCTTTGTTTTCACTTCATCATTAAACCATGCGGACTGATCGACATTCTTCTGGATTTGATCCACCCGCTTCTTCCGGCAGGTCTGAGAAATGTCCTTGCATACCACATGTATTGCAGTTTCGCTTGATGGCGGGACAGGGTGCTGGATGGTTGCACCTTGAGCAGCGGCCCTTGCGTCCTTCATGTCGATACTCGCCATCACGATATCGTTTTGTTCGAGGGCCGTTACCTTCTTCGCCTCTTTGTCGTTTTCGATTACTGCCGATGATAGTTGGACCTCGATTACCACTATCGACTGATGCGACGTTCGTGCAATCTTGCAGTACAGTTTCCGCTTTGTATGCTTCATCTCGTGTTGCTGACTGGACGATAAAATTGATGTCATGTCCATATGTTCTTGCAGCCTTTGCAAGATCGCGATTAGCCATTCCTTTCAACATTTGTGCTCGCACAAATCGATCCTGGTCGGAAATACTGTAGCCGCATAATCTCACCTTCCCCATTAGGCGTGCGTGAAAAGAAACCGCAGTTTCTCCTTTTTCTTGTTGCATCCCAGAGAAAGCCTCGTGTTCCGCAGCTGTATCGGTCATAGACCTTAAATAATGCTCAATATTCTTGACAAGGATCGAATAGCAGTTTGGATCCTTAAGGCTCGGCCTTAATTTTGCGGCTTGCACAATGCTCTGCAACTGTTCCCCCATGGAGATGTATAACAACTGTGCACGACGAATGGGATCGGTTGCATTGGAAAGCGATGAAGCGATCTCGAAATTTTCTATGAAACGACTCCATGTTTCCCACATTTTGTTGGCCGGAACATTGGCAGGAAATGCCTTGATGTGATCCCAGCGGATACTAGTTGCTTGAGGAAATGCTATGGGTGTTGCTTCCCGAGCATAGTTCCAGCTTGCGTCCGCGTCACTATTGGAAATAGGACGCTGGTATTTCGGGTTCAGGGCTTCTACTAAATCGATCAATACCTTTTCGAGACGAGGTTGAGTCGCTCGTTTGTATCCGATTTCTCGGCATCAGTCTTGCTCAAAACTTCCGTATCATGGCTAGTTCGATCCAGACATGGTGAATTCGCTTCTACAATCTGCGGGGGCGCAGGGTCGCTGTTTCAGCTATGAATTTCATCGCTATCACTGCATTCCCTACTTGCCATTGCCGCTAAATTTCCTTCCAGTCGTTCCAATCTCTCATTTGTACTGGGTGACACCGCTTCGACTGGGGTGTCATCTACAGAGCCAGCATCACTTTCATATTCATTCACACTATCACTATGGATAATAAGAATCCCATCAGATAAAGAAAAAAAAAGTCTGACACTTACGATTCTGACGACGCTCGATGATTATCGCTATCTACGTCGCTGTCATTAATCTCAAACTCACTTTCGTGGGGTTCTTCGGCCCAGACAAGTCTTCTATCCGACATTGTGATCTGCACTATCGTTTGTTCGTTGACTCTACAATAACAAGAACAAAGATGTTCAAACAGTTTTTCGTTGTTCTCCAATGAATATTTTCAGAGAAAACTTCGTAACATAAAAAACAATCTAGTATTCGGGAATGCGTTGTCATGCCAACTATGGTAGACCGCCGTCGTCTCGAACCACGTCATGCATTTTCCAATGGCGGTCGTCTCGAGCCACGCCAGTTATTTTTCATCCACGTGGCGGTCGTCTCGAACCACGCCAGGGTTTCCTTACTAGCGGTCGTCTCGAACCACGCCAGATTTTTGTTGGCGGTCATCTTGAACCACGCCAAGGTCTCTTTACTAGCGGTCGTCTCGAACTACGCTAGAGTTTTTCGCTGTTGTTCCTAGCAAAGTACTTGCGAATGGACGTCCCGCTCCAACTAGACCACCATGCACACGTTGTTCCCATGACAACGGTCATTATAATTTGCTTTTCAAGCAGGAAATGAAATGCGCTGCAGTAGTCGTCCCGACTCACGCCTGCCATTTTCTTTGCTGGCCCTTGAATTAATCTAAGACAAGCTCACTGCTGGCGGTCGTCTCGAGCCACGCCAGATTTGCGATTTTTGAATGTGCTGCGTTAGTCGTCCCGACTCGCGTCTGCCATTTTCTTTGCTGGTGGTTGATTTGAGCCAAGACGAGCGCATTGCTGGTGCCGTCTCGAACCACGCCAAATTTTTCTTTCGCTGTTAGTGGCTGTCCTAGCAAATCATACACGAATTGAGAGCCACTGCAACTAAACCACCATGTACGCGTTGTTTCCATGACATTTTTTTTCGCTTCAACTTGTCACATTTGCAGTTTAGTGTTGGGTGATTCCCATGTACTATTAGTACATTAGGCTTAATTAGATCTTTTGCGTACGGTCGATCCCACAACCGCACTCCTGCCACAGTCGCCAATGTGAACTTCAAGGTGCCGCAGAGAATCACCCAACACGGAACTAGTTTATTACTCAATTTACCTCGAGAACGGTCTGGCTCCAAATGTGAGGCGATTGACTATCCTTTCTCTCACGCAACTGAGTCAGTGCCTACTTTGATATATCACTCCTCACAGTAACCTTGTAGAACGTTTGCAATAGCGCGTTTTTTGCAGCGATATACCTGCGTAACATCCATAACCCTCGTTTACATTTGGGTCTATTGGCGTTTTGGTTTTCACATGATACCAAACTTTTTCAACGCATGCTGTAACACTGGTGTAAAGCAATGTTGAAAACTAATTGCATTTTCGTTTTTGACAGTGCACAACACTGGTGTAGTCGGTGCTACACTCATTAAAACGTGGGAGTCTTTTACATTTGTTTCACTATGGTGTTGCATCAACGAAAACTGAATGTGATAGATTTTTGCACGTTTAATTCGATCCCAAAATGCGCCAGCATCAGCCAGCGGCCTAAAAATACCTCGCGCTAATAGCATAGTTCTCCTGCCGAAGGGTATTACCACAAAGAACAGACATATAAGCTGGAACAATCTTTCCCGAAAAACCTCTGTAAACATTTAAATGAAAATACGTTGAAAATCACCATCGCATACAGGTTCGCATGCGTGAGTCACCATTGTATCCAAGTTTGCACACAAGTCCCGTATAGCGATTGCTGGCCGATCGAAGCGCCGGCCAGTGGCAAGTTGCTACTTGCTGTTGTCATTTCAAAGCGACAGTTTTATTTTTTACACAAGTTGAAAACTTTACTTGTATGTCAGTTCTCAGTGGTATTACCGCAATGATTGTCTGGTTAGCTATGGTCAAGTATCTACTAATTTGGAATCAGAGTGTATGTAAGGAGAGTGAAGACAACTGTCATGATTATCTGTCAGTAATATTCCAAACGAACAAACGATCTCTCAAAATTAGAGCACTCTAGTTAGAGTGTGGCCAAGAGGCCATGACGTATCCAAACGAACATGAAATTTGACGTATTTCTATTGTGTATACGTCAAATTCCATGTTCGTTTGGATACGTCATGGCCTCTTGGCCACACTCTAACTAGAGTGCTCTACTCAAAATACATGGATTTGACTCGTTTGGAATGACACTGACAAATAATCATCATCGTCACTCTCCTTATATGCACTCAGTTTGGAATAATTAGACATGTAAAAAATTTATCGCATGCATTTTTGAATTTCATTTAATTTCAGTGAACCACCCGGGCTCCGTGGTGGTGGAGGAACGCTACGTGGGAAGCTGAGCTGCAAGCAACCGGGCGGGTCATAGGTGGTGGATAATGCTTAATCGCGATAGCAACTAGTTGTGGTTCGCGACCCGAACCAGCAGCGGGGGCTGACTGCGGGTGTGGTAGGACGAGGTAGTGGGCCCTATACGTTCTAGGCCTAAATACCACATGCCCTAAAGCAGCCCTGACAAGGCGAGCCAGCACCGCCTTTAAATAAGCGCTTAGCCCAAATCCCTCTCCTCCCGTTATCCTCCCTTCCTTCTGCGGCTGTTCGCCCATCTAAATATGGAAGCTGTTCTTCAATGTCAGCTTCTTTCACCGAACAGCCTAGATAAGCCGTGTAGTGTCGGTAGTGGTTGTTTCAACCGGCTAAGAATTACACTACGGACTACCTGTTTCAGTGGTTTTTACCACTGAAATATATCTACCAAACAGGGAACCCCAACTCCATAGTGTCATGCGACCCGTGCTATGGGTAAAATTGTTGAGGGGGTTTAAAACATTCTCAATGGCGAACGGAGCCTGGGAAGAGTCGGGTGAACTCCCCAGTATGCTGCATTACGCAGCGGAACGTTCACTCTACAGATTTTTTTTTCACCGATGATCCACTTAATTTTGCCGAATTTTTGTTGGCTGGGGGTTTGCTGAGACTCTCGGCTGATGGTAGTTCGGTGAAGTTTTGTTGAGTTTCGATTATCAAATTTCGATGTGTACAGATGAACCTGCCCAGAGGCCGTGTGGTATCCGGCCTAGAATTGAGCCACTGGAGTCCTGCTCCCATGTCGTAGGAGGCGACTGAAAGTAGGAGACCCTAAGTCAAGGTGTAGTTCCGTGCCGAGGACTTAATGACTGGAGGGTCTAAAATATGCCAGTCGCGCACGGAGCATTTTGGGTTTTGCCCTTAGTGTGTTATGCGAATCTCTGACACAGTGGACCATTATTTTCTTCGCAAATCGTGGGAATCGAATGATCATGTCCCATTTAAACCTGATATGGCTCGCTAAATGCGTTAACATCCCAACTCGCTTGGTGTCCTCTAGTTGTTGTGCAATTTGTGTTGGAGATGAAATGTACAGTTCTCTAATCAACAATGGTTAGAATAGCACAAGTCAATCTCCAACATAAACGTACAGCAACTATGAATTTATCTCGACTCATGCAGGAAGGTAAAGCTTCCATAGCATTGGTTCAAGAACCGTATTTCCATAAAGGAAACTTCTATTGGAAAGTTACTTAACACTGCCTTCATTGCTTACAACAAGACAGGCATGACTAACCCACGTGAAATGCCTCGTGCTTGCATTCTTGCAAATAAGGCTATTGACGCGTGTCTCATATCGGAGCTCACAACTCGCGATATCTGTGTTGTCACAGTTACACTGACTGTCGGAAACGTAGACAAAAAATATATCTATTGTTCAGCATACCTACCGCATAACGAATCATCTCCTTCTGATGATTTCAAAAGCGTTGTATCATATTGTAGCAGAAATGGGCTTCCGCTCATTATCGGCAGTGATGCGAATGCTCATCACATTATTTGGGGCAGCTCAGACATCAATCTGAGAGGCTCTGAACTGATGGAGTACATAAGTAGTACAAATCTCCATATTCTGAATGTGGGAAACCGATCAACTTTTGCGAGGTCTGGGAGGGAGGAGGTGTTAGACATAACACTTTGCTCTGATAGAATTTTGCATGAACTGGGAAATTGGCAGGTTCCAAATGAAACTGAACCGTCTCTATCCGATCATAAATATATATTTTTCGATCATTTTGATGTCACCTTCAATGTGGTGACATATCGTAATCCTAAATCTACAAACTGAGACCTCTTTTTGAAAAACTTGGCGACTAAATTTCATGGATATTTTCCAACAATTAGTCAACTAGACGACTTAGATGACGTCGTGGATACGACAAACTCATTCATATTAGCATCCTACGAAGAAGCTTGTCCACTTCGTACTGTTAAATCGACTAGGGGAACCCCTTGGTGGCTTGAAAGAATGAAGAAAGTTATGAGAAGAGCTTGGAACCGGCGTCAGCGTGATGACTCCAGGGCTTTCAGGTCAGCTCGTAGTGCATATAAGAAATGTCTTAGATCTGCAGAACGGGCTGGCTGGCAAAGCCTATGCACTAATGTCTCTAGTCTGAACGAGGCTAGCAGATTAAATAAAATTCTCTCCAAATCGAATGATTTTCAGATGAACTCCTTGAAAACCAGAGATGGTGTTTATGTGACGGACGAAAAAGATGTTCTTAATTGCCTCTTCGACACACACACTTTCTAGGTTGTATCGATCCGGAGTTGAACAATGTTCACAGATCTCATTCTGGTGATTCGGACTCGTGGGCGTTAGCACGCACATTGGTTTCCACTGAATCGGTCAAGTGGGCAGTTGACAGCTTTGCTCCATACAAATCACCCGGAAAAGATGGAATACTTCCCGTGCTACTGCAAAAGGGATTTGATATTCTTAAACATGTCTTGAAAAAGATTTTGTTTTCCAGTCTTGCTACCGGGTATATCCCGAAAGCATGGCGAGAAATAATGTTAGATTTATTCTCAAAGGGGGGCGCTCAAGCTATGAAGAAGCCAAGAGTTTTAGGCCTATCAGCTTAAGTTCTTTTCTTCTGAAAGCTTTGGAACGGATAATCGATCATTACATCAGGAACGTTAGTTTAGTTGAATATCCACTGCACAAAATGCAACATGCATATCAGTGTGGGAAATCCACGATCACTCTGCTTCACGATGTTGTTTACAACATTGAGAAAGCCTTCTCGCTCAAGCAATCTAGCTTGGGTGTATTCCTAGATATTGAGGGTGCTTTTGACAATGTGTCCTTCCAGTCTATTCTGGAAGCGACGCGCGGTCATGGGATACCTGCATGCATCTCAGGTTGGATAAACGCAATGCTTAGTAACCGCATACTTTGCTCGTCACTGCGACAGGCTGAGATACGGAAGTTGAGTATTTGCGGTTGTCCTCAGGGCGGTGTTCTGTCACCTTTGTTATGGAACTTAGTAGCTGACGGCTTGTTGAAGAAACTCAATGAGCTTGGATTTTCAACCTACGGGTTTGCTGACGATTACCAAATACTAATTACTGGATTTTGCATCGGAACAATCTTTGACTTAATGCAACAGGCATTAAGAGCTGTCGAACAGTGGTGTCGACAAGTTAAACTATCAGTTAACCCAAGCAAAACTTCAATGGTTCTTTTCACGAAGAAGCGAATAACAACCGGGGTTCGTCCCTTGCAGTTCTTTGATTCTGAGCTACTGTGTGCAGATCAAGTCAAATACGTTGGAGTCATATTGGATTCCAAACTGAATTGGTCTGCTCACATTGAGTTCAGAGTCAAGAAAGCGTGCATGGCCTTCGGGCAGTGCAGACGAACTTTTGGAAAGACCTGGGGTCTCAAACCTAAATACATCTATTGGATTTACACGACAATTGTACGTCCAATACTGTCATACGGATGCCTTGTGTGGTGGCAGAGGGGAGAGGTGGTGACAGTCCAGTCAAAGCTAAACCATCTGCAAAGAATGGCGCTCATGGCGTTGACTGGTGCTTTCACCACGACTCCGACTGCTGCTCTTGAGGCACTTCTAAATATCAAACCATTACACATACACTTAAAACAAGAAGCACTATCATGTGCATACAGACTGCAGGTTACTGGGCTTTGGAACAGTAATCATGTTGATCTTGCTACCAGTCATACACGATTGTGGTCACAAATGGTTACATGGGGTGAAGATATTCTTGCTCCCAGCGATATTACACTCACTTGTAGTTTTCCTTAGGGATGATCCATAAATGACGTAGCATTTTTTGCGTGATTTTTAACACCCCCCTCCCCCATCGTAGCATTTCGTCACAAAATTCCATATACCCCCCCTGATAATTACGTAGCTTGACGGTAACCCTCACCCCCCTCGTTGTCCCCGTAAAAGATTTAAAAAAAATCAAAAACAATGTTAGTTAGATGAAAGGGGTAAGATTGTCGTGACATCAGGTCAACCCCTATTCCCCTTTAAAAAAGCTACGTAGCATGACATGACCCCCTACCCCCCCTGTCGTCACACATCATCACAAAATACAAAACTCCCCCCTCCCCCATATAATGCTACGTCATTTATGGATGGTCCCTTACAGGACATTCCATGTGAAGATTCCCTCTGGAGAGGAGTGGTTGTCTGGCTTTATGGAAAGACAACAACAAACGCAAGTGGTTTGTTACACTGACGGTTCTCTGATGGAGGGACGTGCTGGTGCTGGTGTCTACTGTCGTGAAATGAGATTGGAACAATCTCACTCACTAGGTAGATACTGTACTGTATTCCAAGCAGAAATCTTTGCGATTATGTGCGTGGTGCAATCGGCACTTCAACTGAGTTTGTCCGGCAGAGTTAATAACTTCTGCTCCGATAGTCAGGCTGCAATCAAGGCCCTTAGCTCAGACAAATCCCGGTCCAAGCTAGTGATCGCGTGCCGAACCCAAATCGAAGAACTAAGCATTGTCAACACTATCTACCTTGTCTGGGTGCTCGGACATTGCGGTATTACTGGAAATGAATGGGCTGACGAATTGGCCAGGGCAGGTTCAGCGATTGACTTCGTTGGTCCTGAGCCCGCGCTGCCAATTTCGACAAGTTGGATAAGGGAAAAAATATGGTCCTGGGCTTCGTCCGAGCACCGCAATTATTGGAGAAATCTACAAACGTGTCGCCAAACAAAGACGTTTTTAGAACAACCATGCCCAGTGGTTTCGAAAAATCTTTTACATTTTTCGAAGCTTCACTGCGGTATGCTGACTAGGGTTTTAACCGGCCACTGCAAACTCAATTATCACATGGCAACTATTCAGCGCGCTGAGTCTTTTTCATGTGATCTTTGTGAATCCGACTACGGAACCTCATATCATCTGATATGCAACTGTCCAGCGGTAGCGCAATTGCGATTTCGAGTCTTCAGCCGTCCTTATATAGACGAAACCATGTTTGGTCGACTGAAACTCAGAGACATACTAAAGTTTCTTATCCAATGTGGCAAAGAGCTTTAGGTTTATTCGCAGGCAAGTTGAACTACTTGTGAGTTTAACTTACCTGTTGTTTATTTTTGTTTTGTACTGTTATTTTTCCCACCCTTCCAATTCTACTTCCCCACACCTCCTTGTCCTTTCCTTCCGCTCAGGAAATGATGAAAACACACGGCAAGGCACAAATCCCCGACTATGTACGGGGAACGTGCCATTTGAGCCAATATATTCTGATTCCTGATTCCTGATTGGAATAATTAGACATGTAAAAAATTTATCGCATGCATTTTTGAATTTCATTTAATTTCAGTGAACCAGATTGGCATGACAATTTTGTTTAAATGGTTCCTTCATTGGTTAGTATTCAACAGATTTGAATAATTATTTGCAAACGTGGTTTTCTTTAAGAGTACGAAAATAATGCGATATGTTGTTCACTTGTTTTACTCCATTCCATTTTTCTCATTTGACATAATATAATGAAACAAGAAAAAATAACAAATACTGGGAAGTCCTAATGTGACACTTTTCATAGGATTACGGCAAAGTTCCCCACAGATATTGTTAAACTAATGAGCTACTCCACAAAATGTTGTGCTTTTGCTAAGAACGGATACCTGGGGAGCTAAATATGCAAGAGAACTACGTATCATTTGATCTCAGTAGAATGATGGCTGATGTTTCTATTTATCAAGCAGGTCTGATTAAATGGGACTTTCACAGAGATAGAAACAGGCATAAGTATTTCATAACTTGTCGGTGGATATGTTCCTACTTATAAGTGAATTGATCACTTCGCTTGGACGAGGGTGGGTTCTACTAGATGAAATGTATTTTGACAATGGGTTTGTTGATTCGTTTATGGGAAGAACTGGAACCTAAGAAAATTTGCATAATTTCTGCTTTGGTTTGCTGATTAATATTAATTTTTATTGATCTTCTTCAGGCGAAAACTGTTTCCAATCAAATAATGTTGGCATAACTTTTTCGAACTCGTCTTTGTTTAATTTTAGCAGAAGTATATGTTCCAGCGTCTCTTCGGACAATCCGGTTCTGAGATCAGAAAGCACCAAAGCTAGGGCACTAAATGCCCTTTCCACGGATACCTGCGTAGCTGGCACAGCAAAAACCACCATGGCTACCGCATGCAGTTCACGATGTGTATTCTTCCTTGACAACCAGTGTTTGAACACATCGTAATTATACGGTTGTCGTGGCTCAGCTGCTAATTGCTGCATCTGCTTCCTAAAAGAAGAACCGTCTGAAGCGCTGGGATCGAATGACGAAGCACCACCGAATAGTTCCGTCATGTACATATCCATATCCGCCAGTTCTTGATTACCTGACTTCCCTGGAACAGAATCTACTGCGGACGTTGATGGAAAACTCGGATCCAGCCGACTAATTCTATGCCATGTTTGTGTTACGAAATCCTAAAATGTAGATTGTTAATTTAGATTAATGCATTAGTCAGTAAAGAGTTTATCCAAGATATTTTATATTACATTAATTTATATTTATTCTATTATGCTTCTAAAACTTAAAACACACAATTAAAAAATGTACTCTTTTGTTTCATTATCTACTAAAAAGTATCGTTTATGTTTTATGAAAGAGATTTGCTATGGTGGTTTATTTAAAAATGAATAAATGTTTGCAGATGAATATCATTTCAAATGACACATTAAATTTACCTGGACTGCTACCAAAGAAAATACTGTTGATCCAGAAAAATTGAATCGCGGATCTAGAAACAGTGATGCCTTGAAAGCCATATTTTCTTTCATTTTTGCCAAACGATTTTTAAGGCTTGCAGCAAAGGTTCGTAAAACGGATTATCAACCTCATTTTCGATCGTTCGCATTATGTTGAGCCATTGTATATAAAAGTCATTCAATGGTACGTGGTGGTTTTGAAGATTTTTAGTCAATTTATAAACCGGTGTAAACGCAGCAACGAAGTTTTTCATGAAGAGCCAGTCTTCTGAAGAAAATGCTATAAAAAACGCAAGCTAATTAAATAGTAAACTATCCCCATTTTGATTTTAAATCGTTCAACATATATCCTTATAGTTTCCTTATAGTACATTTTTGGTGTAGATCCGGTCTGATCTACATCTGCCCTAAGCCAAAAATGCGTGCCCCCCTCAACCCAAATTTTAAACTAGGACGAATTAGCGCATGGGCGCCATTTAAACACCTTTTTCAATATAAAGAATGTCATTTGGTATTATTTGGTATCATTATTATTATCATTGGTTCTTTCATTCTTACCTTTCCGTTTCCTTAATTTACCTTTACGCTAATATTTACCGCCTATTTTTTATCATCATCCCTTGTTCTTTTGAGAGTTTGGATGCTATTTTAGATTTTAGATTTCACCTTCTTTCTCTGTAAGGTACGAATGGATTAGCACATTATTTGATATTACCTTAATCCCCGGTTATGTCGGCATTCTCTGCCTGTCATGGGTCAGTTGGTACTTTCCCTTCGTTCTTTCTTCTATCTTAGTCCTTTTTTGTTAGTAAGTTTATTGTGTCCACTATTTCATGGGTTATTTTTTCTTATCCTTTGTACTCTACCCTTTTTTTGTTTGTTTCAGTGCATTCAGGAGTCTCCGGCGTTAGTGCACTTGTATATTTCTTTTCCTTTGTTTTTGCTTATATTCATGTGTGCATATATGTATGTGTTTCTTAGTTTCATTAAATGTTTCCGAATCTCCCAGGATAAAAGCCTTCCGGTTGGTGCGTTGAATTGTGCGACATTAACAAGCAGTAAATATTAGATATTTTTAGAGCTTATTTCTCAGCATTGTGGAATCGAGGAATCGAATGTTGCTTGCGGTGCCAGTATTATGTGTACATATGGTTGTAGATTCTCGATCAGCGATATACTGAGAGCTATCATCTTTTTGTTCACTCTTGATAATCCTATGCATAAGTTTTTGCACACAGAGTTGCACGAAATCATGACTATCACTTTTTCTTCAAAATGTACGCAAAGCTTCGGTCACAAATCAAAATGATCGTCTTTTTCAGTTGAGAGAACTTGAGCAACCGAAACTGAGCATAGTGAGTACCAACAACAGTGACGAGGGAGAGTGAGAAAAAAAATTGAGGGGACGCAGAGAGCCGAGTCAAGTGACAACACAATGATAATTTCTCTTTCCTTTTTGTCTACCACGCAAATTCAACAAGGGTAGTTTATATTCACTAAATAATCACCATATACGATTCACTCACTAGCCAGTCGGGGGTGGGCGTAGCGTAGTTGGTAAATCGATTGTCTTGTACGCAGCGCACCTGGATTCGAGTCACGACCCCGCACATAGTGTTAGAAATTTTTCATAAGAGATTTTTCTAACCCGAAGAGGCGAAAGGTTAAAACCTTTATAATGGAAATAAAAAAAACCAGCCAGTGTTTATTGACACTTCGCACTTGCCTTAAAATCGATCCAAATCAGTAACATACTGATAGTTAAACTTGAAATATACTTATAGCTTATATGCTTTTGAATTGGTAGTAATGCATGTGGTTTTTTGACCTGGATTACTGCAAAAAATTTTGTCAACAGGCAGAGCGTATTTTTAACTAAACGAACACATCAACATGATCAAAACACAACATATATTTCTTTTGACTTACTTGCATTTTAACCCTACCTACTGTGATTGGGTGCTCTAGACTGCGAATAAACAGATGTTAGTTTTATGTTATTATGGAATCCCATAGAATACAGAATGAATATTATATAATTAAACTTCCTTGACCTGATTCAAAGTCTGTACTAACAGGTTATCGTGCTCAATAAAATTACAAATTACAATTAAATATGACATTGCATGAGCAATTTGTATTTGTATTTGTATTTGTATTTCATTATACTTGCAGAGTAAGGGATCACCCTTATAAAATTTCTACAATCGGTTTACACGTTGCTCACACCACAATCTTTTTCATACTAAATAAAAAAAAATATTTGTAAACTATAAACTAAAAACAGACATGTGAACCCAATTCCACTATTTGTCGCTCATTTCACTCGAGTTAGTTCCCTTCATTTAGCCAGGCCATACATTCACGACGGAATCTTGCTATTGAATTGAGAGATTTTATTCGGATTGGAATCAGATTCCACTGGATAATTGCACGAACGAAAAAAGTGCAGTTGTAATGAGAAGAGTTATGAGGTATAAGAGCAAAGTGGCGGACTCTAGTGCTTCTGAAAGGTTGCAACTTGTCAAGGAGGTAGCTTGGACCATTGTGTATAATATTATATAAAGTGACATAGCATCGATATTGGAAAAAGCTATAAAAAGAACATCCCAACAGTTGCCGCTGTAAGTGGGTTACGCTAGCAAATCTAGATAGATTGTAAACCCATCGAACACAATGGTTCAATAATACTCTTAATCGATTATAAGAAGCAGCTGAAGCATTCAAAATCAATTTCAAACCATAAGAAAAATAGGGTAACAAAAGTGATTTAAACAGCTTAAGTTTGGTAGAAACATGAAGCATTCCCGCTGTAAGTCTCAAGTGTCGCAATCCTGCATAGATGCGCCCACACTGAACATTTATTTGAGAGTCCCATTCAAGGTTCGATTGGAACATCACACCTAGATTGCGAGCTTTGGCAACGTATTCTATTTTTTCATTGTGGATAGTTATATCTGGTAACACGGTACGAATCTGCCTTCTGGAAATACACATGACTTTAGTTTTCGACAAATTAATGGGAAGCAGATTACTCGAGGACCAATCCAAAATGTTTTTTAAATCCGAATTGATAAGTGTGGCTAAGTCCTCTAAGTTGAAATCAGTTGAGCAGATGTACAGTTGTACATCATCTGCGAACATATGAATTAAGCAGAATTTTAGAACTGAAGGCAAATCGTTTATGAACAACGAGAATAAGAGCGGTCCTAGAACGGATCCCTGAGATACGCCAGATAAAATGTTAATTGGACTTTATAGACTTCCACCTATTTCTACTGCTTGTGTGCGTGAATTCAAATATGACTTGATGAGAGAAACAGCATCACGACTGAAACCAAACTGATATGATAGTTTCCGAAGCAATTTGACGTGAGATACTCTATCAAAAGCTTTAGAGAAATCTATCAAAAGCAAAAAGGCAACACCTTTTTTGTCGATACACTGGTGTATATCATCATGTACTTTAAGAAGCGCCGAGGTGGTACTGTGTCCAGATCTGAAACCAGACTGGTACGGACTGAGGAGATTAAACCGTTGAATATAGGCTTGCACTTGAGTTTTCAAAATAACTTCAAATGCTTTGGACAGTGAACATAAAATGCTGATTGGACGGAGATTATTCAAGCTAGATCCGGCAGGTGTTTTTCGTATCGGAATTATTTTAGCGGTCTTCCATGCTCGAGGAAATTTAGCAGTTGAAATGAATAAATTGAAAAGGTACGTTATTGGGGTGAGGATATACGGTAAAATGACCTTTATAAACCTTAGTGGGATATTATCCATTCCGATGGCATTTGAAGTTATCGAAAAAATAGCATTAGAGACTTCCAGCTCATTGCACGGCGTGAATAGAAAACCATTAGAATTTGATGGTGGTATAGATTCAGGTTCAGGATCTTGTGTAAAGTTGTCACCAAAAAATGCGTTAATTTCGTCTGCAGTGTTATCGAACTTTGCACAGTTCTTCGTGCCACCAGTAACGTTTAGATTTTTGAGTTTCATCCAAAGCTCTTTACTTGAATTAGATGATTCTAAGTTAGAGGTCATATAGTTCGATTTAGCTTTATTAACGAGTTGAGTTACTTTATTACGAAGTCTTTTGAACTGGACCTGGTCAACAATTATTTTACTAGAAGTCCATAGGCGATATGCAGTATCTCTGGCAATCATTGCATTCAAGATTTCGTTATTGAACCATGGAGCATTGGATTTAGGTCGAGGAGCTCGCAATGGTACGAAGCTATCATAGAGTTGACCAATATGACTATTGAAGAAATCGAGTGCTAAATCAGAATCGGTTATACTATAAAGTAAAGACCAATTTATAATATTCAAGGCGTCTTGTAATGCCAGAAAATTGATTCGATTATAGTCTCTATACATGTTAGAACGGTTGTTACTGTTGCGAGTTATATTGAGAGATGCAAAAATCATATCATGATGGGAGAAACCAGGGGCTGACACTTGGTTAAAATTCAGAACAAAGTTTATGTCATTTGTTATCAATAGGTCTAATAATAACTTCCACCGGGATAAAAGTGGGTAGGTTCATTGTTAATGCAAAATAAGCCAAAATTATCTAGAACTTCACAGAAACGAGCAGTTGCTAACTTTTTTCAAATTTGTATTAAAATCACCTGTCACAACAATCTTTTCATAATCAAGTGACAATTCGGAGAGTTTCTGATCAAGGATATTAGAGCAATCGACCTCTGGAGGAGAATAGACTACACCTAGAAGAAATTTATCGTTATTCACACGAACTTCAATAAATAAATATTCAGTTCGGTCACCATCACCCTGACCCGCATGATTTCCAGAACCAGCAATTACTTTGCAATCCAGATCAAATTTATGATAAATGCAGATTCCTCCACCACGACCGGTAGTACGATCGTTTCTTAGAATGCAGTAACCATCAACGGCAACTGTTGCATCGCTTATGTTTTCATTTAACCATGATTCCGTTATGCATACTAGGGTGATGAGCCTATTTTCACCATACTAAGCAAGGTGCCTCACTAATTCGGCAATTTCTAGCCTTACAATCAATGGAATGCGTAAAAATTGACATGAACCGCTTTGCTTCGTTGTTAAGAACCAATATAATAACACAAATGCGTTGAAAACAGTAAAATTCTCGTGTTTGAGCACAATGAAAACTCGAATCGAGTGCCCCTATTGTTGCGCTACCATTTGACTCAATGCGTTGAACAAAGATGGCAGACACTGCTCTAACCAACGGCTTCAAATGGGTAGGGTGATAATAGAAACATGGTGCAAATAGGCTCATCACCCTATGTCAACTTTACTGTTCGTAAAACAAATTTTGAACTCATCGAGCTTGCTTAAACGTCGAGCACAAAGACTTTGTGCATTTATATGACACAGATTAATACAATCATCACGTAAAGCAACATTCATAACCACACGTGGAATATTAACAACACTTCTTTGCGCACGTGCATTATCATTAAAATGATTAACCAACATCATCGAATGGTAGAAACAAGATCAATCGTAAATATATAAGCCGGCCGAGCTGAAAGGAGAACAGAAGAGAAGCGAACGCTAAATCTATGAATCCATAACAGTTTTTGCAACCGACCGAGACGGTTGTGCCTCCAGGTGGAAGGTTTTGTTCTCGAGAGAGTGACGGAGTGCGAGACGCTGTATGCGTTATTGTGGGAGAGAGAGAGACCAGTTTGTTAAGTGTGAGTCGACAGTTGATACGTCGGAGGCGTGGTCAACGGCATCCTCGACAAGTGGTGTTTTGACAGCAAACCGCGGGTAGACGAATTTGCCTACCGCGGTGGCAGAAATCGACAGTGATCGTGCCTGTACACACAGAAAAAAATATAGTGTATTGGTGTCGTCGGGCAATTCTAATCGACGAGAGGGAAGCGTCACAGGTAGACCCATTTGCTCTATTTGTCTACCGCAGAAGTGGTACGACGAATAAGGAAAACAAGTGGCACCGAAAAGTGCCGCATCGACAGTGGGATTTTCGCAGCAAGCCACAGGTAGCCACATTTGTCTACCGAGGTGGTGGAAACGGAGAGAGCGCGCTTGTGGTGGTGATACCGACGAGCAGCTTAATCGGAGAGAGTTTTGAAGTGTTGCAGGTAGGACTATTTCTCTACTGAAGAAGCAACGCGACGAAGAAGGACAGCAAGTGTCACATTGTCAAACAACGGGCACCGAGTTTACAACGTAACACATGAGGTGTGTTCTACCGGTGTCTTCGTCACCTAATAGATAGCAGATAACAGGTATATTTTTCATTCCTTTTTGTGATAGTTTTTCTTATTAGGTAAAATGGATGAAGAGATGGGAGAACGAGTAACAGACCCTCCCCCTAAGCCTTATGCTGAAAATGTAATCCGACTAGAATTAAAATTTACCCAGAGTCGTCAACGGGACCATGGATTGTATTCATTAGGCGTAAAACAAAGGCGCTAAATATCATTCAAATTTCTAAAGATTTGACTTCGCGATTCTCGGATGTAAAAGAGATCGTCAAAGTTAATAAAGATAAAATACGCATTGTCGTTGGTAGTTTCAAACAAGCCAATGCAATTGCTTCTTGCGAGCTTTTTACGCGTGAATATAGAGCATATATTCCTTCAAAAGAAATTGAAATTGATGGGGTCATCACAGAATCGAGTTTGACTGTTGATGACTTAGTTAAGCATGGGGTTGGTCGTTTCAAAGACACCATACTGAAAGGCGTAAAATACTTGAATGCAAGCAATTGCATTCAGTATCACACGAAGGAGATAAAAAAGTTTATCGACTGTCTGACTCATTTCGAGTGACTTTCGCTGGGTCTGCGCTGCCCAACTATGTCATTATCGATAAGATTCGTCTCCCTGTTCGCCTTTTTATCCCTCGTGTAATGAATTGCCTTAATTGCAAACAGCTTGGCCACACAGCCACTTACTGTTCCAATAAGGCACGGTGTGGCAAATGTGGGGGTTATCATCAAGAGGGTACATGCAATGAAAATTCAGAAAAATGCTTAATGTGCGGAGAAAACTCACATGAGCTCCCTGCATGCCCCATTTATAAATTGCGTGAGGATAAAATTAAATGATCCTTGAAGGAGAGGTCTAAGCGCTCCTATGCAGAAATGTTGAAAAATGCTACCCCTAAACCCATCTTCTTAGAAAACACTTACACATCTCTATTTTCGGAACAGTCTGACTCTGACGGAGCGTGCGAAGGTACATCATTTGTTTTACCCGGAAATTCCAGAAAAAGAAAACAGTCTTCTTTTCCCAAGCTGCCAAGAAAGGGCCTTAAAATTTCTCCACCAATAGATAAACTGCGCCCAAAACCGAAAAATTCCGATTCAAAACCGAAATCAATTCCGCCCGGTTTTGGGAACGTACAATCCAAACAGAACACCATTACTGGAAATAATAAAATTTCGACTTCCTCTGAGCCTCAGCCGGGGGTAGGACTATTGAAATTTTCTGAAATTGTTGATTGGATTTTTAAAGCATTCAATATTTCTGAACCACTAAAGAGTATACTTTCAGCTTTCCTCCCAACAATTAGAACATTTTTAGATCAGCTGATTGCTCAATGGCCCATCCTTGCAGCGATTGTATCTTTCCATGGGTAATTCACCTCCTCCAATGAAAGATTCCATCACTGTTTTACAGTGGAATTGCAGAAGTATCACACCTAAAATTGATTCCTTAAAAATTTTACTGCATGATTTAAAATGCGATGCTTTTGCTCTATGTGAAACATGGCTTACCTCAAACATTAATTTCAACTTAAATGATTTCAACATTATTCGCCTAGACCGAGACACCCCGTATGGAGGAGTGCTTCTAGGAATTAAAAAGTGCTATTCTTTCTATAGAATTAACATCCCCTTGTTTGCGGGCATTGAGGCTGTAGCTGTCCAAACGAACATTAAAGGCAAAGACATGTCTATCGCTTCTATATATATACCTCCCAAAGTTCAAATTGGACAACGTCAAATTTTTGAGGTAGTGGAATCCATGGCTGCTCCGCGTCTGATACTGGGAGACTTCAACTCGCACGGTGTATTGTGGGGTTCCCTCTACAATGATAATCGATCCTCTTTGATATACAATGTTTGTGACGAATTTAATATGACAGTTTTAAATACTGGCGAAACAACACGCATCCCCAGACCTCCTGCACGTCCAAGTGCATTAGATCTATCTCTGTGCTCGACATCACTTCGGTTAGATTGCACGTGGAAGGTTGTACCTGATCCTCACGGTAGCGATCATTTGCCAATCGTTGTTTCAATTAACAGTGAATTAGGCCTTACGAATTCAATCAATGTTCCTTATGACTTAACACGAAATATCGATTGGAAAACATACGAAACATTAATTTCCACTTCTCTTGCGTCGACAGAAGAGCTACCCCCTACCGAAGAATATGAATTCTTAGCGGGTTTAATTATTGAAGCAGCAGAACAAGCCCAAACGAAATGCAATCCTGGAATGACAATAAATAGACGGCCCCCTAATCCTTGGTGGGACAAAGAGTGCTCTGATGCATATGAAGCTGAACAAGTTGCCTACAAAGAAATTATGAAACAGAAAGGGGGTATACGTGAGAACTTTGAAAATTATTTCATTTTGCAAAACAAATTTGACAGTATACGTCGTGCCAAAAAATCTAGTTATTGGAGATACTTCGTTAATGGCTTGTCAAGAGAAACATCAATGAGTACTCTTTGGAACACAGCCAGAAGAATGAGGAATCGAAACGTGACTAATGAAAGCGAAGATTTTTCGAATCGTTGGATATTTAATTTTGCCAAGAAAATTTGTCCCGATCCTGCTCCTGCGCAGAAAATCACTCGCGATGCTCCCACAAGTAACGATTTCATAGATTCGCCTTTGACAATGATGGAATTCTCAATTGCACTCCTCTCATGCAACAATAATGCTCCGGGACTAGACAGAATTAAATTCAACTTGGTGAAGAATCTGCCTGACCTAGCAAAAAGACGCTTGTTGAATTTATTCAATAAGCTTCTTGAGCAGAACAATGTCCCGCACGACTGGAGACAAGTGAGAGTTATCGCTATTCCAAAACCGGGAAAACCAGCCTCCGATCATAACTCGTATCGACCGATTGCAATGCTATCCTGCATCAGGAAATTGTTGGAAAAAATTATCCTACGACGTCTCGACAATTGGGTTGAGGCGAACGGCTTGCTATCAGATACCCAGTTTGGTTTTCGGAGGGGAAAGGGAACGAATGATTGTTTGGCGCTACTTTCGTCAGAAATCCAACTCGCTTACGCAAAAAAAGAACAAATGGCGTCTGTGTTCTTAGACATAAAAGGAGCATTCGACTCAGTCTCCATTGATGTTCTCTCGGAGAAGCTACATCAATGTGGTCTTTCACCAATATTAAATAATTATTTATACAATTTATTGTCAGAAAAGCACATGCATTTTTCATATGGCGATTTGGCGACACTCAGAATAAGTTACATGGGCCTCCCACAAGGTTCTTGTTTAAGCCCCCTTCTCTACAATTTTTACGTGAATGATATTGATAATTGTATTGTCAGCCCATGCACTCTAAGACAACTTGCAGATGATGGGGTGGTTTCTGTTACAGGACCAAAAGCCTTAAATTTACAACAACCACTGCAAGATAGTTTGGATAATTTATCAAGTTGGGCTTTGAAGTTAGGCATCGATTTCTCTACGGAGAAAACAGAGTTGGTTGTTTTTTCAAGGAAGCGTGATCCAGCTCAGCTTCAGCTTCAGTTGGTTGGTAGAACGATAGCCCAAGTCCTGACTTTTAAATACCTTGGAATTTGGTTCGATTCTAAAGGCACATGGGGAGGCCACATTAGGTATCTAATAACGAAATGCCAACAAAGGATAAATTTTCTGCGAACAATAACTGGATCATGGTGGGGTTCTCATCCAAGTGACGTGATAAGATTGTATCAAACAACAATACTTTCAGTAATGGAATATGGGTGCATCTGTTTCCGTTCAGCTGCGAACACTCACATTATTAAACTGGAACGGATACAGTATCGCTGTTTACGAATTACCTTAGGTTGCATGCAGTCGACCCATACGATGAGTCTTGAAGTATTAGCGGGAGTTCTTCCTTTAAAAGACCGATTCTGGGATCTCTCTTCTCGTTTACTTATCCGATGTGAGGTTATGAACCCACTGGTAATTGAAAATTTTGAAAGACTTGTCGAGCTTCAACCCCAAACCAGATTCATGACAGTGTATTTCAATCACATGTCACAAGAAATAACGCCTGCTAGGTATGTTCCCGCATACGTCAATATACTAGATATTCCTGAATCCACTTTATTCTTCGACACGTCCATGCAAGCAGAGATTCGTGGAATTCCGGATCATCTACGCTCGCGGGAGATCCCTAAAATATTCACAAGTAA
Source organism: Topomyia yanbarensis (assembly GCF_030247195.1). NCBI lineage: Eukaryota > Metazoa > Arthropoda > Insecta > Diptera > Culicidae > Topomyia > Topomyia yanbarensis. The sequence continues at coordinate 213,395,592 of NC_080671.1, read as the reverse complement.
ATATCAACACATAGACTGCCTTAAAATGTTTTACACTGATGGGTCACGAATCAGTGAGGCCACTGGTTTCGGTATTTTCAACAATAATTTTTCAATTTCTCTCAAACTTGCAGAACCCGCCTCTGTTTATATAGCGGAACTAGCAGCAGTTCACCATAGTTTTCAAATAATTAATACTTTACCCCCGAACCATTACTTTATCCTCACTGATAGTCTCAGCACAATTGCAGCTCTACGCTCAAAGAGGATTGATAATCACGATCCATTATTTTTGGGGAAGATACGAGAATCTCTGAGTAACCTGACAAGAAAATGTTATAAATTTACCCTAGTGTGGCTCCCCGCCCATTGCTCTATTGCGGGCAATGAGAAAGCTGATAATTTAGCCAAGATTGGTGCACTAGATGGTGAAATATATGAAAGACCCATCGCTTACAATGAATTTTATAGCGCTTCTCGACAGAGGACACTTGCTAGTTGGCAAACATCTTGGGACAATGGAGATATGGGACGATGGCTACACTCAATTATCCCTAAAGTATCAACGAAGGCATGGTTCAAAGGATTGGATGTAAGTCGGGACTTCATCCGTGAGATGTCTAGGCTCATGTCCAATCATTATACTTTAGATGCGCATCTCCGTCGTATTGGGCTCGCTGAGGGTAATCATTGTGCTTGTGGAGAAGGTTACCATGACATTGAGCATGTTGTTTGGTCCTGCACTGAATATCGTGAAGCCAGATCACAATTAGTAGATTCTTTACAAGTCCGAGGAAGACCAATCCATGTTCCTGTTAGAGACATCCTGGCATATCGCGATCCTCTATACATGGAACTTATCTATCATTTTCTAAAAACAGCGTCTGTCAAAATTTAATTAAATTCGTCTCCTCATACTCTCATCCAAGGCTAATCATTCACCAATTAAAGTGTCCTAGAATATTTAGTTTTTAAATTTAGACAATAACAGAAAAAAAGTAAATAAATACACCCGAAAATACTAGATCAGTATGAAATACAACAATGTAAGGAAAAAAAGCAAACAATAAAGTGATTTCAGTGTTAGTTTTAGACAAAGTACTAGTATAGTTAAAATTAGTCTTAAGGATTTTTGTAACGTGCTATGTAAAAAAAGAAACTGGCGTAAAAAGCTTTTGCAAATGCCGTGTCAAATAAACGTATGGAAAAAAATCTATGAATAGGGTAACATGTATATCACTAACATTTGAAATCATCATTATTCTATTTTTTTTACCTAGAATGTGGCTTTTGGATCGCAAATTCAATTGAAAATTATAGCTAAAGCACAACGATATCGGTGATATTGATTGGTGAAAGCAGCAACAACAGCGACCACAGCAACGTTCTAATGGATCGTAGAGCACTTTCTGCGTAACATCGTTTTAACTTTCAGGAAGGAAGATAACATGGGATGAAGTAGGGATGGAATGATGGAAATATTGTTGGTAGGAAAATAAGAAATTTCAAGGAAGGGTTTATTTTCGGCCGCCAAAATTTGCTAACTGGTCCAAATCGAAGATAGGATGAGCCGGAATGTCTTCGAGCGGTTTCACGTAGATAGTTGCGTCCTTGGAAAACACGTTCTGAAGATGACCACTACGCTTCAATTTCAGTGCAGCTCCCTTGATGTTTCGTGCAGCTTCGGTAAGGTTTTCATTAAAATAAATGCGCTTATCAACACCAAAGCCAAGATAAAGCAATCTCAATTTCTTCGTAGTGAAATAACGATGGAAGAATTCATCTTTCGACGCTTTGAACGCAAATTGAAATAGGATTGGCGGTGTTGCACCGGCGGCAATAGGAACTCGAGCCAGACGTTTAGTATAAACTGATGGAACAGCAGAGTCACTGTACCCAAGAGTTGTACATATTTTTTGCAGGAAATCATCTGTTTTTTTCCGTAGGGCTATAGGGTACACCTGTGAGAATGAGATCATTCGATTTCAGCAGTTTACCAGCCGTATCTCTATGCCGGCGCGCTTCCTCTGTTGTTTCCACGTGAGATTCACTCAATCCGTTGACATCCCGAGCGTAGTCGATCTTGAGTTGATTCACCTCCTGACGCAGGGTTGATATTTCACTGACGAGAGCCGCATTACTGGAATCGATCTTCCTCTCAATCTTTGCATTTCCATCATCAATCCATCTTCATCTGCTTGATACGAATTAACAGCTGATCAAAACATTCAACATCGTCGTCGGTTCGGTCCAAATCCTCTCGTGATCGTTTTTTGTTTGGATTTTCGCCACTGGTGGATCCCACTCAATGAGGTATATATAGGTGTGGCAGAACACATGGTTTGCTAGTGTTGGCAACCAAAAATATGTAAACAATCCAGAAGCACAACGGGTCGACGTCATAGCGGTCACACGATTCAATGGGAGCGGAACGACCGGTATGACGAAAGCAAGTCGATTTATACTGTGATCACTCACACCACTCATGTAAGATTCATCTTACGAATACCAAAGTGCCATCTTCGCCAGACCTGTATATACGACATTGGATCCCACTGGCACAGCAAGCATTTGTTTATCCTTACTATCTTTACCCATTTTTGTCAGAGCAGCACGAGTGAGAGCTCTGTTGGTGTTCATTCAAGTGAGTGATTAAAATGGTTTGTTACACAATGGTGGAATGATGAACTCAGCACAGCGTCAATACCGAAGGCAAAACCAGTAAAACAAAACGATAATTTCACACCACCGGCGGTAGGATGGAATAATCAACTATGTTCCGTAAATAGGTGCTCGAGCGAGAAAACACTATGTCGTTAACTATCGTAGCATGGGTGCACTTTGCATGGTTAAAAATCCAACCGAATTGCGACCACGAACAACTCACTTGCTACCGTTGACCATCACACACACGTGATTTACGTGGCTTGCAAACAATGACGGAAAATGAAAGACAACATTTCTCAAACAATTTCGGTTAGCAACCAAACCAATTGTAATGTATTTAAACTGTAATATCGACTTGCATCGTGCAGAATTTAAAATTTCCTTTGCGAGGCTTAATGACAATAATTTTCAAAACTGACTGTCATCGAGAGGCTTCAGTCAAACTGAGTGAACCAAAGAGCAAAAAGACAGAACATTTTTTTCGCAAAGGCACTCACGTAGTATGACTGACACTATATGTTGCTGTCACACACAGTGTGAGAACTTATACGGAAAGACAGTCGAATATGAGTACTTGCAACTGTGTAGGAAGGTTTTCTGTTTACGGTTACCGAATGCAGCACTGTTTGCACATAATTAAGCTTTAGTAAATCTTGTCCGCTTCTCCAGAGAAGAAAAAATAACTAAAACGATATAGAAAGGAAAAAGGTGAGTGTTACGAATAAATAAATTTATGTTGGCCACTCAGAATAGTTCAACGGACATGAAACGGGACATGGTTAGTCATATTTTGTGATAAATACACTGCGTTTAAATATATTATATTATAGTTTAGTGACCCAAATTGTTGACGAATTGTAACTATGTAAACTGAACCGATTTTAATGACGTACATGTTTCCATTTCTAAGTCTTCGATTGATCCCTGACAGTAATTGCAATCGGCTCAGGCTCTTTTGTGCGTCATGCATTCACTGACTCACAATCGAATTGTGCCACGACCAACCTGACACAATACATCGACAGTGGGATTTTCGCAGCAAGCCACAGGTAGCCACATTTGTCTACCGCGGTGATGGAAACGGAGAGAGCGCGCTTGCGGTGGTGATACCGACGAGCAGCTTAACCGGAGAGAGTTTTGAAGTGTTGCCGGTAGGCCTATTTCTCTACTGAAGAAGCAACGCGACGAAGAAGGACAGCAAGTGTCACATTGTCAAACAACGGGCACCGAGTTTACAACGTAACACATGAGGTGTGTTCTACCGGTGTCTTCGTCACCTAAGAGATAGCAGATAACAGGTATATTTTTCATTACTTTTTGTGATAGTTTTTCTTGCTAGGTAAAATGGATGACGAGATGGGAGAACGAGTAACAGACCCTCCCCCTAAGCCTTTTGCTGAAAATGAAAACCCGATTAGAATTAAAATTTACCCAGAGTCGTCAACGGGACCATGGATTGTATTTATTAGGCGTAAAGTAAAGGCGCTAAATATCATTCAAATTTCGAAAGATTTGACTTCGCGATTCTCGGATGTGAAAGAGATAGTCAAAGTTAATAAAGATAAAATACGCATTGTCGTTGGTAGTCTCAAACAAGCCAATGCAATTGCTTCTTGCGAGCTTTTTACGCGTGAATATAGAGCGTATATTCCTTCAAAGGAAATTGAAATTGATGGGGTCATCACAGAATCGAGTTTGACTGTTGATGACTTAATTAAGCATGGGGTTGGTCGTTTCAAAGACACCATACTTAAAGACGTAAAGATAATTGAATGCAAGCAATTGCATTCAGTATCACACGAAGGAGATAAAAAAGTTTATCGACTGTCTGACTCGTTTCGCGTGACTTTCGCTGGGTCTGCGCTGCCCAACTATGTCATTATCGATAAGATTCGTCTCCCTGTTCGCCTTTTTATCCCTCGTGTAATGAATTGCCTTAATTGTAAACAGCTTGGCCACACAGCCACTTACTGTTCCAATAAGGCACGGTGTGGCAAATGTGGGGGTTCTCATCAAGAGGATACATGCAATGAAAATTCAGAAAAATGTTTAATGTGCGGAGAAAACTCGCATGAGCTCCCTGCATGCCCCATTTATAAATTGCGCGAGGATAAAATTAAACGATCCTTGAAGGAGAGGTCTAAGCGCTCCTATGCAGAAATGTTGAAAAATGCTACGCCTAAACCCATCTTCTTAGAAAACACTTACACATCTCTATTTTCGGAACAGTCTGACTCTGACGGAGCGTGCGAAGGTACATCATTTGTTTTACCCGGAAATTCCAGAAAAAGAAAACAGTCTTCCTTTCCCAAGCTACCAAGAAAGGGCCTTAAAATTTCTCCACCAATAGATAAACTGCTCCCAAAACCGAAAAATTCCGATTCAAAACCGAAATCAATTCCGCCCGGTTTTGGGAACGTACAATCCAAACAAAACACCATTACTGGAAATAATAAAATTTCGACTTTCTCTGAGCCTCAGCCGGGGGTAGGATTATAGAAATTTTCTGAAATTGTTGATTGGATTTTTAAAGCATTCAATATTTCTGAACCACTAAAGAGTATACTTTCAGCTCTCCTCCCAACAATTAGAACATTTTTAGATCAGCTGATTGCTCAATGGCCCATCCTTGCAGCAATTGTATCTTTCAATGGTTAATTCAACTCCTAAGGTGAAAGACTCCATCACTGTTTTACAGTGGAATTGCAGAAGTATCATACCAAAAATTGATTCCTTAAAAATTTTACTGCATAATTTAAAATGCAATGCTTTTGCTCTATGTGAAACATGGCGTACCTCAAACATTAATTTCAACTTAAATGATTTCAACATCATTCGCCTAGACCGAGACACCCCGTATGGAGGAGTGCTTCTAGGAATTAAAAAGTGCTATTCTTTCTATAGAATTACCATCCCCATGATTGCTGGCATTGAGGCTGTAGCAGTCCAAACGAATATTAAAGGCAAATACATGTCTATCGCTTCTATATATATACCTCCCAAAGTTCAAATTGGACAACGTCAAATTTTTAAGGTAGTGGAATTCATGGCTGCTCCGCGTCTGATACTGGGAGACTTCAACTAGCACGGAGTATTGTGGGGTTCCCTCTACAATTATAATCGATCCTCTTTGATATACAATGTTTGTGACGAATTTAATATGACAGTTTTAAATACTGGCGAAACAACACGCATCCCCAGACCTCCTGCACGTCCAAGTGCATTAGATCTATCTCTGTGCTCGACATCACTTCGGTTAGATTGCACGTGGAAGGTTGTACCTGATCCTCACGGTAGCGATCATTTGCCAATCGTTGTTTCAATTAACAGTGAATTAGGCCTTACGAATTCAATCAATGTTCCTTATGACTTAACACGAAATATTGATCGGAAAACATACGAAACATTAATTTCCACTTCTCTTGCTTTGACAGAAGAGCTACCCCCTACCGAAGAATATGAATTCCTAGCGGGTTTAATTATTGAAGCAGCAGAACAAGCCCAAACGAAATGCAATCCTGGAATGACAATAAATAGACGGCCCCCTAATCCTTGGTGGGACAAAGAGATGCATATGAAGCTAAACCAGTTGCCTACAAAGAAATTATGAAACAGAAAGGGGGTATACGTGAGAACTTTGAAAATTATTTCATTTTGCAAAACAAATTTGACAGTATACGTCGTGCCAAAAAGTCTAGTTATTGGAGACGCTTCGTTGATGGCTTGTCAAGAGAAACATCAATGAGTACTCTTTGGAACCCAGCCAGAAGAATGAGGAATCGAAACGTGACTAATGAAAGCGAAGATTTTTCGAATCGTTGGATATTTAATTTTGCCAAGAAAATTTGTCCAGATTCTGCTCCTGCGCAGAAAATCATTCGCGATGCTCCCACTGAAATATATTAGATTACTCTATTGTTACTATAATTATAGCTGTAGAATTACGCCATAGATGTCAGGGCAGCTCTCTCACTATCTTGAATGTGAAACATTATATTGTTGATTGTTCAACCTATTCATTTCCGGTGCTAAACCTATATAAAGCCTGTGCTGATTAGATTAAGTCTCTTTTGTATTCCGACTGTTAAATATACAGTATAGCGTAAGTAACTCTCGTCTTTCATTCCACCGTCATACAGAACAGTTGGCGACGAGGAAATCGGTAACGCATGTTCGACGTTTGAGTGATATTGGTCGTGTTAAAGTCAGTTCGTCGGTTTAAATCACGTGGTCGTGAAGTAATGCCAGAGGGCGAAAAGAAAGTAGAATCTGAACATTCAAAACCGGTAATCATAAATCGTGGAGGAATGATCGGAAGCATTGAACCATACGTCCCTGGTGAGTGCTTCGAAGAGTACAAAGAGCGTCTCGAACTCTTTTTCGAGCTGAATGATGTAACCGATAACAAGCGTGTCGCTATGCTCATCACACTCATCGGTCCAGAAACCTATAAGATCCTAAAGTCGTTAGTGATCCCTGCAGAACCGAAGACGAAGGGGTACGTAGAATTGGTGACCGTATTGTCCAACCATTTTGCGCCTACAGTAAACGTGATCGCGGAAAGGTATAAGTTTCACCAATGTGTGCAAGCATCGTCAGAATCGATAGCAGAGTACATTGTCGCGATAAAAACACGTGCTCAGTCGTGTAAATTTGAAGATTTCTTAGATGACGCCTTGCGGGACAGGTTTGTGGCTGGAATTCAAAGTTCGGGTTTGCGAGCAATTCTTCTAAAGGAGAAAAATTTAACCTTTAAATCGTCGTGTGAATTGGCATTGAACTACGAAATGGCGGAGTCCGGCAACACCACGTTGCAACATCCAACGCAACAGTATGTGAAGAGGTTAGGTTTGAAGCAATCACATGCTAAAGAAGAGAAGCCATCGTCACACCCAACTAAAAGCGAATTTCGTAAAACGTGCCATCTGTGTGGAAAATCTCATGAGCCGAAGGAGTGTCCAGCACGGAACTGGGAATGTTTTGCGTGCGGGAAGAAAGGACATACGTCGTTGGTTTGTAGGTCGAAACCGAAGAAGAACGGGAAAAGTGTTTTGAAAAAGTCGTCAAGAATTCACAAAATCAAACATAAAGTGTCCGACAGCGAAGAAGAAGGCGAAGTATTTGCCATGAAGTTAGTGGAGGAAGTAGAAGGGTCAACTGAAGCCGTCAGTGTAGTCAACGATATCAGTACGTCGTCCAGCAGTCCAGTAGCCAAGATGGATGTCATCATCGAAGGCAGGTCTGTCATCATGGAGGTCGATACAGGAGCTAGTGCGTCTGTCATGCCACTAGAAAGGTATTTATCGCTATTCAGTGGAATTCCGATTCAAAAGTGCCCCAAAACGTTTGTAACTCTAACTGGGGATAAGATCCAAATTAATGGTCAGATTAAGGTTAAGGTTAGGTTACCAGAAAGTGCACGTGTTGTAGAGTTAGAACTTGTCATCTGTGAGTGTAGGATGCCAGCAGTATCTAAGATGCCGTTAATCGGTCGCCCCTGGCTCGATAATTTGGTCCCAGACTGGAGACAATTATTCAGTTCTAGTACAACACGAATTCAATTCGTGGGTAACGAGTCTATCGATCTGGATTATATTCAGAAACGATTTCCAAGTGTGATCTCTCAAAGTCTATCCAAGTGTATTATCGGTTACGAAGCAGAAATGCTCAAACCAGAAGCCGTTCCAATTTTCCATAAAGCCTATACGGTTCCTTTCGGAATCCGTGATCGAGTCGAAAATGAACTGGAAAGAATGTGTCGCGAAGGTGTGTTAATCCCCGTAAAGTCTAGTCCGTGGGCATCTCCAATTGTGGTAGTGCCAAAGTCTGATTCGGTGCGTATTTGTATAGATTGTAAAGTTACGATCAACAAATTTATCGAAACCGAACACTACCCTCTTCCACGCAGTGATGATCTGTTCGCTAGTTTAGCTAATTTGAACTATTTTTGTGTACTTGATTTATCCAGGGCATACCTGCAATTAAAGGTGTCTGAGCAGTCTCGCCAGTATTTAACGATTAATACACACAAGGGTTTATATCAGTACACACGATTGCCATTCAGTGTGTCGAGTGCACCTTCGATATTTCAGTCTGTGATTGATAGGGTGTTGCAAGGCGTACCTGGGACAAAAGTGTATCTTGATGACATTATTATTGGTGGTAGGACCATGGAAGAGTGTAAGGTTCGACTTTTAGAGGTTCTTAGTCGTCTGAATGAACATTGTGTGAAGATCAATCTTGAAAAGTGCAAATTTTTCGAACAGTCTGTAGATTTCTTAGGCCATACACTAAGTTGTAATACCATTCGTCCAAATGCTGAAAAAGTTGCAGCGATTGTAAATGCTCCAGCTCCCAAGTCCGTTCCTGAGCTACAAGCCTACTTGGGATTATTAAATTATTATGGTAGATTCATCCCTAAATTGTCCGAGGAATTGCGCGAACTATACAATTTGTTGAAAAAGGGTTCAAAGTTTGATTGGAGTCTCCTTTGTCAGTCTACATTTGAAAGAAGCAAGCAACTAATTCTTGAGAATAATGTCTTAACTCTGTACGATCCGGAGAAGGAAATCGTAGTATGTGCTGATGGCAGTCCTCTCGGTGTGGGTGCAATACTATCTCACATTGTTGATAGGGTTGAGCGTCCAGTCCTATTTGCATCAAGCACACTTTCCCCAGCGGAGCGAAACTACTCCCAGCTACACCGCGAGGCACTTGCAATAATCTTCGCTGTGACTCGTTTTCACAAGTACCTATATGGTAAGTGTTTCATTCTATGTTCCGATTCTGAAGCACTGAAACAAATATTCAGTCCTACAAAAGAAACGTCTGTCGTTTCTGCATCAAGGTTACAGCGGTGGTCAGTCATATTGTCGATGTACAAGTACGAATTCATCCATCGCCCAGCACGAGAAATGCGCCATGTTGACGCTCTATCTAGATTACCGTTACCAGAACCAACTGGTATTGAAGATGAATCTATACACCGTTTAACTGAAGATTGTCCTCTTGATTTTGAAAAGATTAGGAATGAACAAAAACGTGATCAGTTCGTCCAGAAATTGTTCGTTTGCGTCCATGATGGTTGGCCTAACATGGTTCCTGATTATTTACAACCGTACTTCAAAATCCGTTGCAATTTTAGCATTGAAGATGGTGCTTTGTTCTACTATGATCGTATTGTTGTCCCTGAAAAGCTAAAGAAGAATGTACTCGCTATAGTGCACGAGCCTCATTGTGGAATAGTACGAATGAAGATGAATGCTAGATCGTATGTGTGGTGGAAAAATATCAACGAAGGCATTGAAAAATTCGTTGCATCGTGTCCTACTTGCCAGCAAACACAAAACTCGAAGTGCTCCAAAGACACTGTAGAATGGCCCGAGTCTACTCGACCCTTTGGAAGAATCCATGTCGATTTTTCTCATTTCGAAAAATATACATGTTTGGTCGTAGTCGATTCATTTTCGAAGTTTATAGATGTAAAGGAAATGAACAAAACCAATGCTGCTTCATTAATCAGTAAAATGAGAGAATTTTTTGCGTACTTTGGGTTACCTGATCAGATCGTCTCTGATAATGGTCCGCCATTTGGTTCCAAGGAATTTGTTGAGTTTGGAGAGCAAAATGGTATTAAAATGACTCGAATTCCCCCGTATCATCCCGAAAGCAATGGGTTGGCGGAAAGGGCTGTGCAAACAGTCAAAGGAGTATTCAAAAAGGTATTCCTTGATTCGTCAACAGATCGAAGGATGTCTCTGTCTGAATTGATATGTAAATTCGTGATAACATACAACAATACCCCCTCTACTGTTACTGGCAGAACTCCAAATAGTTTGATCTACTCATTTAAACCAAGAACGCTATTAAGTAAATTAAATCCTAAGCAAAAAGAAAAACAAAATTCGGAACAAAATTGTACTCTAAAATCGAATGATGGACAAAAACAAGACAAAAGGATAGATGAAGAAGTTTTTGAAAATAATGCAAAAATAATGTACAAAAATGTGTTTAAAAATTATGTAAAATGGATTCCAGCAAGAGTTGTAAAAAAGGTTAGCTTTTGTACATACTTAATTAATGTTAACGATAATTTTAAATATGTTCACCGTAATCAGATTAGGAAATCCAGCTTAGATGATAGGTTTCATCCTGATTATTTGGTCCATGCCAAAACTTTTGTTCCAAATGAAGAATCTCAACCAATGGATAATAATAGACGTAGTGATGTAAAATTGAGTTCGCCGAAAAAGGTTAGAAGATCGAATCGAATTAAAAGAGCACCGCTTAGATTTGATTTTAGGAATTACATGAAGTATTAAAATTGTATTAAAAGATCCTTCAAAACTGGGAGGATGAAATATATTAGATTACTCTATTGTTACTATAATTATAGCTGTAGAATTACGCCATAGATGTCAGGGCAGCTCTCTCACTATCTTGAATGTGAAACATTATATTGTTGATTGTTCAACCTATTCATTTCCGGTGCTAAACCTATATAAAGCCTGTGCTGATTAGATTAACTCTCTTTTGTATTCCGACTGTTAAATATAAAGTATAGCGTAAGTAACTCTCGTCTTTCATTCCACCGTCATACAGAACACCCACAAGTAACGATTTCATAGATTCGCCTTTGACAATGATGGAATTTTCAATTGCACTCCTCTCGTGCAACAATAATGCTCCGGAACTAGACAGAATTAAATTCAACTTGGTGAAGAATCTGCCTGACCTAGCAAAAAGACGCTTGTTGAATTTATTCAACAAGTTTCTTGAGCGGAATATTGTCCCGCGTGACTGGAGACAAGTGAGAGTTATCGCCATTCCAAAACCGGGAGAACCAGCCTCCGATCATAACTCGTATCGACCGATTGCAATGCTATCCTGCATCAGGAAATTGTTGGAAAAAATTATCCTACGACGTCTCGACAATTGGGTTGAGGCGAACGGCTTGCTCTCAGATACCCAGTTTGGTTTTCGGAGAGGAAAGGGAACGAATGATTGCCTGGCGCTACTTTCGTCAGAAATCCAACTCGCTTACGCAAAAAAAGAACAAATGGTGTCTGTGTTCTTAGACATAAAAGGAGCATTCGACTCAGTCTCCATTGATGTTCTCTCGGAGAAGCTACATCAATGTGGTCTTTCACCGATGTTAAATAATTATTTATACAATTTATTGTCAGAAAAGCACATGCATTTTAATATGGCGATTTGGCGACACTCAGAATAAGTTACATGGGCCTCCCACAAGGCTCTTGTCTAAGCCCCCTTCTCTATAATTTTTACGTAAATGACATTGATAATTGTATTGTCAGCCCATGCACTCTAAGATAACTTGCAGATGATGGTGTGGTTTCTGCCACAGAACCAAAAGCTATAAATTTACAACAACCATTGCAAGATAGCTTGGATAATTTATCAATTTGGGCTTTAAAACTGGGCATCGATTTCTCTATGGAGAAAACAGAGTTGGTCGTTTTCTCAAGGAAGCGTGATCCAGCTCAGCTTCAGCTTCAGATGGTTGGTAGAACGATAGCCCAAGTCCTGACTTTTAAATACCTTGGAATTTGGTTCGATTCTAAAGGCACATGGGGAGGCCACATTAATTATCTAATAACGAAATGCCAACAAATGATAAATTTTCTGCGAACAATAACTGGATCATGGTGGGGTTCTCATCCAAGTGACATGATAAGATTGTATCAAACAACAATACTTTCAGTAATGGAATATGGGTGCATCTGTTTCCGTTCAGCTGCGAACACTCACATTATTAAACTGGAACATATAGTATCGTTGTTTACGAATTGCCTTAGGTTGCATACAGTCGACCCATACGATGAGTCTTGAAGTACTAGCGGGAGGTCTTTCTTTTAAAAGACCGATTCTGGGATCTCTCCTCTCGTTTACTTATTCGATGTGAGGTTATGAACCCAATGGTAATTGAAAATTTTGAAAGACTTGTCAAGCTTCAACCCCAAACCAGATTCTTGACAGTGTATTTCAATCACATGTCACAAGAAATAACGCCTGCTAGGTATGTTCTCACATACGTCAATATACTAGATACTCCTGAATCCACTTTATTCTTCGACACGTCCATGCAAGCAGAGATTCGTGGAATTCCGGATCATCTACGCTCGCGGGAGATCCCTAAAATATTCACAAATAAATATCAACACAATTATTTCATTTTGCAAAACAAATTTGACAGTATACGTCGTGTCAAAAAGTCTAGTTATTGGAGACGCTTCGTTGATGGCTTGTCAAGAGAAACATCAATGAGTACTCTTTGGAACCCAGCCAGAAGAATGAGGAATCGAAATGTGACTAATGAAAGCGAAGATTTTTCGAATCGTTGGATATTTAATTTTGCCAAGAAAATTTGTCCAGATTCTGCTCCTGCGCAGAAAATCATTCGCGATGCTCCCACAAGTAACGATTGCATAGATTCGCCTTTGACAATGATGGAATTTTCAATTGCACTCCTCTCGTGCAACAATAATGCTCCGGAACTAGACAGAATTAAATTCAACTTGGTGAAGAATCTGCCTGACCTAGCAAAAAGACGCTTGTTGAATTTATTCAACAAGTTTCTTGAGCGGAATATTGTCCCGCGTGACTGGAGACAAGTGAGAGTTATCGCTATTCCAAAACCGGGAAAACCAGCCTCCGATCATAACTCGCATCGACCGATTGCAATGCTATCCTGCATCAGGAAATTGTTGGAAAAAATTATCCTACGACGTCTCGTAAATTGGGTTGAGGCGAACGGCTTGCTCTCAGATACCCAGTTTGGTTTTCGGAGAGGAAAGGGAACGAATGATTGCCTGGCGCTACTTTCGTCAGAAATCCAACTCGCTTACGCGAAAAAAGAACAAATGGCGTCTGTGTTCTTAGACATAAAAGGAGCATTCGACTCAGTCTCCATTGATGTTCTCTCGGAGAAGCTACATCAATGTAGTCCTTCACCGATATTAAATAATTATTTATACAATTTATTGTCAGAAAAGCACATGCATTTTAATATGGCGATTTGGCGACACTCAGAATAAGTTACATGGGCTTCCCACAAGGCTCTTGTCTAAGCCCCCTTCTCTATAATTTTTACGTGAATGACATTGATAATTGTATTGTCAGCCCATGCACTCTAAGACAACTTGCAGATGATGGTGTGGTTTCTGCCACAGGACCAAAAGCTATAAATTTACAACAACCATTGCAAGATAGCTTAGATAATTTATCAGTTTGGGCTTTAAAACTGGGCATCGATTTCTCTATGGAGAAAACAGAGTTGGTCGTTTTCTCAAGGAAGCGTGATCCAGCTCAGCTTCAGCTTCAGATGGTTGGTAGAACGATAGCCCAAGTCCTGACTTTTAAATACCTTGGAATTTGGTTCGATTCTAAAGGCACATGGGGAGGCCACATTAATTATCTAATAACGAAATGCCAACAAATGATAAATTTTCTGCGAACAATAACTGGATCATGGTGGGGTTCTCATCCAAGTGACATGATAAGATTGTATCAAACAACAATACTTTCAGTAATGGAATATGGGTGCATCTGTTTCCGTTCAGCTGCGAACACTCACATTATTAAACTGAAACGGATATAGTATCGTTGTTTACGAATTGCCTTAGGTTGCATGCAGTCGACCCATACGATGAGTCTTGAAGTACTAGCGGGAGTTCTTCCTTTAAAAGACCGATTCTGGGATCTCTCCTCTCGTTTACTTATTCGATGTGAGGTTATGAACCCAATGGTAATTGAAAATTTTGAAAGACTTGTCAAGCTTCAACCCCAAACCAGATTCTTGACAGTGTATTTCAATCATATGTCACAAAAAATAACGCCTGCTAGTTATGTCCCCACATACGTCAATATACTAGATACTCCTGAATCCACTTTATTCTTCGACACGTCCATGCAAGCAGAGATTCGTGGAATTCCGGATTATCTACGCTCGCGGGAGATCCCTAAAATATTCACAAATAAATATCAACACACAGACTGCCTTAAAATGTTTTACACTGATGGGTCACGAATCAGTGAGGCCACTGGTTTCGGTATTTTCAACAATAATTTTTCAATTTCTCTCAAACTTGCAGAACCCGCCTCTGTTTATATAGCGGAACTAGCAGCAGTTCACTATAGTTTGCAAATAATTAATACTTTACCCCCGAACCATTACTTTATCCTCACTGATAGTCTCAGCACAATTGCATCTCTACGCTTAAAGAGGATTGATAATCACGATCCATTCTTTTTGGGGAAGATACGAGAATCTCTGAGTAACCTAACAAGAAAATGTTATAAATTTACCCTAGTGTGGCTTCCTACCCATTGCTCTATTGCGGGCAATGAGAAAGCTGATAATTTAGCCAAGATTGGTGCACTAGATGGTGAAATATATGAAAGACGTATCGCTTATAATGAATTTTATAGCACTTCTCGACAGAGGACACTTGCTAGTTGGCAAACATCTTGGGACAATGGAGATATGGGACGATGGCTACACTCAATTATCCCTAAAGTATCAACGAAGGCATGGTTCAAAGGATTAGATGTAAGTCGGGACTTCATCCGTGTGATGTCTAGGCTCATGTCCAATCATTATACTTTAGATGCGCATCTCCATCGTATTGGGCTCGCTGAGGGTAATCATTGTGCTTGTGGAGAGGGTTACCATGACATTGAGTATGTTGTTTGGTCCTGCACTGAATATCGTGAAACCAGATCACAATTAGTAGATTCTTTACAAGTCAGAGGAAGACCAATCCATGTTCCTGTTATAGACATCCCGGCGTATCGCGATCCTCTATACATGTAACTTATCTATCATTTTCCAATTTAATCAAATTCATCTCCTCATACTCTCATCCAAGGCTAATCATTCACCAATTAAAGTGTCCTAGAATATTCAGTTTTTAAATTTAGACAATAACAGAAAAAAAGTAAATAAATACACCCGAAAATACTAGATCATTATGAAATACAACAATGTTAGGAAAAAGCAAACAATAAAGTGATTTCAGTGTTAGTTTTAGACAAATTACTAGTATAGTTAAAATTAGTCTTAAGGATTTTTGTAACGTGCTATGTAAAAAAAGAAACTGGCGTAAAAAGCTTTTGCAAATGCCGTGTCAACTAAACGTATGGAAAAAAACCTGACACAACGCGCCCATTCCCCTTACTGAGCAAAAGATTTTAAACCATTCAACATACATGTATACATACCAATATCTTCATACTGTACGCCAAGTTCGATGTAAAAAGGTTCTTGCTTAACTATGGATTTTACCATTTTGTACCTTCCAGCCCACCGAGTAAAACTCCAAAGGGGGACTTTAGATGCCTGTTTGTGCTCAAAATAAAGCGTGTATTTTGTCTTCCTCGTTTCCTTTACTACATTGGTCACTTTACGGATTCTCGCGTCATTTTTTTTATCACGTCGGACACTGCTAACTGAAGAGTATGTGCAGCGCATCTTACCAAGCTTAACTGATTTGAAAGCTCAGCCTTTATTGATGTTGATACTTCATCGGCCTGGTCATCTGTATCGTCATCACATGATATTGAGTCCGCACTAGCGATTGTAGTTTGGACTGCTTTAATAGCAGCGATCATATTCGCACCATTATCCGTTGTGGTGGAGAATATTTGGTTGATGTCGATGTCGTAGGCCTCCAGTACTTCCAGTATTTTGCTTTTGAGAAAATGACCAGTCTGGCTTTCTTTTACTTCTAGCATGCCTACCACCGAGAAAATTTAAAATGAAGATATTAAGAGTTCACTTGCTCATGCTATTTTAAAATTTATGAATTACCTAGTGTACGTTGCGTTGCGTTGCGAAGCACGATGCTATTCGTAGATTGCATACTAACGATTATCATGTTGCCTATAGGTAGCTCAACTCATCTTGCTTGTGAGATAAATGATCGAGAATGAACTTTATCTCTTATGAGTTCAGTAAACCAATAGCATGAGAATCGTTATTGCCGGCCACGACCATCTTCACCGATACTTAGGATAGGGTAGGAAATGTTGATGTAATACCTACTTAAGGAAGGTCCCCGACTCAGCGACGCTTCCATAGGTATTACGGAGTTGGATTGAAGGACAGGTACATGTCTAGGATTCGCCACAAGCAGCTAATGCGACCACAAAATGAATATGTTTTATGCGGTGGGATGGTTAATCTCCGAGTACACGTATACTCACAGCAAAAAGATATTTAGTTATGATTTTGCTTGTATTTAAACTCTGGATAGCCGGCCATCGAGAGTGATTTAGTTTTTCCCTAAACTACAGCAATTTGAACAACTCTAAACAGCCGGCCGTAGGAGTATTGCTAAAAGCGCGAGCTAGTCTGATATCAATATTCGTTTGAGAATTGGGTAGTAGGAACACAAGTCATGATTATTTTTAATATGCACTTTCATTGTTTTGTCTCTACTAACGATTGAACAAAATGCGATCAATGTTTGCGCGGGTTATTATGCTGACTGAACTACACTTTGAGCGGTATAAAACAAGCACTACCCAAGTACCCAAAACAATGATTAAATCGTGCCCTCGATTTTTGTTCTCAAAGTATAGTTGGGCAGAATGATCTTGACTTTTCGCGACGCTAGTGCACTGAAGTGTCGTGTGGTTGAGCCCAACTCAGGAAAGATTTTTAGGCTTCCATTATTGTTTTGTAAGCATTTGATTTAATTTGAAATAGTCAGATTTGGCTGAACTGTCTGACTACTAAATATAATGTTAGAGAAGCTTTTTCAATCCTTGGAGTGGCTAGAGACTAACAATACAACTCTATAACGTTCACGATAGTATGCACTATTATTAGCAAAATAGCGAAATAACGTTGTATACCATGTTTACACTACAGAGTTAAAACATGTTATAATAATTAGCAACAAGAAAAATGTCATCGAGATAGCGTTAAAACACGTTTTTACTTGTTGTGTGAACGTAGTATTAGCCACTTGGATCTTAAATAATACTAATGTTACTTTGTTTAAGCTAAATCGAGGATTCCAAAATTATTTTAAAAATATAAATACATCAGACTATTAAATGACATAATCAGTGAGTTTTCAATTAACAAAGGCAAATGGCAGTATCATGTTACTGGAAAAAGATAAAAATATGACATGCTTCTCTTGCGCATACTTCGTTATTTTCAATCCTCTCTTCGGCTTTCTTCTGGATCAATATGGCTCTCTTTGCTCGCAATAAAGATGGCAATAAATAAGCCAGTTTTAACAGGTAGAAAAGACAAGCACCGTCGAACTATATTTACCTGTATTTTTGATTTCTCTGTTCTTTCCTTCTCTCTATATGCATGATTCCAATTGCTCATCGAAGAGTTACAGGAGAGCATTTGGATAAATCGAATCGATTATTGCATATTCAGATCAATGTTGTTTTTACGAATTAGAATGAAAACTGCAATAAGAATTGTTTTATTTTCTTTTACATATCGCTGTGAGAATAAATAGGATCACTTAATAACATGTTATCAAATCAATAACATGTTATCACGAATTATTGTCCATATATCTGTCGTATCTCACATCAAAGAAAGTGAATAACGAAAAAAATAGTTTTTTTTTCATTGGATAGACAAATTGAATCAGAATGCTAACTGCTTACAAAGTAACTCCATAAACACCCTAAGCAAAGATTAAAGAAAAGATTTTAAATATACGAATTTTTCCTATATGAATAAACTCACAAATAAAAATATTTTAAAATTGATTGCGAACGCAACGGCGATCAATATATTTGTTCGTAAAAATATATTACTAGGCTGCTCAAAACTTTCATTTCTGTTTATTTATAAAATCGTAAAAATTTTGTTAGCAAATAAAATCGTTCCAATCTGCATTGATGAATTACAGAAATATGCAATCAACAATATGAAATACATAGGGTGAAGTGCCTATTTTCACCATACTAAGCAAGGTGCCTCACTAATTCGTTAATTTCTCGCCCTACAATCAATGGAATACGTAAAAATTGACATCAACAGCTTTGCTTCGTTGTTAAGAACCAATATAATAACAAAAATGCACTGAAAACAGTGAAATTGTTGTGTTTGAGCGCAACGAAAACTCAAATCGAGTGCCCCTATTGTTACGCTACCATTTGACTCAATGCGTTGAACAAAGATAGCAGACACTGCTCTAACCAATGGCTTCAAATGGGTAGGGTGATAATAGAAACGTGGCACAAATGGGCTCATCACCCTATAACACTTGTGATCATTCTGTCAAAGTTTAATTTTTTGTTTGACCTTTGTTTACTTTTTATTTAAGCTTCGCTGAAAAAACGTGTACAATTCTAATTTGCAAAGTGTGATCTAACCAATATTTATAATTGATATTTATTCCAAACTTGTGAAAATTAGCTTGAAACGAATAAAAATATTCTCCCACCGTGTCGACAGATATCGTGTTCAATTAGAATGATATTCACAGGACACAGTTCATTTTTAATTCATATTGAAATATTTCAACCAATGTTTTAATCAATGCTTAAAATAACTATCATGACACCAGTTACAAACGATGGTTCAACCACGTCAAACTTATTTTCTTTTGTGCATTAAATATTATGTCCCTAAAAATGCTGTACATCATCGGCCAATTATAAACTATCCACCAAGTTAAAGTTCTAAATTCAGAAATATATCAGTTACATGTAGACAAAATTGTTCTCCCACACTATGGAACGAGACATATGACGAAGAAAGGCTATTTTATTGCAAGAAAATATCCGAATGAAAAACAATTCTCCATGTTGTCTAATTTACTCATTTTCTTTAACACGAATTTGTTGTTTTTAAATTGTCGTGTATCGCAGATCAGAACGCAGCCATATAAATGACAGCATCATTGGGTTAAAGCGAAGACTACATATTAAGAAGACTGATATCTCTTTCCTTCCCCCATACAAACGAGAAGCGACAGAGGTTACAGCGCCTCTATTGGAAGAAGGGAGGAAGCTTAATGTAAAAATGTATATGTGTGTGTGCATTACTATGAAAAGTACCACCTTCACCCGCAAGTGGCGTTGCTGTTACTGTCTCCGGATTCTGGACAGAGTTGCCAGTCTTCTTGATATGGAGTCTTCGGTTAAAGCTTACCAAATAGTTTAGGCCGGTTTAAAAGTTAGTCCGGTTTAGAAATAGTACGCGTTTGAGCTTACGGCTATGAGTAAAACAATCCAACGGTAAACTCATCACCAAAATATCACGACACCACGAAGAGAATTTTAGTTTTTTTTAGTTGATAAATTTGATGCAAATCAATGCATCCTACAATTATAAACTAGGATCACAAAAATAGTAAACGTATTCAGACACAACCACTGTAACTTTACTAAACATTAGAGTATAACTCACAGCAAAAAGATATTTAGTTATGATTTTTCTTGTATTTAAACTCTGGATAGCCGGCCATCGAGAGTGATTTAGTTTTTCCCTAAACTACAGCAATTTGAACAACTCTAAACAGCCGGCCGTAGGAGTATTTCTAAAAGCGCGAGCTAGTCTGATATCAATATTCGTTTGAGAATTGGGTAGTAGGAACACAAGTCATGATTATTTTTAATATGCACTTTCATTGTTTTTTTCTCTACTAACGATTGAACAAAATGCGATCAATGTTTGCGCGGGTTATTATGCTGACTGAACTACACTTTGAGCGGTATAAAACAAGCACTACCCAAGTACCCAAAACAATGATTAAATCGTGCCCTCGATTTTTGTTCTCAAAGTATAGTTGGGCAGAATGATCTTGACTTTTCGCGACGCTAGTGCACTGAAGTGTCGTGTGGTTGAGCCCAACTCAGGAAAGATTTTTAGGCTTCCATTATTGTTTTGTAAGCATTTGATTTAATTTGAAATAGTCAGATTTGGCTGAACTGTCTGACTACTAAATATAATGTTAGAGAAGCTTTTTCAATCCTTGGAGTGGCTAGAGACTAACAATACAACTCTATAACGTTCACGATAGTATGCACTATTATTAGCAAAATAGCGAAATAACGTTGTATACCATGTTTACACTACAGAGTTAAAACATGTTATAATAATTAGCAACAAGAAAAATGTCATCGAGATAGCGTTAAAACACGTTTTTACTTGTTGTGTGAACGTAGTATTAGCCACTTGGATCTTAAATAATACTAATGTTACTTTGTTTAAGCTAAATCGAGGATTCCAAAATTATTTTAAAAATATAAATACATCAGACTATTAAATGACATAATCAGTGAGTTTTCAATTAACAAAGGCAAATGGCAGTATCATGTTACTGGAAAAAGATAAAAATATGACATGCTTCTCTTGCGCATACTTCGTTATTTTCAATCCTCTCTTCGGCTTTCTTCTGGATCAATATGGCTCTCTTTGCTCGCAATAAAGATGGCAATAAATAAGCCAGTTTTAACAGGTAGAAAAGACAAGCACCGTCGAACTATATTTACCTGTATTTTTGATTTCTCTGTTCTTTCCTTCTCTCTATATGCATGATTCCAATTGCTCATCGAAGAGTTACAGGAGAGCATTTGGATAAATCGAATCGATTATTGCATATTCAGATCAATGTTGTTTTTTACGAATTAGAATGAAAACTGCAATAAGAATTGTTTTATTTTCTTTTACATATCGCTGTGAGAATAAATAGGATCACTTAATAACATGTTATCAAATCAATAACATGTTATCACGAATTATTGTCCATATATCTGTCGTATCTCACATCAAAGAAAGTGAATAACGAAAAAAATAGTTTTTTTTTTCATTGGATAGACAAATTGAATCAGAATGCTAACTGCTTACAAAGTAACTCCATAAACACCCTAAGCAAAGATTAAAGAAAAGATTTTAAATATACGAATTTTTCCTATATGAATAAACTCACAAATAAAAATATTTTAAAATTGATTGCGAACGCAACGGCGATCAATATAATTGTTCGTAAAAATATATTACTAGGCTGCTCAAAACTTTCATTTCTGTTTATTTATAAAATCGTAAAAATTTTGTTAGCAAATAAAATCGTTCCAATCTGCATTGATGAATTACAGAAATATGCAATCAACAATATGAAATACATATAACACTTGTGATCATTCTGTCAAAGTTTAATTTTTTGTTTGACCTTTGTTTACTTTTTATTTAAGCTTCGCTGAAAAAACGTGTACAATTCTAATTTGCAAAGTGTGATCTAACCAATATTTATAATTGATATTTATTCCAAACTTGTGAAAATTAGCTTGAAACGAATAAAAATATTCTCCCACTGTGTCGACAGATATCGTGTTCAATTAGAATGATATTCACAGGACACAGCTCATTTTTAATTCATATTGAAATATTTCAACCAATGTTTTAATCAATGCTTAAAATAACTATCATGACACCAGTTACAAACGATGGTTCAACCACGTCAAACTTATTTTCTTTTGTGCATTAAATATTATGTCCCTAAAAATGCTGTACATCATCGGCCAATTATAAACTATCCACCAAGTTAAAGTTCTAAATTCAGAAATATATCAGTTACATGTAGACAAAATTGTTCTCCCACACTATGGAACGAGACATATGACGAAGAAAGGCTATTTTATTGCAAGAAAATATCCGAATGAAAAACAATGTGTTGTCTAATTTACTCATTTTCTTTAACACGAATTTGTTGTTTTTAAATTGTCGTGTATCGCAGATCAGAACGCAGCCATATAAATGACAGCATCATTGGGTTAAAGCGAAGACTACATATTAAGAAGACTGATATCTCTTTCCTTGCCCCATACAAACGAGAAGCGACAGAGGTTACAGCGCCTCTATTGGAAGAAGGGAGGAAGCTTAATGTAAAAATGTATATGTGTGTGTGCATTACTATGAAAAGTACCACCTTCACCCGCAAGTGGCGTTGCTGTTACTGTCTCCGGATTCTGGACAGAGTTGCCAGTCTTCTTGATATGGAGTCTTCGGTTAAAGCTTACCAAATAGTTTAGGCCGGTTTAAAAGTTAGTCCGGTTTAGAAATAGTACGCGTTTGAGCTTACGGCTATGAGTAAAACAATCCAACGGTTAACTCAACACCAAAATATCACGACACCACGAAGAGAATTTTAGTTTTTTTTAGTTGATAAATTTGATGCAAATCAATGCATCCTACAATTATAAACTAGGATCACAAAAATAGTAAACGTATTCAGACACAACCACTGTAACTTTACTAAACATTAGAGTATAACGCCATTAATTTATGAATTACCTAGTGTACGAATGACAATCTCAGAATCTTTCTCGAACTGAATATTAATTCCGAGTATGTGTCGATGATGCCTTGAGGCGGAATCAAGCTTCAACGATATAAGTTTTCCGCTCGTTTCTTCTCGGATTGCTTGCTGTACACGTTTGGCTGCTACATCCAGGTGTACTTTGATGTTTGTCCGGTTGATGTTTGTATTCAAGGTATCAGAAATAGGGTCAAGCAACAATTTGAGTCCCTCCCACTCAAAACAACTTAGAGGCAGGTGATGGATAGCCACTAGTTTCAGACATGCTTCCATGAATACTTGCTTATTAATAGCAACAGGTTGTTTTGCGATCACATTAGTTTTTTTGGCGGTCGGTTCCGTTGAACGCATCAAGTTTTTTTTGCAGCTCCCTCTGGATGTTGGGAACGGCAGTGTAATAAAGTTACCTACATCTAGGGTTGCCACCTCTGGAGAGGCTTTGACCCGGAGATTTTCACTGACCTGGGGGGTGGTGGATTTTGAGTGGAACTAGACGGAAATTGGAATCAAAGCGATTGCTCGGCATTTTAGAGCACTTTAATCGCTTTTTATTACTACGTTACAGCAAAGCTGTAAATTTTTCACATTTATGAACGGTTTTGTTGGTTTAATCTGGTGTAGTATTTCACTTCCCCGACTATGTGCCAAGAACACAAAAGCACCAACTCTCGCTGTGGAGAATAAGTCGAACGAGCATTGCTCTCCTCCATAACTAACAGGAAAAGGAGAGCAAAGGAGGCTGCGGTATCATATGGGAAGCACTATGTGGTGTCGGTTATTCATCACCAGAGGTCACAACAAAATGGCAAAACTCACCTCCCTAGCCCACAGTTAAGGGTTGCTGCAGGAGTAGCAACAACACGAGAAGAACTCGTTTGATGTTGACCTAGTCAGTTGGCTAAATCTGCCATACCTTGGTGCAGTGGTCGATAAGCACCACTAATAGTGATGTGATTTGGTAAAATTGCACCAAAATGACTTTTTACATCATTTTGAGCGACTTAGTAGGATGCTACATATCAATTGTAGCATATAGCGAAATATTACTTTCCTTAATTGTAGTAAATTTGATTTGTTTTTCATATTTATTGCTTTGTGAAAGAAATCAGCAATATTTGGTGAACTCATCTTCGCCACCTTGAAACGAAAGTTAATCGAAAAAAACTGAATCAGAGTAATAGTTAACTTAGACTTTTTAAATATTCAATTAATTCCAAAAAAATGAAAATATTATTCTTCCCACCAAACCCGGAGAAATTGATGTGAAACCCGGAGGCCCGGAGATCGCTCCCGAAAACCGGAGTCTCCGGGCCAAACCCGGAGGGGTGACAACCCTACCTACATCCCAGGTAGCTGCAGACTGCGAATACCGACAACCGCTCATGGGATCAAGTGAACAAAACAATCGTTCATTTTCTTTGCGCACAGGCTCTCTGGCTATTTGCGTAAAACACGTTTTCCTCTTACCCGGCTTATTTGCATCCATTTTTTGTACTTGTATGACCAATAACTCACTCTAAATCGTGTATCGTCTTGCCTCGTTGAGATGAAAATCAGTTTTGAGGTTATACCAAAGAGAATAGGAAAAGAGACGAATAGTGTGAAGCCAAAAATACCATATTGAGCAGACCAATCGTGCAATGTAAATAAACATTACTCATGCCTGAGTTGGAGGAGATAAGTATTGTAAATCTATAAAAAAAAATTTGAATTTTCGTCAGAATTTAGTGCAATCGTGATTGTAAGGTGCATTCTAGAGTCTATGTATGAGTAAAAACAAGTTTTAGAATTATTTCATCTCTTTGTTTCGAAATGCACATCGTTTGATAAACAAATCCAATGATCGACAAAAGGTTTGTTTTCAAAATATAATAGGAGTCATTTAAAGTGCTGCCTTTGGAAACGGTTGCCAAATTCTAGTGTTGAAATCATCGTAAAGGGAGTGTTGCCGTTTTGACTGATTTTCACTCTGCGTCTCTTTCACTATTCTCTTTGGGTTATACCTAAGAGAAGAGACGACAACAGGCTTCTTGCTCTTCTTAATTTTCTCGACTTGGCCCTGCCGTAAATCTGAAGACAACAAGCGTTCATCGTTGCCAGATTCCCTTTGAATGTTTATTACAATCGCCGAAAATAATTGTACCTAAAAGATCGCACCTCTACCAAGAATTTACAATGCTAGCTGCATTTAAAAATTAAATTAAATATTTATTCATGTCTCTATTAACAATACACGTAACTATGTCGTCATTCAGGTTTTTTATTCAATTTGCACGAAATGTTGATGCGTATGAAAAATAGCCAGAATAGATTCAGCAGCACTGTTTTCCATCCCGATTGTAAATATAATGAACGCTCATGACTGGCAAAATGACCAATCAGAAGCTGGTTCAATATTGAGGTTAGGACTGGATCAAATTGGCTACGCGATTGTCTTCTCTTCTCTTAGGGTTATACCAACTAATATCCTTCCGTCACTCGCGCTAATGCACTGAGTGCATGTCGCTCGAAATTCTAGCGAAATCATCTTAGGGCAACAGTGACTGCTGTTGCCAGCACGAAGATTTTACGCCTATAAATTTTTCTCTTTGAATTTTATTTGAAACAGGTCACATACAAGCAGAAATGCTGATCATGATTTAAGTTATTGGTTGTGCAAGAGGAAAATATAGATGGATAGTATCCCTAACAAAAACAAATTATACACGAACTTTAACCCATATAGTCCAACGATTCCACATATTGTATGGATGACACCCTGAACAGGTCGTTAGGCTCTTGGATCATTAGATATTTATTAGGGATATTTTTTCTCCAAGATTGGTATATTTATCAATGCTAATTTCATTTAGGAGCCCCTTGAGATCAGCAAAAAATGTCATATTGTAGTTTTTCAAGGTTTTGGCGAGATTCGCGTTGTAAATTATTCGCTGTTCTGAATAAACATTTACGTGTGAATAAAAACGTATGCATGTCAGAATACTTTCCTTGGTGACAATATATATTGGCAACACGTTAAACTAGTGGCAGCTGGCAGGTGAGTGCCACACACAAAAAACAGTGAAAGTACAGCACACAGCTTGCAACGACTGCCCAGTAAAGCTCAGCCGGAATTGAACTGAAATTCTGGCTGGTTCCAGTTCGTCCACGGGCTCCAGTGACACAACCGATTCTAACTAGAATCGGTTGTGTCACTGGAGCCCGTGTACGAACTGGAACCAGCCAGAATTCCGGTTCATTTCAGGCTGAGCTTAACTGGGTGAGTGCTCTCTCTATCTCTCTTTTTCTTTTACGTAAAGTTTTAAGCGACTTTAGAGAAATGGTGAATGAGTGAGAACACAAGAAAAGGTTTTTGTCGTGGACTAGGCTCACATTAACCACAGGATGTAACTCTTGGGTCGCTCATTTGACAGACGCAGAAACCGGATTAATTGCTGTTGACGATGAGTTTTACGATATTATCAATGTCTTTTGACATGATTGACAAATCGCAGCTCTGGATCTAACAGAATATTTTAACCCACTTTTGCTCTGAGCAAAATTTTAACCCACTCTTGCTCTCAGCCTCTTATTTGGTAAAATTAAAAGTTCACTTATTTATTTTACTTTGGAGTAATTTCTTTCTGCTTTACTTTTATACATTTGTTTTTTGATGACTAATTCAATTGCTTGATTTCGGCAGGCCTCACCCATTAACAAATGGATATTGAGTAATTGTGGTAGCATTTGTGCAGCATTGTACCTAACGATAATCTTCATTTCTGTTTGCACGGATAGTGCATCGCTAAGCTGCCCGGAATATACGGAGGAACCGGTGCAATGTTTCCATACGACAGCAAGTGTTTGGCGTTGCCGAAAGAGAACTTTCCCGCCCTCGGGTCGGAAGGAGGGGAAGGTTCAGAATCAACCAGTATCAATGAAGGCTTTAGTAGTAATATTACCGCCAGCTTGCTGCTAAAATTTAATTAGCCAAGCAACGGCAGTAACAGTGACAGAAACCAGAAAAAATAGGTCAAGCTGGTTTAGCTCCGAACCAAGTACCAGCATTATCCCTGTCTCCAATCGACCACCGACCGCGACAACTAATGGGGAGGAAGAAACCCAGTGCAGCGGACTTTCCGGTGTTGGTAGGTGAGTTTTACAGTACAACTTGATGTTGCAGAAATTACTCAATCCCTGCTTTACTTTCAACAGGAACCACTAAGTCGGGCATTAAGAAATCCGACTTGTATGCGGATCTCGAAGGTAGCAACGGTATGGTAAATTTTAACGCTATGTCAACCGAGATATGGTGGATGATTACGTGTCCGTTTCTAGCACAGTGTACAAAGTAGGGCATTGCAAAATCTCATATTGTGAAAAAACCTCAGAATTTTCCAGGTTCAACAAGTTACATTTTATGAAAATTGATTGAAGAATAAAAGAGAAATATGCAGATATCTGCTTAAACCCACGGATGCCAAATTTTGTCTAGGCCTGATTTCTCTAAAATATACAAATTAGCTAAATCCTGAATCATGGGATGCTTAAATTTCTAATATATTAAGTCCCTAATTTTGGCTTTTGGAAAGATTGAAGAAGGAGTAAATACAAATATGTTAGTACGGAATGCTCTGATGATTTTTCGTGGACTCGTTTTAAGCTACCCTGTACCTGGAAAGGTACAGTGTCGAAATGACAGTGTACTTTAACGGATAATTCTGAAAACTGGCAACGCTGAATACAAAAATAATTGATCGTAACGTTACCATAGATGTTTCTATGGTTTCCAAACAGAAAAAAGGAAATTGTTATACATGATGGAACGTTATTTTCGTTGAAATGTAACTTTGAGGGATTTTGCAGGATTTGGATTTGTTAGGAGTTTCTATTCATCTGATTCATTGGCTCGACATTTCAACATTTGACACTGTAATCTCTTCATCAACTAGTTTAATTTATTGTTGTATTAGTTGGTAATTGGTTCCAGCATTATAATACTTGATTCTTAAAAGATTTTGTAATACAAGTATCATAACGAATTTTTCCCTGATGTTACTGGTTATGGTATCTTATCGTTTTTATCTTTCGTGTTTGTGTGTTTGTTTTAGGAATCACTATTGTTGTTTTGAACCAAATAGAAATAGCAATGACTTCTCAGTCAATTTTTAGTATCGGATTGGCCAATTGTGAAATATACGGTACAGTTACTTGTGTTTTCCGTCAACGCTCAACGAATGCGGAAGGTTTCTGTTTTCATAATCCTGTACACTCCCAACGATTTATCAAACTCTCATCAAATTGAAACGGTTGTGTACGGTTGTCCACGTTTCTTTCTTATTCAAGGTTCAAAATAATCTGTTGATTAAATTATACATTGAATGAATAATTTAATTGCAGTATAATTTTGAATCATCTTTATTTTGTAGGCTGCACAGTGGGCCTGGCCGCTTTAATGCTTATGTTATATTCAATATGTGCCACAAACATTAATAATGATAAGAAAAATTGTGCAATTTTCCAGGATCCCTACATAATTTTGCAGCATCAACAAAAATTCTTTTGGTGATAGGAAACAATAACAAGTAGCCTTGAGGAAACCGGAAGTCCATCATGGAATCGGAACGGTGACGGCAATATACGGACGAGACCGAATAAATCCAGGTGGACAGCAATTCCTGGCAAGGATTATAATGCCGAATATTCACCGTAGGTGATAAAAGGAATCTACATGCGATCGGCTGTGCTCATATGAAAATCAAACCTGAAACAGTGAATAATAATTGAATGAAAAACAAAATTAATTTTATCAACTCAAAAAATAGTACATATTTTTATAAAATATTGTAATGTCATTGAATTTTTGATCCTCTCTGTAACAATATAAAGCATGATGAGGGTCGTGGTGTCCGCAGATAAACCGAATATAAATTGATTTGTTCAAGTTGTCTCACGCACTCAATCCTAACTTTTCAATAAACGATTAATCACTAATGATCTAGACTAATGTAAACTAATTTTTCCCATCAAACAATCGATCAATACATGCTTTCATCACAAACAGATCTTAAATTGATCTGGATTGTATGCATATACATATAGACTTCCCTTGATCTAGCGCTCAACAACCCCGAAAATCGTATAAAAACAAATTGTATTTACCTTCTAGTATTACAATTATCTTCAAGCTTTATAGTATATTAGTAGTAGATGTAGTAACATCGTATTCTCCATTTAATGATTTACCTAATGTAGATTCACCATTATTGTGTGCGAATATTGAATTTTTGGCACCGATTCTTCAGCTTTATTTTACTCGCAAAACTAATAATCAATTTTTATTGTACATGCTCTGCAATGTTTAAAGATTAAATGTGCTATTATTAGCATTATTGCTATTAGTCAATAGGTACATACAAATTTTCTGATTGCGTTTATTTGCACAAAGTGAAATCTCAACATTATCCATTTTTTGGTTTTTAATCTCTTTATTTTTTTTTATTTATTTTGATAAACGGTTTTAAAGAACATTTATTTAATTTTAGCATAACGCAAATCTCAGAAATGTTTACGTTTCGGTAAAAGAGATTATAACTAGTAGTACACCGAGCAAAAAGCATCTGAGAATTTCATAAGTCTCGGAATATGAACCAGCCTTCTGACGATGCCATTGAACGCTTTAGAATGTCATAGGCAGGCGTATGAATTCATTTATCTTTATTCATTCATTCCATAGACGTCCAAATAATGTATTTCATAAAACAGTCTTATGATTTCGCTCCAATATATGCGTTTAAGAATTTCATAAGTTTTTCTCATGAAACCCATAGGAGATCTATTATTGATTCTATAAAATTATATTTTGTTTTTCATAAACGTCACTTTTGTGAAAAGATAATTATTCATAATATCTGTGTAATCAAATTATATTATTGTGCGAAAAGTGAAATGTGTCTTTAGCTAGTGACGTGCAGTTGTGGGAATGTGGAGTTTTAAACATTCTCGCTCATTTTCGATGTCATTCGATGGTTTTATTTCGGGCGAAAAATTGGCTGAGACGCCATATTATGTTTACATACGAGCCTCTTGGCAATGTGCATTTTAAAATGGAACAGGGATGCACAGCGAGAATGTTGAAAGTGATGTGATCTGTTTATGAATAGAGTGGCGTTGTGAAATTACTTGTGTTCTACGAAATCGGTGCTTAAAAGTCATATTTTTTCGGTGATAAGAGCAAAAGAGAGTATTTTTCATTATTTTTTATTATCTTCTTTATGTGCCCACACACACTTTATTTTGGGGTCGAGTTCTTCCACACAGTTGGGCTCGGCCGGGGATGAGCCGGAGTTCTTGCTGGCTCCTGTTCGTGTTCCAGCTCCGGTGGCACAACCGATTCTAGTTAGATGGAGATGGAGAGTGTGTAGTAGAGTGACAAGAAAAAAATGACCCCTATCGGCCCACCCCTGAGTCGATTCCTAGTCCCACCAGGAGTACTTGCTCCAAATTTGAAGCAAATCGGACAAATCTAGCTACCGGACCAACGTGCTCGAAGTTTGAATGGGATTTTTCGACAATTTACATGGAAAAAACCCACTAGCGCGCATTTTCGCCGCTAGGTGGCACTGTATGCATCGCATTGTCACTGTAAGTGAAAATAAGAAAGATAATTTAATTGTCTCCAACTTTGTCGAAGAGTGCTAGTTAATCCGGCTTTGTTAAAAGAAGTTATTAAACTTTTAACGAAGTGATGTCTGAGTCAGTTTTGCATGGGGCCTAGCAGTGCATGGTTGTGTATCGGTACACGATTCCCACTAACTATTAATTTTTGTGAGTTAATGGTTAGATTTAGCTGAATAGTATGTTCAGAAGAATTGTAGTATGTGATATGAGTTATATTTTGGTTAGAAAATTTTAGTTCCACCTGTGACCGCATAGAGGGCGCCAACACTAACTTTTCAATGGAGAGAGATAGGAATTAGATGTCTTCTACAAAGTTGTAGAACAGACATTTTTCAGTAATTCTTCCGAACATCTCGATATTCTATCTCTCTTCGTTGACAAGTTAGTGCTGGCGCCCTCTATGCGGTAACAGGTGGAACAAAAATTTTCTAACCAAAATATAACTCGTATTATGTACTACAATTCTTCTGAATGTACTATTCAGCTAAATCTTACCATTAACTCACAAAAATTAATAGTTGGTGGGAATCGAGTACCGATACACAACCATGCACTGCCAGGCCCCATGCAAAACTGACTCAGACATCACTTCGTTAAAATTTTAATAACTTCTTTTAACAAAGCCGGATTGACTAGTAGTCTTTGACAAAGTTGTAGACAATTAAATTATCTTCCTTGTTTTCACTTACAGTGATAATGTGATGCATTCAGTGCCACCTAGCGGCGAAAATGCGCGCTAGTGGATTTTCTCCATGTAAACTGTCGAAAACTCCCATACAAACTTTGTAACTGGCCAGCCTAACGAGCTTCCGAGGTAGGTAAGTGGGTGGTTTATGCGCCACTCTCAGTTGAGAGACCACACACCTGTTATAGAGCTGCCCGGCCTAGTGAGACCCCTCGGGAGAAGGTTCTGGTTTTCCTCTCTTTAGGAAGGAAGCAAGTTAGCTGGAGACACAGTCCGTCCGCGTCGATGATCCGCGTGCTATACGAGCCAAAGATAATCCGAAACGGCTAATGCGAATTTATTCCGAAACGAAGATTACACTCGCGGGTTGTTATCATCACTGGCAAAGTCCAAACCGCCAATTCGATCAACCAGAGTTCGACTAGAGAGTGATTCCGGATGGTATCGGGGCCAACCTCCCCAGAAAAAAACAAAACAACCAAAAAAAACTAACACGACACGATTTAACTAGAACTGAAAAACTTCACCAAGACGACAATCAGTACATTTACCCTACGGGATGCATTTTTCTGCTATATCGCAAACAGCACATTTTCGCTACATCAATACATTTATTTATACAATCCTCCTTCAGTTTCTCATTCCGATATTCATTTCAACCTAGCTAGGCAGTTTTCCCTTCCCTTCAATCATCCTCTCTCCTATCTAGTGCGACGCAATACTACCCATTGTGCGTCCTCTCGAGGTGTGCTTTGTTCAGTGCTGTGCTAAGTGAACGGCAATCTATATGGGCGAGCCACGGATGGCAAAACTGGACGGTAGGGTACGGCCGTCTATGGTGACCCCATGCGCATGGACATCACAAACATAAAAACACTCTACTCACGACCTAGGTTTTACGTGACGATGTTGGGCGGGAGACGGCGATTCCTTCTACTGCTGCTGCTGCTGATGCGACGTGCGATCACTCCTGATCGCGCCTAATGTACGACGATAATCTTCACCGCCGATTCGTGGACTGCTGGCGGGGTAGTGCCGCCAAATCTCCCGGTCGTCACCGGAAAATGTACTGGGTGTGCTGGTACTGCGTTTCGGTAGTCGAATGGTCCTGCCAAGGCGCGGTTTGACGGATGCTGCCTTCTTCCGGCCACGTGTACCACCGGGACCAACCTTGAGACGAACCGTGGGGTCAAGAGTGGTTACCAACGAGGAGATGTGATGCTTTGGACGTTCGACGGCTGCCACGAACCTTAAAATCTTCTTCGGTGCGCACACAAGAATCGCCAAGCTAATTTGGGTTTCACTATCAATTGCTATTCTGTTAGGGAAGGGAAACTGATTATTGAACTGGGTGAAACTTTTAAGGCCGAATTTAATTACCACGCTGAACACATCACGGCGCGAACAAATGACGAACCACTCTTGCCTCTTCCACTGATTAGTTCAAAGTGGTTTATTGGGCTTTGAAAATCCTCAGATTAACCGCGGTTTGAAGGTCTTCGTTAGCGGATATGACGTATTTTCCACGAAGTGGACAATAGCGACATTCTCGAATTCGCATTAACAGTCCCGAGTTTCCCCAGCTGCATAACAGCATCTCATTTCTACGGGTGGCTTCAAGTGTGCCAGCCTGTCTCTTGCCAGCCATCAGAGTGAAACAGACTCTTCACCGAAGGATGCAAGGGTTCATGAACTCTTGATAAGGTCGATAGCCTCTTTCGGTAGCCAAATTACACTCCCATCGGTAGCGACGCTAGGCAAAGCAAACTACAAATTGGCGCGTGCGAAGAACGGTGGTAACTCAAGTAGATTATAGCAAGTCTATTTTAAAGAAGTCTCTCTCGCGCTACCGTAGCAGCTCGATTTTATGAACGCGGTAAACATGAACAACGAAAATTAAATATTAATAATATAAAAAAACTAAGTTAAATTATAACTATATACATTTACATATTTACAATAATGTACTCGTTACATCATTCCCTACTAAATTTACGAAAATTTGATTGGAAAGAATACACCAATCAAATTTTCGTAGGCCACATCAAGTCGCATTCAAAACTCATGTTCAACTTTTAGGGTCATATATGGTCATCACCAACGAAGTTGGCTCAATCTCTATTTACAGCACCTTATCCATCACAGATAAGGCCTGCCACTGACTATCATCGACATTCGTCTCCAGTCTCCAGCAAAAGTTGGACTAATAACATCTTAAATATAACTTTAGGCCAAATCGACTGTATAGCTATAACGTGTAAAGTTCTTGACAAAGGAATAAATCTCACAAAAAAAGTTAATTAACGCCCTTTCTCGATGACTGTTGAAACCGTTCGCACTGCGCATTCATACCTCCCATTCAAACCCACATTCAAAACAAAGTACAAAAATTTAGCTTCAACTCAAAGGTGTCGACAAACCTTGAGCAAGCTCACAGAAATAATGACCGGAATATTATCTTCTACACCAGGACGTACCGATTCGCGAAGACAATACTCTCGAAATATTTCACCTACGTGAAACACTGGGACTAGTGAGTCCAGTTTGTAACCCTGCCCCAGCATGCAGCGAGATTATAGGGTACAAACTTTACTCACAAAATAAACCTGTTCCAAACCGCAATTCACCACACAGAGAAGCATCTCTGCAATTAATGTGAATTACGACCTCGAAACGAAAAACTATCTTAAAAGAATTTTTAAACACCAGAACTTGTCCGATAACAAAATTCTTCAAGAAAAATATTCACACGAAAACAAACTCATTCACGCACCCCTCACATACCGACCGCATCAGAATCCATCTACGTTACGTATTCCGACACGCGATCATTACCGGTCTACCTAACATACAAGCTCAACAGCATCTTAGAAGAAACGTCAAAAGAGAAAAAGTGTCAAATGTGAAAAAGAATCGTGTGTGCGAGGTTGTTCCGACGGAAAACTCGATCGGAATCGCGAGAAAAAATTGATCCAGGGAAAAAAAGCATCGTGCCCGAGAAGGAAATGGTGGACCGACCACTGCGGAAAAACGGATAGTACAATCAGGTATGCGTTCCAAATCAGGTGTAAAGGTTGTTTCTTTTTTTTCAGGTTAGGACCGACCGTGCCTGGGGGGAGATCGATACTCTGCTAGCGTGGAAGGAACGGATGGGTAAGGAAGGAAGGAACTGGCTGAGGAAATTATGCAATTTGGATGAAGGATAAGGGATGGAAATTTGATGAAGGACTGGACTGGCTAAGGAAAATATACGATTGGAATGATGGAAAATCTAAGGTTAAATTGATGACAGGAATACTACGAAGATCATGAAAAAAAGAAGTTGGATGAAAGAGAAACTAAGTTGCGATTGAAAAAAAAACTACATGGATGTGAACAGGAGTGGATATTTCAATATATGGCAAGAGGAAGGATTTGAGCATATGTGACAGCAGGACAGGATATTTCGGTGTATGGAAGTGGAAGTGGATAGGATATGTAAACACCAGGATGTAAAAAGGAGATTGTTGATGTATGGGAACCAGGAAGGAAAGGATGCGGTATAGGATACGATGGAAAATGAACGAGAAAAGGTTTGGCTACTTAAACCCGAATATGTTCCTACGAGGGATAAATCGCGCACTATAGAGAGAAGCTCTTAAGGTATGTGTTTTGAAACAAATCTAATATACATTTCATCTACGTAGGAAGACGAATCATCAACAAAAAAACAACAACAAAAACAATATATACAACGGGCAAATGTCCCTTCGAATGGAAAGGAGTATGCAGCTTATTTACATTCTTGATGGCAAATATTCCCTGAAGGGAGGAAGGATGCCGAATGGGTTTCGACCATCGTTGGATAATCGCGAGTATTTTAGAGTATTAAAACTAACAGTTATTACTAAACATTAATATTAGAAAATTTACGATAGGGAAGAAATATATTAATAAACTAACCTACTATATACAGACTATTTACATTCGTCCTTCGAAACGCTTCGCGACTCTTTTGTTATCTGGTCGTTACTTCTACCTTGAAGGCTGATGTGTGGTTTACCCATTCATATTTTTTTTTAATAAATCGTGATTGATTAATGGTCTTCGTGGAAGCATATTCGTAGCTGGTAAACAACTTTAGCTAATTAAGGTCAATCTTGGTATCTACAAGAACAGGTCTGTCCTGAGACGTTCCTGTACGAGTCCTTCAAGATTGTCCTAAGATGCTAGTTACCCTTAACGGTGTTTTCTTGCTCATCGTAATCTGTGGTCGCTCCATTCGGAGGTACATAGCTCGGAATCGTTCCACTTAATGGCTTGGATGAGAAGAGTGCATCTTCTTCAGCCTATTGGCGAAGTAGACCCCAAACCTTTTTCCGGTCAGATCTTCTAGCTCATAGGTATGGGACCCAAGGATTTTGCGGACTACCGCTGGTTCGTATTTTGGAGCTAGCTTTTTGCAAAATCCCTTCCCCTTATCCGACAGGTCAAACGTTTGCTTGAGCACTTTCTCCCCCACCGTATAAGTTACACATTGTGGGTTGGACCGAAGGTTGTACGTTTTGGCATGTCTTTGGTACGCCGTAGCCAGGTTGGTCTTAACTTCCTCGAACAGTGCCTTCCTCCTTTCTGACACTGCTTTCCCCCCTTCTTCGTTTTGCTGGTAACTATCGCGTACGTGGCTGTATTCTCGTCCGTCAGAAATTTTATTCCTACCAAACACGACGAAGTACGGGTTGTATTTAGTTGAGTTATGTACTGCATTCCGTATTGCATCTGCGATATCGTGTATATCGTCCGCCCAGTGATTGTGGCTCTTTTTCAATGTGGCCCGAATAGCAGTTGTTATAACTCGGTTGACTCTCTCCGTGTTATTAACCTGTGGGTGGTAGGCGGGCGTCAACCAGTGCGAAACGTGATAGGATTCCAACAGGTCTTTGAACGCCTTTGATACGAACTGGGAGCCATTGTCTGTCAACACGATCTCCGGTGTCCCGAACAGCCGGAAGATCATGTTTTCGACGAAATCTACCAGGGAATTAGCCTTCGCCTCTCGAAACGGTTGAACCAGGATAAATTTGCTGAACACGTCGGTGGCAACAAGAAGACAGGTGTTTCGATTTCGTCCAGACGGCGGTAATGGTCCAATGTAGTCCAATGTCACGAACTGCCACGGATACTCGACTGGCTTCTGTGCCCCCATCGGCGGTGTGACGTTCACATTCCCCGACTTACTCGTCTGACATCGTAGGCATTCTCGGCAGTATTTACGGACGTCGTCGCTCATTTTCGGCCAATGGAAGTGCTCCTTCACGGAAGCCAAGGTCTTGTCGAAACCGAAATGCGCTTTATTGTGTTCCTTCTGCATAATTTCTTGACGTTTGTCCTTCGGGGGGTAGTACTTCCAAGCAAACCGTGGATCGCTCTGTCGACTGCCGGTCTTTACATACTGGAATACCTTCCCGTCGATTACTTTCCGGTCGCTGTGTTTCGCTGGATCACCTCGTATTTCTTCGACCAAATCCTCATAGTCCGGGTCGACCTGCATCAAAGTGATCGTGTCTACTGCTATCGATCGAGATAGGCAATCTGCCAGGATATTCGCCTTGCCTTTTCGATATTCTAGGTCGAAATCGTACGCTTGTATGCGCAATGCCCATCGCAGCAACTTAGCGTTGCCGGTCTCTGTACCGAGGTTGAACAGCCACAGCAAGCTTCTGGCGTCAGTGACGACCCGGAATTTCGTTCCTTCTACATAATGTCGGAAATGGTGAATGGCCGACAATACTCCAAGGCATTCTTTTTCCACTGCGGAGTAGCGACGTTGTGCCCGGTTAAGCTTTTTGCTGAAGTAGCTTATCACGCGGTTTACTCCCTCTTGTTCTTGAACCAAAGCGGCGCCTATCGCTCGATCAGACGCGTCTGACTCAATAGTGAACATTTTAGAAAAATCTGGATTTCCGAGGATTGGTGCTGAAGTTAGAACCGATTTCAACTCGTTGAACCCATCTTCGGCTTCCTTTGTCCAGGTAAACCTCTTATTTTCTTTGGTCAGCAAGTCTGAGATCGGAGCGGTCATTCTGCTGTAGTCCTTAATGAACCGTTGGTAGAAACCTGCCAACCCCATCAGCCTCCGGATATCTTGTTGAGTCTTGGGTCGAGAATAGTCAAGAATTGGTTGAATTCGAGTACTGTCTATTGCCACGCCGTTTTCGCTTAACAGGTACCCTAGGTACATTACCTGTTTACGGCAGAATCTCGACTTGTCAAGCGATATGGTCAAACCTGCTTTCCGAAGACGTTCCGCGACGATTCGTAGCAGCTTTAAATGTTCCTCGAACGTTTCTGCTGCAATAACTATGTCGTCTAGATAGACGAAGACTCTAGGTTCTAAATCAAATCCTATCGCTTTCGCCATTAGACGGGACATAGTGAATGGAGCATTAATTAGTCCAAAAGGTAACACCTTGAATCGAAAAACCCCCTCTGCTGTGCGGAAAGCTGTGAGATTTCGACTTTCCTCTTTCAGTGGGATCTGAAAGTAGGCGTCTTTGAGGTCGATCACAGAGAAATATTTTGCCTTTCCCAATCGTCGGAATATGTCTTGCATATTCCGCATTGGGTAAGTGTCTTTAATCGTCAGTTTGTTGATCTTCCTCGAATCTAAACACACCCTAACTTTACCGTTTTTCTTACGCACGGGTACCAGGGGATTGGTCCACTCGGAGTAGCATTCCTCGATGGCATCCAATTCCTTGAAGCGCTGCACTTCCAGATTCACCGCATCTTGGACATACGGCGAGCATCGGTAAATCGGTGGGTTGCGCGGTACGGCTCCTTCTCTTAGCGTTATTTCGTGTTCTATCAAGTGTGTTCTTCCGAGTTTCCCAGTGGACGTCAGCTCGAAGCTTTTGATTACTTCCGTCAGTTGTTTTCGTTGCTCCGTCGTGAGAGTGTGCTCCGTTTCGATGCTTTCCGGATCTGGAGTTGAATCGATAGGGCCTTCGTATACCGGTATGTCCAGAGTTTCGTCGTATTCCTCGTTGATTACTTCCTCTGGTGGGATCTCAGAAGGTTCAATCGTGAAGCACAGTAGCGAGTCATTCTTCGAGTTAACGGTCTCTAGTTCTTCCGGTCCCTTTCCCAAATCAATCATGGGTTTTATCTTAAAGGTTTCCCAAAAATCCGCCCCCAGTATCAGTTCCCTAGAAATTTCCGGAACCACAATGGTTGGTATTACCCTAGTCAACCCCTTGTATGTGAACGGTATGTTCAAAAACCCCAGACACTTGTAATTTGTGCCGTCTGCGGTGGAGACACGGATCGATGCCGGCTGAATCTTCAAGCCGTATCGCTCAACTAAATCAAGGGAGTTCAATACGCTTATCCCTGCCCCAGAATCTAAAAGGGCCTCTATCTCTGTTTCAAATATTTTCACTCTAAGATGTGGGCATCTACTCACTCGTATTTTTATATGATACACTTGCAGTAATGGATCGTATGTCAAATTTTGTCGTATCAAATTGGGAATTTCATTTTCAGTCGGGGTGCTCGAATTCCCTGACTCCCACCCCTTTATTCGTTTCCCTGGTGCGATTGATTGGTTCTGGAACCGGAAGTGCTCGAGCACCGCTCACAACTGCGGATTGTTCTCCCCAAATTTCCGCAGCCGTAGCAAAAAATCAACCTTGGTTTAGTGCACTGCCTCCAACCATGCCCTTCGTCCTGGCAGTTCCAACATTTCATTGGTACCTGCTGCTGATTCGATTGATCTATTCTCACCGGTAGATCGCGGGATTGGCGAGAGGTTGGTCTCGTGCCGGAGGATGATGCGGGTTCCCTGCTAGGTCGACTTCTCATCATGTTCAGAGGCGCGGAATGTTCACTATCATAGTCGCTGCAATCTGCATCGATCTGATTGATCGGGCGGCGGACTGAATTATCCATCGTCTGCTGTTGCATTTGTGGGTCTGCTGCATCGATACGGTAGTTAAGCCGAATAAGATGCTGCAAATCATTGATTTCGACGATCGAGATTTTTGATCTGTAATGCTGCCGCATGTTATCCCAAATCACTTCGAATTTTCTTCGTCTCGAAAGTGGTTTGGATAACATTCGGTTCAGCTTCTCGATCTCTGTCACGAAAGCGATAAACGATTCTCCCCGCAGTTGCTTGCGCTCCTGGATCTTGGACCGAATCCCCTGGTCCTTGTTCGGGTTCCCGAACCGGTAGGTGATGTTCGTTTCAAATACCTCCCATGTGTCCAGGTCGTCCACGTATGTAAAGAACCAGTCCGACGCAGCCCCCTCGAGTAGCATATGGATGTCTCTCAGTAAGATTTGCTTGGATACACCCTCCCGTTCTGCTAACTTTCTCGCCTTGTATAGAAAGTTTTCCACTGTCAGGGACCTTGACTCTCCCGTGAATCGCAGCTTCCATTTTTCCACACGTCCATACCCTTCATCTCGTCTGCCATGTCTCGTTCTGCGTTGTGGGATTTCGGGTTGCCAACCCAACTGTCTTGTCGATCGATAGCTTCCGTGACTGGACCACTCGTCTTCTACGTTGTTTCTGTTCCACTGACGTCGTCGGCTTCCATCTTCGTTGTCGCTCGATTCAGTATCCTGGTCATGTCCCGAGAAACCTGGCAATTGGTCGCGCGGGGGTTGAACTCTATCCTGGCCGCTTCTTCTCTGGTCGATGCCGCGTATCTCTTCTCTTTCGTGGCGTTGTGTTTCCCAGTTCGTAGCTTCATGAAACCCACTTCTTGTGTTCTGCACGTTGTTGGTTTTGACCTGTTCCATCAGCTCTAGTAATGTCTTTTTCATATTCGTCCATTCTTCCTGTGGAACCGTGATCATCGAGCCATCAATCACTGGAGTTTGTTTTTGGACTGCCCCCTTCGACGTGTCTGGCGGATTTTGGAGGATGAATTCCTGAGTCCCCTGGTTTGTCGGTAGTGTAAACCCGCCTACCTGATTTGTCATGGCTGTACCCCCTTCGGCCCCTTGGATAATGTTGTTAATTTGGTCCTTATACGGGGACAGCGGTGGTCCAAACTGAAAATCTACCATAACCTTCTCAATCCGTCGTGTTAGCTCCCTCCTCTCTTTCTTTTCTTCTTCACTGGAAGCCAAACACCGTTTCACCCGATACCAGTAATGCAGTACTCTAGATTCTAATTTCGGTTCCACCTTTCTCGACAATGCCTTCTCTAAATTCACGATTCTTCCTTCTATATACGGGCCCTCGTCCCTGATATTCAGAGATGACCGATAGTTTCGACATTCCTGTTGATCTTCCCTGAACAAACTTCTTAGCTGCCTTTGTTTCCCTGGTAAGTCAAGTTTAAATACCTCTTCTGGTTGCCCACGAATCATTAATTCATAGTCAACTTCTTCTTGATTGAGATCTTCCGCGTGTGGGAAAAGTCGATTCATTTTGTAGCATTCACCCCGTTATAGCAAGTAATAAGGTGATGTAGGCGTACGTATAATGTAATTATAAATGCGAAAAAGCTTAGATTATATTAGGATAACCAATAAATAACAAAGAAAATATAATGTAATGATTGGAAAAAATAAATTAACATGCAAATAACAAATATATAATATGGATTAACTAACTAATGGAAATGATATGTACAATTGAGAAAAGTCCCCTTTTCAGAGGAAAAGTTACCACACAAAAAAAACTTCTTTCTTCGCCAACCTGTATTGCACAGAAATTTTCGTTTTCTTTGAACACCAATCGAAATTGGTAAGAAAACTAAAAAAAACCTAGTTTTGTTGGGTGCCAATGTGACTTGGCTGCAACGAAACTAAAAGCCTGGTATTGTTGGGCGCCAATGTAACTGGCCAGCCTAACGAGCTTCCGAGGTAGGTAAGTGGGTGGTTTATGCGCCACTCTCAGTTGAGAGACCACACACCTGTTATAGAGCTGCCCGGCCTAGTGAGACCCCTCGGGAGAAGGTTCTGGTTTTCCTCTCTTTAGGAAGGAAGCAAGTTAGCTGGAGACACAGTCCGTCCGCGTCGATGATCCGCGTGCTATACGAGCCAAAGATAATCCGAAACGGCTAATGCGAATTTATTCCGAAACGAAGATTACACTCGCGGGTTGTTATCATCACTGGCAAAGTCCAAACCGCCAATTCGATCAACCAGAGTTCGACTAGAGAGTGATTCCGGATGGTATCGGGGCCAACCTCCCCAGTAAAAAACAAAACAA
The DNA here is from genome assembly GCF_030247195.1 of Topomyia yanbarensis. Classification (NCBI taxonomy): domain Eukaryota; kingdom Metazoa; phylum Arthropoda; class Insecta; order Diptera; family Culicidae; genus Topomyia; species Topomyia yanbarensis. Next base: position 213,354,068 of record NC_080671.1, on the reverse strand, counting down.
CCAAAAAAAACTAACACGACACGATTTAACTAGAACTGAAAAACTTCACCAAGACGACAATCAGTACATTTACCCTACGGGATGCATTTTTCTGCTATATCGCAAACAGCACATTTTCGCTACATCAATACATTTATTTATACAATCCTCCTTCAGTTTCTCATTCCGATATTCATTTCAACCTAGCTAGGCAGTTTTCCCTTCCCTTCAATCATCCTCTCTCCTATCTAGTGCGACGCAATACTACCCATTGTGCGTCCTCTCGAGGTGTGCTTTGTTCAGTGCTGTGCTAAGTGAACGGCAATCTATATGGGCGAGCCACGGATGGCAAAACTGGACGGTAGGGTACGGCCGTCTATGGTGACCCCATGCGCATGGACATCACAAACATAAAAACACTCTACTCACGACCTAGGTTTTACGTGACGATGTTGGGCGGGAGACGGCGATTCCTTCTACTGCTGCTGCTGCTGATGCGACGTGCGATCACTCCTGATCGCGCCTAATGTACGACGATAATCTTCACCGCCGATTCGTGGACTGCTGGCGGGGTAGTGCCGCCAAATCTCCCGGTCGTCACCGGAAAATGTACTGGGTGTGCTGGTACTGCGTTTCGGTAGTCGAATGGTCCTGCCAAGGCGCGGTTTGACGGATGCTGCCTTCTTCCGGCCACGTGTACCACCGGGACCAACCTTGAGACGAACCGTGGGGTCAAGAGTGGTTACCAACGAGGAGATGTGATGCTTTGGACGTTCGACGGCTGCCACGAACCTTAAAATCTTCTTCGGTGCGCACACAAGAATCGCCAAGCTAATTTGGGTTTCACTATCAATTGCTATTCTGTTAGGGAAGGGAAACTGATTATTGAACTGGGTGAAACTTTTAAGGCCGAATTTAATTACCACGCTGAACACATCACGGCGCGAACAAATGACGAACCACTCTTGCCTCTTCCACTGATTAGTTCAAAGTGGTTTATTGGGCTTTGAAAATCCTCAGATTAACCGCGGTTTGAAGGTCTTCGTTAGCGGATATGACGTATTTTCCACGAAGTGGACAATAGCGACATTCTCGAATTCGCATTAACAGTCCCGAGTTTCCCCAGCTGCATAACAGCATCTCATTTCTACGGGTGGCTTCAAGTGTGCCAGCCTGTCTCTTGCCAGCCATCAGAGTGAAACAGACTCTTCACCGAAGGATGCAAGGGTTCATGAACTCTTGATAAGGTCGATAGCCTCTTTCGGTAGCCAAATTACACTCCCATCGGTAGCGACGCTAGGCAAAGCAAACTACAAATTGGCGCGTGCGAAGAACGGTGGTAACTCAAGTAGATTATAGCAAGTCTATTTTAAAGAAGTCTCTCTCGCGCTACCGTAGCAGCTCGATTTTATGAACGCGGTAAACATGAACAACGAAAATTAAATATTAATAATATAAAAAAACTAAGTTAAATTATAACTATATACATTTACATATTTACAATAATGTACTCGTTACAACTTCGGGCACGTTGGTCCAGTAGCTAGACTTGTCCGATTTGCTTCAAATTTGGAGCAAGTACTCTTGGTGGGACTAGGAATCGACTCAGAGGTGGGCCGGTTGAGTTTTCAAAAATTCAATATTTTCTAGGGCAGATAGTGTGTAGTTGAATGTTTTTGTATCTCATGGGCTTTTCGGTTTATGTGCGCCGTTGTGGTGGAGTGCGCTGGTTTTCCACTTTTGTTGCGCTTTCTAGCAGAAGTGCAGGAACTGGGTATGTTCCATTGGCATTTCTGCTGGAAGGTGCAGGACCAGTGCTCTCCACTACATCGGTGCGCTGCCCTCGAAAACGGCATTAGTGTATAGCTTCAGTATTTGTAGGTAGGTGAAGACACTGAGGGGAGATATTCGATCCTGTCAAAATTTGTGATGATGGACGATGAACGGGGCGTGTGCCCCGTTATTTTTGGTTAGGCACTTGTACTGTGTTCAGGCTAAGGGGCTGAAACGCGTTTTGATAATTACAAACAAGAAGCATGTCAGTACGATGTCGTTGAAACGCGTTTTGACTCGTGGTGTGAACGTACTATTAAGCAACTTTTGCTTCACTCCGGTGCTGAGTCGAGGTTCCAATTCCAATTTCCATCCGCTGTTTGTTCATACATCTTAATAGCGGTTTTAGCTCGAGCGAATCCACATTAGTAACTTCCTGGTCAGTTGTCAGTTTATGTCTTTCAATGAGATAGCCGGTTTGTTAGGGCGCATCAATGTATAGGTATTGTTTTTATTTTTTGGTGCCTTAACGTTCTTTCTTGCTTTTGGTTTCACTGAGGGAGTGTCGTTTGAACGTTTTATCCGGGAATGTGATAGGGGACTATTTGCAAATTTGATAGAGTAAAGAGAAAGTATCGTCAAATTGGGACTCTGGAGTAAGTGAGGTGTGGAAAGAAGTTAAAAATTTTGGGGTAGATGTTTGTGCGTTGTTTTGTTTGCATTCGACCCCAAAAAATTAATTACATTTGAAGTTGAGTCTTTTTGTCTATTTCAAAGATACGTTCCAGATCTTTGAATTGTGGAAAATACTTGAACCGCACGCGGAAATAATTCCCTTAACCCCTATTTTTTGCATGTCCAACTGGTGTGATAATAACAATTGATCCGTTTTATTTTTTATATTCTTGTCGCTGTTATTGTAGTAAAAATCTCTCTTATTACTGTGGAGTCACTACTGGAAATTTGAAAAAGGTGTTCGCGTGAAACCTTTCGTGTACGTACCCAGTTTTTTTGCGTGTCATGATGCCGGCCTTATTTGTCTTGCTCGTGATACGTTGATAGCCCTTATGTTGACGGTGGTTGCACAACTCACTGGACAAACGTATCACGTGGCCAGGTTGAGGACTGTTGGGGTGTTGCAGGCGGGACGATATTGGTCGCCGGTATGGTAGGTACAGGGATCAGGATATACTATTACTTAGCATGTTAACCATTTTTGTCATGCGCATAATAATATCAGTATTGTCTTGGGAGGGACCAGAACATGATTCTCTACTTCATTTCTTACATTTTCTGCTTATTCTAGCCATAATCAGTGGATCGCTTTTTATCGTTGTCCTTGTCTTCAGTGTTGCCTCTATTTCTAGTAGTTAGCGTAAAGCGCGCGTCATCGGTTGTATATAGGACATACAAAGTCGGTCGTTTTAGGTATTTAGGTGGTGCCGCTCAAAATGCATTCCCATTAGCCTAAAAACCCGCGCGAACATTCATTGCTTAAAAATCGGCATTTTATTCAATCGTTCGTGGAGAAAAAGCAATACATAGCTGTCGTTTTATTGCCTGTAGTAGTATCAGTGATGATAAACTATAAATGTTGTGTTACGCAATCTTGGTCTAGGCTTTATGTTATATTTTATTATTCTTGGATGCTCGTGTTTCACCGTAAAGAAGAAGCAGGAAATAATAAATTCGTTCACATGTCACCTGCAAAAATTGATTCATTTAAGCATTGGCAACACTCCCGGCAACCGGTTGCCCGGAGTTGAAGTTGCATTTTTTTTTTTTTTTTTGCAAAGTATTTCCGAATTAATTCAACAAACGATAAATCTATCACAAATTCTCGGCAGCCGGCTGCCCAGAGCAAAAAGAAAATGATAACACTCCAGAGATTTGCATAGATCGCTTATCAAGGTGAATACAGATTTGTGTAACGCTTTACCCCATCCCACTAACAAAAACTCCTTCCCATGGCAAACGTGGAGATGCAGAGGTATACACGGTCTCCATAACAACGTTTGCCACACTAACATTCCTTTCCTTCCCCGATGACTGTAAGGACGTGGCCGGCGCCGTTATTGACATTTTAAAATATAGATCTTTTTATAGGGGTTATGTTCGGCTTCCAGTCTTTGAACTATTTAACAAACGGAATATATATTTATCATCCGACGTTTCGGCTACATGTATTGCGCCTTTCTCAAGGAATCTACAAAACGTTACACTCAATCAAAATTACATTACAAGAAACATTGATTAACTTAAACACTTACTAAGCTAGTTACCGTGTTATCGTCAATCACACCTTCGTATATTGGTGCAATTGTCATATTTAGCTGTTCTGAGGGTGAAATGTGCAAGAAATGTATGATTATCGGCGCGATGCCTTTTGAATTTGAAAATGTTACTTTTGCGTATTGCCACTGACTCACGTATGTGGCGGTTTAATAATTATCCGAAAACGGTCCGTAAACAAAGAAAACTATTTGTGTTTGCTGTTTCTGTATCCACTTCTGTTTTGATCACAGGGGTACTCATGATCAGTGATCGTACCCCTCTCTAGGTGGGATCCGTGTGTGTATTTTCGAGATTTGTTTTTCTTCTCTCTCCTCTCTGTGTTGTTAAGTTTTTGACTGTGTGTAAAACCCCTGCATACGTGTTACTCAAATTGTCTGTGTCAGTGCGTTTATTGACTGTGTGTGGTGTGTTTACAATGTGGCATGTTTCGAGTATAGCTAAATTTTGTCTCTTCCATGTGCTGTCCAATACCTCTACCCGATTAAAGTCAAAGTCGTGGTGCTTCGTTATGCAGTGGTCTAGAAGTGCCGTCCTCTCCCTCATTCTAGTCACTTCTTCGTCCTCCGCTGATGAACCACCAGTCCATAGCTCATGTAGTTTTTTCACATTTCACCCTCAGAACAGCTAAATATGACAATTGCACCAATATACGAAGGTGTGTTTGACGATAACACGGTAACTAGCTTAGTAAGTGTTTAGGTTAATCAATGTTTCTTGTAATGTAATTTTGACTGAGTGTAACGTTTTGTAGATTCCTTGAGAAAGGCGCAATACATGTAGCCGAAACGTCGGATGATAAGTAAATATTCCGTTTGTTAAATAGTTCAAAGACTGGAAGCCGAACATAACCCCTATTAAAAGAACTCCACCAACAGTCGTTAGTTTTCTCACAAAATTAAAATATAGAACTCTCGAATTTTGCACATTGAGGATGGATAGCTACTCCCAGGCCCCATCTGTTGATTCTCTGTGCAATTTCGCTTGTTCTGATCAATCACGGAGTAGCAACTACGAATTGTGCGGTCATCATGCTCATGCTCATGCTCATAAACGTCACTTTTGTGAAAAGTTCATAATTGTTTCTTATGAATTCAGTACTGGCCAGGACGGCCAACCAGGAGCTAATAGTTTCAGGCCAGCACTTTTCGGTTACCGCTGTTTGAAACAATGAGATTTTTAGTCAAATTGCAACAAAATTTTAAATAATTGTTTTTTTATGTTATTCAATAAATTAGTGTGAGCATTGAATCAGTGTACATGATGATGATTTTTACAGAAGACATCTGATTATTTGAAATGAAATAAGTTGTCTGACGCGTATTTTATAATTATCATTTGAGAAGTAACAATCATTAGCATTCAGTTGTCAAGTCCAGTTTCCCAGTTGTCTAAACCCAGTTTCCAGGAAATATTGACGAACGTTGCTCATTATGTACAAATATTTATTTACATTTAATATTTAATGAGTTTTCTCTTCAACTTCTGAAAGGGATCTACACTTGGCGGTTCATTTGTCCCGAATTGAGTTCTACAAGATGACCACACGAATGAACTCATGATGAATGACGTTCATGTTTGACAATTCTCGGTGGTTTGTTTACTTTGTCAGTTGCGTGAGTTCGAGTGCAACGGGTGCCCATCTGTTACATTCAAACTCACGTAGCCAGCGATCCCACATGTTTTTTTGAAATATCTGTAGAAGAATAACTAAAATGTCTGTAAAAGTCTGTAGGTGGTTGTGAAAATCCTAGTTACACTAAAATTTTACTTTAATAATAGATTGAAAGTAGAATTCTATTGTGAATGAATCACTCGTATTCGAAAACAGTTATTGTAGTGCAATTTTACTAAACATTATTACCCTTTTAAAAGCCTGTGGATCTCTGGCTACGTCTGTAGAAGACATCAAAAGTCTGAAAAATACAGACATGTCTGTAAATCTGGCATCGCTGCACGTAACTCCCATGTAAACAATTCACCGAGAATAGACCTTTCTCGTCCGACCTAACCCCCTTTTTTTCTTATTTTTATTCAAAAGACTACACATTTTTAAGAATATTGCCGTTGAAATGAGACTATTTGGAGCTATCGTGATTTTTTAATGATATTTTTAAATTTGAAAAATGCAAGAATGTTGAGTATTTTTTTCACCTTTGCAAGAATGGTGGGACTCAAAATGTGTGTTTGGGCAACACTGTTTTGAATATTTTTGCTTGAGTTCCTGGCAACGCGGCAAATGAAGTGGTGAGTCGCGGTACAAAGTTCATTGGTTATGTAAACAAACTAAAGTGAACCTCTCGGTGGACAACATTGCATGATAATGTTTAACCTCACTTTCAGAGAGATTGTTTACATGGTCTTGGAATTTTTGTTGATTCGATCATAGTATGAGAAACTTGTTTTGGTTCGGTGCCAAATGTTAACACTTTCCCAACAAGGTTGCTCAGCTGTAATTTTTTATTTGATGTCGGCATCATACATTGTTCCGTTAAATTAACATTTTAACTTTTCTTGTGCATGATTCATTGTAGAAGTAAGAAATTTCTAGCCAAACATTTGAAAAAGGCCCACTGCCAAATGCAAACAAATCGAATTTTCCTGCGGATATATGTTTTCCAGTGGCGTAGCCAGAAATTTGGTTTGGAGGGGGTTTTGATGAAAATCGCAATTTTTTTGAAAAAATGCTAAAATTTAATATGAGTTTGATAAATTATTGAAAACTCAAAAACATAAGTAGTCTAACAGATGTCATTCCAGTCTACAAACAAGAAGGATCAACATGGAACAATTTTCAAACCTCTATAGATTATTTTCTTGTATAATATGTCAATGAAGTCAAAAATTGCGATCTTTTAAAGTGGGATAAATGATCTAAAAAATTTCAACGTTCAAGATCACCTAATATAATAATCCTTGACTTTGAAGGTTTGACAACTTCGGGAAGTTATCAATATAAAACAGCGCCTGCTTTGACATAGAAATTTTAGTGATTAACTCTCATAGAAGTAATTATGGTGAATTAATTTTTCAAAAATATTAAGAGACATGGTGCCTTCAGCAAAGTTTTTGATAATGTCATTTCAAACAATTTTGTTGAAAATATGAAGGCTACATGAATTCAACATATAGGGATTTAAATGGACTGGGCCTGCTATATTTCTTCTTAGTGAAAAAAAATTTAGGTGAAAACTTTTTTTTTCTGCGCTGCGGATAAAATTGTTTGAAACAATCATTGCGAGTTGAGAACACAAAACCTATAACTAAATTATGGATGGATGGAACTGAAACTTGCGTTTCGACTTCATCTCATCAGAATCCGACACTAACTTGGTGGGCGGACTAAGCTTGCGCCGAATTGATGCTAGCCCCTGAAAATGGAATCACTCTTTGTGTTTTTCAGTCCTTTTAATATCTGGGAATTATTTGTTTTATATCCAGTTCCCTTATTTTTTTTGTAAGCTTAAAAGGCACCTTGAACACAATGTGAATTTATTATTTAATTACCGCAGAAGAGATTTATCAAATACAGTAATTTCAGAATAGCTTGTTGTAAAGGTTTTCTACTACTATATTTCGATACTCTGAATATGTGGGATATTTATGTCTTTGACAAAGTTGTTTGAAATAGCACTTTCGAAAACTTTGCTGGAGACATTAAGTCTTGACCCAAATTTGGTTGAAGAGTAATTCTTGTCTATAATTACTTCTAGGAGGTTTAACCGTCAAAATTATTCTATCAGCAGATGAATAGTTTTACGTTTTGAAATTCTTCAATGTTACTTAACATCGAAATTTGGCAGTTTCGAATGAATGTGATCGTGACCGTTAAAAATTTATCGAGCATTAATTTTACTTTTCTTTATTAGTCAACCTCACAACTTGCAGTACTAGTACGTAGCACACAAAATTTTAGTACGCCATTCATTGCATCCTGCTAAGAGGCTATTCATATAGTTGATAATACAACAAAAATCCAATGCTCATAAAACCGATCCTGACCTGCTAGAGACAAAATTACATCAGCTTTCAACTAGTTTCTGAAATGTTATTCTTGTTGTTAACCATATTGAATTGTTGTTTAAACTCTACACAATCTAAAAAAAATACATTTTCAGCAAATGTTGAAATGTATGTAAGTTTTCGGTAAACAAGCTTATGTTTTATATGCAATCAACCTATTCAAATTTAGATTCCCATTCGAAAAATTGTCTCTAATCCATATTTTGAAGCATCTTTCCAAAAATGAGCTCAAAATAATTCAGACAGTTATTTTATTTTACATTGAAGTAATTTGACAACTATGGGATTTTGGCTAAGAGATAAGTTACAAGATCCCCTTCCCATAATTTTCTAAAAGTTCTCATGACGCTTTAAACACAGTTCTTAATGTAGTGAGTGATCAGAGAATATTTTTCCAAAAATATTTTGTGGAATATTAAATTAAATTCGTCAGCATCAATTTTTTTCAATCCAATTAATTTTGGTTTGGGGGGGGGGGGGGGTTAACCCCCAAACCCCCCCCCCCCCCCCCCTGGCTACGCCACTGATGTTTTCTTTTTCTTTTTTCTGTTCTCTTGTCTTGCATAGCCACTCTTTCTTCCTCACATATTTTAAATGGACTGGCTACATTTGACAGTTCCCCCTGACTGCATTTGACGGTTCCCTTTGGTTGCATTTAACAGCTCCTCCTGGCTGCAATTGACATTAGGTTTTTTCGTATCCACACGTCACGTCCCAGTTAAAAACTATCTATCTGGCCATGTGCATAAACAAAACGCAACAATGGATTATGAAGAATTTTGATAATGATTTTATAACAAATTATAAAAGGGCCCGGTTGATATAAAAGTCCTAACTAGCAATACGCTTATTATAAAATGATTATAAAGGATTATTGTAACTGATTCCAAAAGGATTATAAAGGCAGTGAAATACGTACTCAATGAATTAAGGGGAGTGTCTCATGTAAACAATATGCGCAATCAAACTAAATAAAACAGTATTCAATTTTTAAATAGAATTATAATGAATTCGACCAAAACTTCTTTTGCCTTTTTTCTCAAAGTTTACGTTTGGCAGTTAGACCCTTTTCAAATGTTTCAAATGTTTGGGCAGAATTTAGATTATTTTATCGCTGTTGCGACAATGCGATAATCGACGAAACTTTTGCTGTAATGGAACTTGAACACGAATAATAAATATTGCTTGTGGCACTAAAAACTGGATTCTACCCGCACTGCGCACTTACCATTCTTCCATTAATTTCTTCTCATAGACCGGTTAGTTCGACTGGTCTGTCTATGAAAGTACCATCTCTATCACTTGAAGTACATGTTTTTTGACAGCTCGCAGTTTTGAGATCACTCGCACTTTAAAAGTGCGGAGTCCAGGTTGATGGGAAGTGCGCAATAATTGTTCCATTCGAAAGCAATAACCTTGTTTTCCTCATGTTCGCAGCTATCATACGCTGGTAGGCATTCTGACCAATGGAAACGTTCTTCGATATGGGCATTGAATGATCAAAATCATTTCAACAACTTATCATCGACCGAATTCGTTACCTATAAAGTTCAGGTAAACTTCACCACCTAAAATGAATAATCAATCGGATCATCTTGTTAGGACCCACGAGCAAACAAACAAATGTATACAAATCCTTATCCATCATCCAGAAAGCATTGTTTTATAGCCCAATGATTCAGCATATGCCACCGGGTTTTACATCCAGCACCGATTGGTCAATGTATGAACCAGGTTACCATTGTTCCAATCCTCATCCCTCTTGAGTTGATATTCTGTCAGAAAAGTGAGGTTATACATTTTCATACAATGCTCTATATTTTTGACAGGTAAAAGAATGAATCATTTCAGCATCAGTGATGCCAGGTCTATTTAAACAATAGCCTGCAGTAAAAATATAAAAGTCTGCAGATTGCTACAAAAATCTTCAATAAATGCGACGTAGAAATATAGTATGTATATAATTTAAATGATCAAAAATGTTGAAGACTGGTGTATAAATTGGCTGGCATAGGCTTTGTTCTGCCAAAAATTTGTAATCTGCAAAAGATCTGCAGTGAAAATGCAAAATCTGCAGATTTACTAATATATATGCAGATCTGGCATCCTTTTAGTATTCCCCACAGAAAATTCATCCAACCCAGTAAACTAAAAGGCGGCTAGGCGGGTTAAACTAGATGCCAGCGATCGGTAGGCTATTGAAACTTTGTTCTAGGCTATCCGCCGTAACTTGCCGTTTACTGTAAAAGTAGTGTGGGAAATGGTGTAAAAATATGGGGAAACTAGGCAAGATAGGTATTCAGAATATGGGGTTAAATGAGCAGTTTGCACTATTTTTGATTTTTTCAATAGTTAGGGGTACCAAATCATCGCGGCAATAGGCAGTAACGAATTGGGGATAAAAAAGGAAGCATCCTATCATATAAAATTTTTTTACGAGAAAGGTCTATTGTCAAACGAAGTTCATCCGGCTCATTTTGTGGGGTTTTGTCGGTGGGTGTAAAACCTAATATCCACAGTTTATAAAGAACAGTTGCACAAAGACTGAAGCAAATCTACCTATGGAACACTCAAAACGTCTACCTATCGGACACGAAGAATAACAATGCTCGAATGCGTGGGGAGTATCGTCATTATGTGTTTATAATTATGAGAAAATTCAATGATGTAATATTAACATTATTTAAAACCAGGAATATTTCGCTTAATGACAATTATTAAAAAATATATGTTCACTGATATTCAAATTTGGCACTATTTCAAACACCGGAACAGCTCTGGGTAGTTTTAATAATCTTCCACCGACAGTGGAAATATGAAGGTATTTCTCATAGCTAAAGTACAGCTAAAATTGTGACAAATTTGTGTATGCATTCCACTTATTATGCACTTATTCAAATTTATCTTACGCTGCAAATTCGACTGTTTTTTGTCACACCCCAATCAGACGGCAAGCGGCAAAAATCAATGCATTTCGTTCTTAGTTGCGGATCAGTTGAGAACCGGAAAAAGCTTAAATTCTTTATGCGATGTTATCTATCGTACTGATTTTTACAAAATAAAACTAAACACTTAATTTTAAATGCACAAAGTTAACTTCTAACTGAAGCGTTCGGGTGAAGTCATTTGAAATTTAACTAAAAATAAAAGGTTGCCAAAATTTAAAAAAGACCAATGATTGGTCCAATTTTGCCAATCCTCTTTCGCAACTCTACTATTAAAAACTCTGCTAATATCCTCTCAAGGTTGATTTTTACTGTTGATTTTTGTCTACTAAAAATGATCGAGAAATGTCAGCCATGTTCTATTTTTTATAAATGCCCAATAATATCCATGAATAAAAAGCTTGTTGAATTCATTCCAACATTGTGATGAATTTCATAAGACTATTCTATGGAAATCAATATTTCTACTATATTTTCTCCTTATATATGTCAGCAATTTTCATAAATGGGCACCTATGGCGTTCATTCGAACATTTTCATAAATTTCATAAGACTATCTTATGAATATAATAAGAGATGGATTTGGAAAATTTCCCCTCCAAACCGTTACTCGCCAATCACACATGTCAGAAGTAAACAAAAGAGAAAAGTTTTCTCTTTCATTAACTGATATGAACTGTGTTTAGCCAGTAACGGTTTGTCCGGAATTTCCTTTCAAAGAGAATTTTGACAGTTGGCTTTTAAGCCGTAATCACAGAGAACAGACATCCATGATCGAACAAAAATATTAAAAAAAAGATGGGTGGGTAATGTCAGAGACATAACCGGAGTGAAGTAGAATACACTTTGGACCGGTAAATTCTGCTCTGGAATAAGCAATTTCTATGCGATTTTGTCGTCCTGTGCACATTCATAGTTTGTTTGGAGTATTTCTGGAATTATCAAGTTGACAATTTGCAACATTCTTTGAAAATATTGCTGAACCTTTATGATTGAAGGCACGAAAACGAACGTTTGACCGTCGTCCTACTACCAGCATCAGAGAAGTAGCAGATCAGCATTTTTCGCTACATGGCCTGTACCAAACAAACCGCTCGTAAGTCCACCGGAGGAAAGGCTCCCCGCAAGCAGTTGGCAACGAAGGCCGTGTAAAAGTGCCCCAGTTACGGTTGGCGTTAAGAAGCCTCATCGCTACCGAACAGAAACTGTCGCCCTGCGAAAAATTCACAGCTATCAGAAATCGAGCGGGCCTAAATTGTGACCCAAAATAAAGCACAAACCAACAAGTTCTTTTCTGGACCAGCTACTATAAAGAAAGATATAAATGAAATTTTCCATTGCCTTACAACCTCCTGAATTACTATCAATCTTGATGATAGTGCGGCGAGGGCACTAGTTTTTATTATAGTGGAAAATTTAGGTTTGCGTGTTTTTCCCAAAAGTTTATTAGCTGTGCTGTTTTCGAGGAAGTTGTAGTTGAATTCAAAATAAAATAGTTTATTTCTATTGTCAGAGATGGACCTTCCAACGAAAACTAGTCTGGCTCGCTTGGAATCGAATTGTACGGACCAACCATTGCTTTTACAAAAGCTGTTATTTTCAGTAATTGTGCATTCTACACAACTAGTCACAACTATTTCCAATCAGCGCAAAAATCGAAGGTTTTCATTCAGTACAACAGCAGATTTTTACTTTTAAAAAGAAAGGCAACATTCTGGCCGAAAATTTTGAAACGGAGTACCCAAGGATGCAAAATGCCTACCTTTTCTGCGGCTGTAATTTTTCTGCCTACATTCTCATTTCTCTTTTGACGCTGCTGCCGTTCGCTACTGCAGGACGCCCAGCGCTGTACGGCAGTCTGTAAGCAAAGCAGTAACATGACAAAGAAATACTGTACCCAGTACAGCCACCAGACGCGAGCGGTACAGCTTCTCTTTCCTTATTTTACACTTTTCAATATTTTTAATCTATTCAATATTTTCAATAACGAACGACTGTAATAAATGCGGTTCGTTTACGCCACGACCGGCATCATCGCTTTCGTGTGCGGGCCTCTCCCTTTGACTACGCAGAGAAAAATGTACAAAGCGAGAGAACAAACAGTACTACGTCACACTCCCACCGAGCAGTCGGAGTACAGCAGCAAAACAAAAATGTATTCTACTTCTCTACGGGAAAATGTACTCGGTTTGACTACCGTTCTGGCAAGAGCTGTAGTGATGTGTCGCTGTAGCGGGCTGTACGGCTTGTGCAAATGTAAATATACCGAAAAAAATGTAGTTTACCAGTACCTTCGGCATCCCTGGGAGTACCTATATCGAAACGTTAGAAAACGTTCGATTTTTGTAAATTGAATCATTACACTAACCTGTCTACAAATCACACAAATAACTTTTTTATTTTGTGCCATTCTACTTGAAAGCGACGATATTGTTCACAAGGCGCTCATTTACCATCCAACGCTCTTGACAAGCCACTTTCTGATGCTTGTAATAACAAAACTTCAATTCGATTCTTTGTCGATAAATTGATGGCCCTGTTTGGGCAGTGTTCGGAATTTACTTGGAGCTGGTGTATATGGTAACAGTTTTGGTGCCATTTGAGACGGCGTGCAACTCTTCTGACAGCAGCAAACGGACGGCGGTTTGAATTTCGCGGGAAATGCTGCAAACGAACTGCTGCAGGCTGATGCTGCAAACGAACTGATCGTGAATAACAGCATGCTGAGTTTTTATACCTGACTACAGCACAATGTAAGCTCGTCCTTTTTGTGTTGTCCTCAATATGTGTTTTTCGTAGCTCCACCCCTTCGTTGGTCAACCACATATTTTTGATAAAGAACAAAATTGAAATTGTGTTTCCAATACGGAGGTTATCGAACACTTAGGGTAAAAAGAGTAATGTAGTACGGCACCTTGGTAAAATGTTTGAGAATAGACATCTTTTTTGAATGCGCCTAGTAAACACGAAACTGTAAAACAAACACACAAATGATAACTTTTTATTTTGTGTCATTCCACGTGAAATCGACGATATTGTTCACAAGTAGCTCACTTGCCATCGAACGCTCTTGGCAAGCCACTTTTGGATGCTTGTAATAACAAAATTTCAATTCGATTCTTTGTTGATAAATTGATGGCCCTGAAAAGGGCCTTTTGTTTGGGCAGTGTTCGGAATTTACTTGGAGCTGGTGTATTTGATAACAGCTTTGGTGCCATCTGAGACGGCTTGGCCAACTCTTCTGACAACAGCAAACGGACGGCGCACAGTGGGACGGAATCAAAAAAAGCCGGACATTGATATTTGCGACGAAACTATTGGTTATGGCACTTTGATGTCTTCGGAAAGGTTTCTTCATTTTTTAAGTGGTTTAATATAATGTTGGAAAAATTTTATTTAAGGGGGTATATACGCAGATAAAAAAAATAACTTTGCAAGTTTTTGCCAAAATTGATAGTCATGTATGGAAACTTTGTAGACGAAATGATTTTATGAAACTTTGTTGAAGTAGCAAAATGGCTATCTGTTAAGCGAAAAAAGTTATTGGGTGAAATTGAAGTACATGTCGGACACATATTCCGACATTCAAAGTTAATTTTATTGTTATTAACATGCTCATAAGTCATCAGTGTCCGGCCAATGATCTTCTTCGTCATTGGATGAACAAGGTAATAATATAACCGAGTATTTTAAGCAACGAAATACCTTGTTCATCCAATGACGAAGAAGATCATTGGAAGGACACTGATGACTTATGAGCATGTTAATTACAAAAAAATTAACTTTGAATGTCGGAATATATGCTTTCTTAACTATAATATTTCAAATGTTTATTAATTTCGCATAATAGTTTATTTTTCATGCTTCATAATACCAATAATTTATTGAAACGCTAGTCTATTTTACCCCGCATTATTCCAAGGATCCTATTAGATCCCGCTATGAATTATATATGTATCAATAGGATATTTCTTGTTGAACATCAAAAAAATAAATTTAGCTGCTACTACCTGCTATTCTACAAACCATAGCCCCTTAAAGTTAGCCCAGAAAAACCAAAAAACAGACATACACCCTAAAAACGAAGAGATAGTGAGTTGGTCTATATCGCAAAAAGGTGTGTTTTGAAAGCATCAACAACTTTCTAGAATAACGAGAAACTGTAAAAAATCAAATAATAAAGTTACAATGAAAAAACACTTTTTAAGGGGGTATTCCGACATGTACTTCAATTTCACCCAATAACTTTTTTCGCTTAACAGATAGCCATTTTGCTACTTCAACAAAGTTTCATAAAATCATTTCGTCTACAAACTTTCCATACATGACTATCAATTTTGGCAACAACTTGCAAAGTTATTTTTTTATCTGCGTATATACCCCCTTAAATAAAATTTTTCCAACATTATATTAAACCACTTAAAAAATGAAGAAACCTTTCCGAAGACATCAAAGTGCCATAATCAATAGTTTCGTCGCAAATATCAATGTCCGGTTTTTTTTGATTCCGTCCCACTGTGCGGCGGCTTGAATTTTGCGGGAGGTTATTGTCAAGCGCTTGTTGTAATGAGTCGGGCGGGAGACCTCGTTTGCAATGCGTTCGAAAATGTGATGTGATTTGAAGCCACCATCAGCTCAAGGTTTTTCCAGTGAATGCGGGTAGACTTACAGTAGCCCCGAAATAGTTAATCGTGAAACCTTCACATTATTGCTGTTAGTAAAGGGAAATCAAAAAGGGTTGGACGGGCCCCTAAGCAGAGACACTTACGCAAACCCCGCAGGGGGAAAAGGAGGAAAAGAGTCCCTTCCAACAATATTACTCCAGTCAAAAGGTAAAATATTTCGCTATACATGCTTTACCCACCTGATGGTTTGTTTTGAGAAGGGTGCGTCAAACTCATATAAAACCTTCTGAAGAAAACAAGTTTCCTTCGAGTGACTTGGGCTGGCTATCCACGTTCCCTCGTCCAGTCCTCAATTAGTATGATACCCTGTTGCTCCCATCCCTTCCCAGTATTCAATTGTTATATAGTGTGTTTATAACATTACATGTTATCAGGATAATGTATATAATGGAAATTATGAATCATAATGAATATCATATAACAACATGCAATTAATATAACGTATACCATGAATTTAATTATGTAAATGAGCAATATAAAACAATATAGTGCATATAATGAGTAATGAAATCAAAGGGATAATAATGTGATGATAGAGAATCCATATGTTGCTGGAAATAAATGATACCAGTACAGTAAAGACCCGTTTTTATTAATCTCCTGGTGTATTTACGACTGATGAAGTGTAGACATTGAAAAGCTTGGCTCATTACCTATAACCGGGTCGTCCAATACAAATTTCAATTTTATTTTGCATGTTTCATTATCTATAACATAAAATAGATTTGCTCAATCAAGGATATACTCGAATATTGTTAGGTGTGTCTACTAGCAATTATAAAATGGATTTTCAAGTGAGGCTAACAAAATAGTAATATAATATAATATAATATAATATAATATAATATAATATAATATAATATAATATAATATAATATAATATAATATAATATAATATAATATAATATAATATAATATAATATAATATAATATAATATAATATAATATAATATAATATAATATAATATAATATAATATAATATAATATAATATAATATAATATAATATAATATTAGTATAATATAATATAATGGAACATAATATTATTCAATATTATATAATATACAGTACAATACAATACAATATAAAATAATATGAACAAGTGTTTCTTGTATCTATGTATAAAATATAATGTATTGTTTAAATATGATATTCATCTATATATATATATATATATATATATATATATATATATATATATATATATATATATATATATATATATATATATATATATATATATATATATATATATATATATATATATATATATATATATATATATATATATATATATATATATATATATATATATATATATATATATATATATATATATATATATATATATATATATATATATATATATATATATATATATATATACATACATATTGAGTTGTAGGATTATGCCACTTCGACTGAAAAAAATGTAGGTTATTGTTATATCAATTCGTGAAAAGATTTCATGACCTTACACGGTACTTAAAGAAATTATATTTTATGCAGTGGAAACAAGGCAGAAACATTGCTATAATACCAGAAAAATACAATATATTAATAATAATAATAATTATGCTGAAAATAATAACTATGCTGAACAAAATAAAAGCAAAAATGTACGAAATATTAATAATACAATATACTACTGCTGTTTAGGCCGCCGTTTTCAGCTCTCGGTTCCCTAAATCTGACACTAAAGTAGGTTTAGGGAACCGAATTTATCGAATATAATGCGCATGAAATTTAGCTCCTGGATGCAAAAGATCATTTAATTTAGTATTTACTGTACGAAATTATGAATCTAACACATGGTTATCACAGTATATTGAAATATATGTAATGAATACCTAAGAACATGGCAAATTAAAAATATGTAAACCACCTAAAGAAAATAAAATAAGGGTTATGTGTATACATCTTTACACTCTGCAATACTGACAACCCCTTGCTTCAATTTTACCCTTTGTTCTTCAACTCCTCCCAGTTAAGCTCAGCCGTAAATGAACCGGTATTCCGGCTGGTTCCAGTTCGTATTCCGGCTCCAGTGACACAACCGATTCTAACTAGAATCGGTTGTGTCACTGGAGCCGGAATGCGAACTGGAATCAGCCAGAATTCCTGTTCATTTCCGGCTGAACTTTACTGGGCTGAATTGTCTCGGTCCTTTTATCCTACTGTTTAAACGAAATATACATATATAAATCTTAAGAATATTTTTATATTAATAGTATAATTGAGAAAAGCAATACATAAAATAATTCAAGATATTTGTACACATAAGTACACAACTAGTGCTGTAAAACATGCGCAGACACAAGCGATAGTGGAACTGGAAAATGTGACAAAAAGGCCCTTACTGAGATTATATGCACACATTCCGCTAAACCTCTCGTGAAACTTGAAAGTGCCAAAATGTCGCCTAAAATGTCATAGGCTTTTTAATACAAAACTCTGAATTGTTTTGCACAGCCTGCGTTTCATTAATCTATCGAACATGATTATTTTGACTGTACCGCCGCCGATTTGTTATTGGAAAGCACTATAATTTGAGAACTTGCATGCAAGTACGTCTGCTACCCAGTAAAGTTCAGCCGGAAATGAACTGGAATTCTGGCTGGTTCCAGTTCGTATTCCGGCTCCAGTGCAACAACCGATTCTAACTAGAATCGGTTGTGTCACTGGAGCCGGAATACGAACTGGAACCAGCCAGAATTCCGGTTCATTTCCGACTGAGCCTAACTGGGTATAAAAGCTGTCTTAGCGTACACGATATGAAATACCTACGCAGTTAAGCTCAGCCGGAAATGAACCGGATTTCTGGCTGGTTCCAGTTTGTATTCCGGCTCCAGTGACACAACCGATTCTAGTTAGAATCGGTGGTGTCACTGGAGCCCGTGTACGAACTGGAACCAGCCAGAATTCCAGTTCAATTCCGGCTGAGCTTTACTGGGTAGGATAGGATCCGCCAGCTGACTTCTTCTTATATTTTGCTAATCCCTGCTGAAAACGACATACCCCCACTCGACCAATGTTGCCAAAATATTTGTTTTGTTACAATCGTGTCCAAAACTTCTGATTAAAATATTCTATATTATGTATCAATTTCACGCTCCGGGAAAAATCAATGATTTAGTCTTTATATCCGCATTTAAATTATCATTATGGGTTTTCCATCGGAATACAGCAAAGCAAAATAATATATATTTGTTGTTGGCCATTACGTGAAAATATTTATATAAAATATTTCCATGCTCTTAATTTTTGTAAGTTGCTTTCTGAGTCGAGCACCCTCATTCACAAGATCAATCTTCTCTGTTCGCATTCAGTTTAAATATTCTAAAACTACTTTTTTGCAAGGCTTAATTTTCATTTAGTTTGTATAGGTATATAGGTTTGTTCCAGTACTTCATGTGATTTTTTCGGAGAAAACAGCAGTAGAAAATAACACGTTCCTATTTACACCGATGATTGATGCAGTTGAAAACTGTAAAATTCAACTGTATCGATAATACTAAAAGAAGAACAAGAAGCGATTTCCGAAATAGCTTTCTCACGGTTTGCTCCAAAGTATTGCGAATCTTTTCTTAAATCCACATTGCGACTATTCAGCCATGCGCCACCGGGCCGTGCGTTGAATTACGCGCCCATCTAGTCTGCATCAGTGCGAGAGAGAAAACATTTTGACGTTTGTTTTTGTTTCGACCGCACTCGTGTGTATCCCATATAGCAACAACTCGACGAAATGCTATATTATCTCGCGATAGACAATACTCCCAATTTACTCGGCGCTGGAACAAAGACAATTTTTACATGAAGTTGAAAATATTTTCATACTTAGGCTAAATAGTCAGTTACTCGGTTAGACTTCGAAAAGAGACATTTCCGCATTAATCCACACACCGCACTACCGGATCTCTCGGAAACCTGTAGAACTTCAGTTCTGGATAATATGTTTGAATTCGTCTGCCAGAAAATGCCTTGCACTTCATAATTACAGACGGACGTTATGGAAAGAAAGCGGTATCTCGGGAAAACAAAAAAAACAACACAGTAAACAATCGTCGTTTTACATTTAATGTCACAATACAACAACACTTCCAAGCAGCCCTTTAGTACTTTTAGTTTCCAAGCCGAACGTTTGCCAATGTCACTTTCGTCCAATCACGAGCTGGTTCAGAATTGGTTCAAAAACAGGGGACAGAGCTGGCGGATCCTATCCTAGTGAAATACTATCACCACTACATATCATCATGAGCTTGCGGTTGCGTCAGATGCTGAAAGCTTTTAAAAATGACACGCATTACAGTTATACTTTCAATTTTCTTTTGGTATAACCATTGTCTACAATGCGTATTCAAATGTTGTATGGATAGTGATACTTAAAAACGAAATATATGTAATATATGGTACTCCCTGATATAAATATCCGCTGCTACGTTGATGATTTCTGAGTGTTTTGTTTCCTCTAATACAATGAAACATATACATTTGCACTGTATGAGCCATCATGCCCTTACTGGGCATATGCTTTCCTATCTCCTTTTACTTTGCACTAACACAAATTCTCCGCTACAGTGATTGCGACGCTGAAAATGAGAATCAAAACCACTTAACTAGGTTGGTTTAGCCGAATTTTCGTATCACTCGCATAACTAAGAGGGAGCTATATCGCTAGACTAGACAAAAAACACTTCACATGTTATCATTCGCGACGGTTTCATCTAAAATCGACTTTATTCTGAGGACGTAAGCAAAAGCATGCCCACTACCGCTCAACTCACGCACACGAGTGATTGCAATGCGTTCGAAAATGTCTAATAAATCTGTTTATGATGCTCGACGAGACTCTGGCATCTGGATGGACCTCTTTCAGCACCTTGTAGATGTACAGTTTCAGTTACGATGCTGCAAACGAACTGAGCGTGAGCAATACCCAAGTAACCACTAAGCCATGAAAATGGCATCAATTCGGTTCTATAGTCGCTTATAGATCAATGGTAGCAGAGCTTATAGCACAGACTAACAGACATAACACTCAAAAACAAAGCTTCGCCCGCTTTAACGGTCATTTTAAATATATTTGTAGTTGGGACTGTGGCCACATTTGAAATTATGGCGCCACTGACATATGAACAAGCTTATGAGGGATAGACCACTAGTGAAAAATTGTTCCCAAACCTGAGGGGTAACCCACCAGTAAATTAGTGTTTGGGACTGTGAATAAAAGGTGGAGCTAGTGTTCTGGGAAAATTGTCGGATCGATGTTTTTTGAGGGAATTCCCTTATAGTGTTATGTCTGTTAGTCTGTGCTTATAGGTTCAATATCGTACTTTAGTGCTGTTTAAAGGCCACTTTTGGCGAAATATTCGGCTGATATACTACCTACTCCTACTTTTCCACCGCGCCTATGGAGATATGTCAAAACAATTTGTGGTGGGTTGGTTGGAAAAAAACGGTGGTTGGAAGAAAAAAAACGAAACAAAAACAGAGAATAAACTTTTTTTTGTCGTTCTTTCTTTCAAGGTCTTTCTGTCGCATGCGCCGTTTGATTTTTTTTTGCAGTATAGCGTACGTTCCAGGCTCGAACTTCTGCCTTTAGAAGATTTGGAAGTTACTTTGCTCCAGCGCGCTTGACGTTTGATCCATTTGGGAGTTGGCTAATCTTACTGATATTTGGCGTTCTTAAATTGAGAGATTTTTGTTGTGATTATACTTATAATTGGGTGCAAGGTTTTGATCATATTATTTAAACTATCATCAGATGTATACTAAATTGAAACAAATCATCGCAATGTTCCATATCATTTTATGGCTCGAAGGTTTTGTGCCCTTTAATTTGTTTACGACGACATGCCCAAACCTCGGAAGCTGATAAGGTTTTCTATGCTTACAATGTGTCTCATATCATATTTGTTTTGATTTGGAATTTATTATTTAGAGTACTGGAAATGTCAACTATAACAGGCATTAAAATGGCATCGGTGACTACCGTATCTGGCTTATAGCTATAAGGTTTATAAGCTTTACAATAGAGCCTCATATACCCATATACGACCTGTTTTAATGCTTAAAATTCGCAGTGCTTACAAGCATTAGCAAAGCTTGTATAAAGCTTATAGACATTTGCAAAGCTTGTATAGAACCTATGAGCATCGAAAAGCTGTTATAAGGTGAATATAATGCTTGCTTTAGTGCTTAGTGGTTACTTGGGTAGCATGTTGAGTTTTTTATACCTGATTACAGCACAACGTAAGCTCGTCCTTTTTTGTGTTGTCCTCAAAATGTATTCTTCGCAGATCCTCCCCTTCGTTGGTCGATACACAAGCAAATTGTGTTGAACGCGTCGGAGTGCCGTTTACATAGTAGCTGTAATGAAATACCTTGCTGCTAAAGTTTTTAAATTGGAAGGAAATGCTGCCCGTGACAACAAAAAGACGAATTATCCCACGTCTTCAGCAGCAGGTGATTCGTAACAACGAAAAGTTGAACAAACTGCTGTCCTGAGTGACAATTGTGTTTCCAATACGGAGGTTATCGAACACTCAGGATAAAGAGAGTAATGTAATACGGCATCTTGGTAAAATGTTTGAGAATTGAAACCTTTTTTGAATGCGCCTAGTAAAAATATTTTTCACTTCACTCCAGTTTGTTTCTGACCATATTTGCAATTTGCGTACTGAAATAAATCATAATTTAGGGTTTAACCCAAATTGCTCTCCAGGGAGAAACAGTCCATGAAACAGAAAATGCAAACTTATTCTTTGAAATGATTTTGGCGGCCCTGAAAAGGGCCTTTTTTATGATAATACAAGTGAGTTCTGCCTTTTCAACTTCCAAATCCATACAAAGTGCGTCCCTGCCGCTTCAGAGTATAGACGACATTCATTGAGGTTTTGCGCTTGGCGTGTTCAGTGTAGGTCACGGCATCTCGGATGACATTTTCCTGCACACCATCAGCATTCGTAGATTAAATCGGAAATGCATTTTACACCACCACGACGAGCCAGACGCCGAATTTGGTGATTCCCTGGATTTTATCACGAAGAACCTTGCGATGACGCTTGGTAGGGAACGCAAACATGATATCGCTCATTGTACCGTCCGGACGAGCATGTTACTCGTGTGGTAAGCGAGCACCCACTGATACAAAACAAGCTCGCGTGACCTGTATATATAACATTCCCGTATGTAATGAAACGCTTACTGCTCCTTTTTGACGGCTCTGCGTGAGATGTGCTTGAAAATTGCGCATTTTCATCGCTGTTTTCGAAGGATTTTCTAAAAATCCTTGTTTTGGTTTATTTATAGTAGTCACACTAATTCCGAAATTTAATTCGAAATACGTGCACGAATTTCCGGTCAGATAGTGCAAAAATATTGCGATTTCGATCAGTAGAACGGAAGATATTCGCATTTCAAACCTGGGAAAATTTCTCAACTGAAATTTTTGAAACGGGGCCCCATATTGAAACGTTAGAAGTATTCTACTTCAAAACGTGAGTAAACATTTGAATTAATATACGATAAACACTAGCGCCGCCACACCAACCTATCCCAACTATCCGTCAAATCCATTCTTGAACCGTTTTGAAATCCTGAATGAATTCAGTATGGAATCTTGCTCAAAGAAAACAACCGATTCCAACTCTATCGGTTGATGCATTTGAGCTGGAATTCATGCTGGAAGTCCGAACCGGTTCCGGACTCGTTTGACTGGGTAGAGGAATAACCGCTGTCAATTCGGTCGAACTCAGCCACAAAAAAAAACATGACGACAGTAGCGCACCTGGTTTAGATATCCCAACTACCTTCGAAACCGTTAGAGATTTTACACAAGTTTAATGATGAAGATGGACGTCTGTTCTCTGTGCCGTAATCATACACTCAGGCAAAAAAATACAGCGATTTTCATAGGAATATCGTATATTTTTTAGCCAAAAGTAGCACGTATGGAAATCATAAGATTATCTTATAAGCTTGTAAAAGACTGTCTGGGGGTGGATTTGCAACCGAGAATAGTGCGTCTAGTTCCTAAGGACAATGATCTCTCGTCTCTGAGCTTCATAACCTTTAAAGTTGGCGTTAGCAAATCATACAGGGATAAGGCTCTGTCCAAAGACTCTTGGCACATCTACTTCCGTGAATTTGTGACCAATTCAAAAATTCAACGACCTATCATCAGGATTGCTGCGGAGAAGAATCCATCTGGCGGTAGACAGTAGCGCCAAGTTATTCTGGATAAACTCGTCTGTCCAACTTCTTGTACCCCGGCGAGCGATCTCGGTCTACCTGACGAATCGGCGACTTCTTCTGTGTCAGGTAAAGCCAAGAAGGGTATATGTCCTTCCGAAGCACTTCCAGATACTGCACACCCTCAATGTAAATTTCACTTACAGTCTGATGATGAACACAACTTAATGGACTCTACCGCTGCAGCGAATCTACAATGTCAAAATGAAAATTTCGATCGCATCGCATCTGTCCGCTCAGGTAAACATTTGAAGAATATATGTCCTTCCGAAGCTACACGTGATACTGCGCACCCTCAAGTACGCCTCCCATTGCAGTCAGCCGCTGGACACAACAGTTATAACTCGGTCATTCCCTCCGCACCGCTGCTTGCTCCCCTTCTGGACAACAGTATATCCTGCTCTCCCCGCGTCACTCGCGGTTATGCTGATCATCGAACTCGCAGTCCTGAAAATTGGTATGCAGCACGACACCTCTCACATGACGCTGATGGTTTGCGGATCTACTATCAGAACGCGAGAGGGCTTAAGACGAAAATTGATGACGTGTATTTAGCTGCTGTGGACGGTGACTACGATGTTTCCGTCTTCACCGAAACATGGTTTGATGCGAGGATAACATCGGTGCAGCTTTTCGGCGATGCTTACACCGTGTACCGTGCGGACCGAAATAGTGGCAACAGTATTCGCGGTCGTGGAGGAGGAGTTTTGATTGCTGTTTCCACCGCATTTGCCTCATGTAAGATTGATGTAGGTAGTTTAACCAATGTTGAGGCTGTTTGGGTTAGAATTACAACTCCATCGAGGAACTTTTATATTGATGCTGTCTATATTCCTCCTGAAAAGCGACTCGACTGCAATGTCATACAACTTCACATTGATGCTGTGAATAACGCTTCTTCACAAGCTGGCGCGGATGGCGTGATGATTGTCCTTGGTGATTTCAATCAGCCAGGGCTCATTTGGGAGCCGTCACGACACGGATATGCTTACCCTGACCCGATTGCTTCGACAACCAACATCGCTAGTCGTATGCTACTGGACGGATTTGCTTTCAACGGATTAAGTCAAGTAAGCATGATTACCAATCACCAGTCACGCTTTCTGGATCTCGTCTTTGTTAGTGAGGCTATTATACCTGTATGTTCCGTCAATGAAGCATCCAGCGTGATTGTTCCACTTGACAACTTTCATCCAGCGCTTGAAATCGCAATTGGCACTATTCGCTCAGTTCAGTACGTAGAAACTGTTTCTGTCGACCATCTCAACTTTCGCAAAACTGATTTTGTAAAGCTACGCTGTTCTCTGTCGCAAATTAATTGGAGTGCACTGTATGCCCAAAGGAGTGTTAATGCTGCAGTTGCCCTCTACAAGCGAATACTACTGAACTGTGTAGAGACCTCAGTGCCTAAATGTCAGCTTCCTAGCAAGCCGCCCTGGTCAAACAGCACTCTTCGAAAGCTAAAACGAACTCGAGCAAAAACTCTACGTGCGTACACAAATCAACGATGTACTCTTTCTAAGCGCATGTTCACTTTTGCCAGTAATGAGTATCGTTGTTACAACAAGCTTCTGTATAAACGCTATGTAAACCGCATGCAGAATAATCTACGCCGAAACCCGAAGGGCTTTTGGTCATTTGTCAACACGAAGCGAAAAGAAACTGGACTTCCATCAAGGATGCTTTACGACGGCGAAGAAGCTACGACAACTGTGGCGAAATGTACGCTGTTTGCCACATTCTTCTCAAGTGTTTTTTCAGCTGACCCTCCAACCGCAATCGAACTCGAAAATGCTTCTCGTGACGTTCCTGCTTGTGCTGTTGATATGGATGTGTTTACTGTCTCCGAACAAATGGTTATATCTGCAATCCGGAAAACCAAGTCATCTTATGCACCCGGCCTCAGTGCTATACCTTCAACTGTATTGAAAAAATGTTTGGACTTACTTGTAACACCACTTGCATATATTTTTAACCTATCGCTTCAGCAGCAAACGTTTCCTGAGGATTGGAAACGCTCAGTAATGTTCCCGGTATTCAAGAAGGGTGACAGATGCAACATGGAGAGCTATCGCGGAGTCATTTCGCTTGGAGTCGAATCTAAAATATTTGAATCAATCATCAACGAAGCGTTATTTTCTGCTTGTCGACACTACATCAGTACATCCCAGCACGGATTTTTCCCCAGACGTTCGGTCGAGACGAATTTTGTCTGCTTCACGTAATTTTGCACGGAACAATTGTCTAAGAAATTGCAGGTGGATACTATCTACACTGATCTAAAGGCAGCTTTTGATAGAGTTAATCATGAGATACTGATAACAAAGCTTGATAAGCTAGGGTGTTCTACTAGATTCTGTCATTGGCTTCGATCCTACCTAAATAAATAAATAAATAAATTGGCTTCGATCCTACCTTGTACACCGTGAAGTCGTTCTTCAAATTGGCGATATTGTTTCAGAATTCTTTATCAACACTTCCGGAGTTCCTCAAGGTTCTAAGGCGTAGAGGAAAGCTGTTTTTTGCCGACGACTTAAATTTTTTTCTTGTTATACGAAATGAAGCCGATTGCCGTGAGCTACAGCATCATATCGATACCTTTTATAGCTGGTGTGTAAGAAACATGATGGTCCTTAGTGTTGCAAAATGTTTTGCAAATTTTCGAACGAGAAATATGCTTACCGTCAACTATAACATCGCAGGAACTCAGCTGTAACGCGTTGACCACGTGAAGGATCTAGGAGTTATTTTTGATGAAAAGCTAACGTATACTCATCACGTCTCTGCGTCCATCGACAAAGCCAATCGATTACTGGGATTTATTTTCAAAATTTCCAGTGAATTTCGGGATCCTCTGTGTTTCTAGGCTCTTTATTGCTCATTGGTGCACCCGCAGTTGGAATTTGCAAACGTCGTTTGGTGCCCCTATCAAGCAACGTGGAGCCTTAGGATCGAAGCAGTCCAGCGTAAATTCATACGATATGCGTTACGTGGATTGCCGTGGAACGATCCGTTAAACCTGCCACCGTACGAGGACCGTTGTCGTCTTTTAGGACTTAATACTTTAACGCATCGGAGACATGCAGCGCAGGCTACTTTCGTGTCAAAGATTCTGCTGGCTGAATATGATGATCCGGAGCTACTAGCGCAAATCAGCCTCTACGCGCCTACCCGTTCTCTTCGCCCACGAGCCCTGCTGCATTCTGAAATGCGCAGCACTAACTACGCTGCCAATAGTTCAATTTTAGCAATGAGTCGTCGCTTCAACGAGTTTGCTGAAATTTTCGACTTCGTCGTGAATTCTTCGCAGTTTCGTCGTCGTGTATTGTCACTAGTTTAATTGTGTTTAGTTTAACTTAGTTTAGTTCATTTAGACAAATTGTCAGTTGGACTTTTTTTATACAAATACAAATACAAACGGCATTTATTTTGTCAAATCGGTTTGCTATGATTTCATGTTCAATAAGGCATCTTTGATTTATGATAAGACAATATTATACATTTATCTTATGTTTATGAGAATCATAAGATGCTCGTATGAAATTCAAACAACTGGCATATGCTATACCGTATAAAACGTTAAGATAATCATAAAAGTCTTATGTTTTTGCCTTTCTCAATAGAAAGGTATTGCAATTGCTCTGAAAACCGACTTTTTAACGGAGGCCCGGAGGGCCGAGTGACATATACCATTCGATTCAGTTCGTCGAGTTCGGCAAATGTCTGTGTGTGTGTATGTATGTGTGTATGTATGTATGTGTGTGTGTATGTGTGTGTGTATGTGACCAAAAATGTCACTCATTTTTCTCAGAGATGGCTGTACCGATTTTGACAAACTTAGTCTCAAATGAAAGGTGCAACGTTCCCATAGGCTGCTTTTGAATTTCTAATGGATCCGACTTCCGGTTCCGGAATTACAGGGTGATAAGTACGAACACGCAGAAAATGTCGATTTTAATAAATTCTGCAATGAATGTATAAAGGTGAAAAATTTTCCAAAATATGACCACTACTGCTTCGATTTGTAGTATTAGGTCACTAACATCCATTCAAAGTCTATTTGGCCACATTGGCCACCATCCTCGGTTCCGGAAGCCCCGGCGGAAGTATCTAAATTCAGAATAACAGTCACATCGGTTTCTCGGAGATGGCTAGACCGATTCGACTAAACTTGGCCTCAAATGAAAGGTATTGCGTCCCCGTAAATGGCTATTTAATTTCATCCCGATCCGACTTCCGGTTCCGGAGTTACAGGTTGTGGCGTGCGATCACATAGCAAATTGTGATTCAAACCGATACTCCGATGAAAGCAAAAAAGGTAAAAATTTCGCTAAAATGTCTCTCAAACAACTTAAATTTGCTGTTCTAGGTCACCGACGGCCAACCAAACTTTCGTTGACTACATTAACCACCATAGACGGTTCCGGAAGTGCCCGGGAAAAGCGGCCATCTTTCAAAATTTACGAACTCACATCAGTTTTCCGGAAATGGCTGGGCCAATTTTCACAAACTTAGTCCCAAATGATAGCTATAATATCCCCATAGATATCTATAAAATTTCGTACGGATCGCTTATATGGTTCCGGAAATATAGACTAAACCGTCCGGTCACATATGAAATTCCCATATAAGCCGGAATTCAATTTTTTTTTCAAAGGGGGGACCCCATGAAATTTCAGAAATCGAATTCGTATTTTTGATGCCAAACATCTTTAAAATGCATGAAACGTCGAGATTTTATGTTATCTCGAAAAAATTTTTTTTATAAAAATCGACTTTTTGGGACTTTGCCGATTTTGCACCTTTTTTCAGTTCAATATTACCGTGGCTGTTTTTTTCTTTTTCAAAATTTTAGAACTCGAATAATGATTTATTTTCCTGTATATAGTTGTCATGTGATGTATAATAATAAAATGTAATATATGCATTTAAAAGCTTTCAATGAATATAAACAACGCACACATTCTCGTGATTCATGATTGAGAAAGGCACAATTGCACCGCTAGGTGGATTAAAATAGGTTTTTCAGTTCAATATTACCGTGGCTGTTTTTTTCTTTTTCAAAATTTTAGAACTCGAATAATGATTTATTTTCCTGTATATAGTTGTCATGTGATGTATAATAATAAAATGTAATATATGCATTTAAAAGCTTTCAATGAATATAAACAACGAACATTCTCGTGATTCATGATTGAGAAAGGCACAATTGCACCGCTAGGTGGATTAAAATAGGTTTTTCATATTAATCTTATGAAAACATAGTTTTGTTACTTTTCTATGCATCATAAGATATATCTTATGAATTTCGCTATACGTTTTGCGTGAGTGTAAGTTTGTCGAGAAATCCATTTCAAGCATGATTTTTGAAAACAGCGAAACTCGCATTTGATCCAAACAGAGAAAACGGCGAAGACATTTTCGAAGTTTTGTTTTAAATGTTATTTAAAAACCATACCGATTTTTACACCAATTATTCAGCCAAACTGCTCACCAAAGGTGCCTTTTTATTGAATAGAACGAACATTCGTGATCAAGACATTCAAAAGAGCGTTATGAAGAAAAATTAGAGTTACGATGTTATCAGTATCACGCTCACAGTTTCGTCGTTTTACTTTCGTTAGTTTTGGTATCTTTGTTGCACTTACGTTATTTCAGTTTCGTCAATTGTGGTGACTAATCTTATCATTTTTTAATCAATTCTATGACTGAACTGTACCGCCGAGGCAGTATGCCGATGAGGACAACCAAAATTTGTAGTTTGTCACTTTTGAACAGTGTGTAGAAGACAAATAAAGGTTACGTTATACTGAGCATCACTCTTACATTTTCGACATTTTTCAATTAGTCGATTTTAGTATCTCATTTTTGCTCGCATTGTCACAAGTGTTTAGATTTGATCTAATGTAGGATAGATTTAGAGAATCAAAAATAAAAATGTGCTGAAAGTGTATCAGTAGTGCTTAGACTAACCCAGGTAACCAACAAGCATTAGTGTATGCAGTAAAGTAGCGTAAAATTTGCATTTCAGATGCTTCTTGCAGTACGATAGCATTCGTTATGCATAACTGTTGTTAATCAACATTCAAAAAGCTGGTTAAAAACTTCTTGCCAGTAAGCAGCATTCTGAATGCACAACAGCAGTAAAAAAGCATTTTCATGGCACAGCAGTAATGTAGCCGTATATTTTGCCAAAAGCGATTTTTAAATAGCATTTAAAAAGACTTAAGTGCTTATCAAGTAGCCGTTAAGACGCATTCAGCATGCTTATTGGTTACCTGGGAACATAACTGGCATTCTTTTTCTCTAAAATATTGGCCAGAATTAAGGAACTGCGTGCTCTTGTTCCCCTTATAGAAACATTACTTATATTGAGCATTTTAGTAGAAAGATCGTAGTATATTTTAATGATTTAGTTACAAAAACCGATTAAATTAAAATAACGTAAGTGTTACAGCAGTACCAAACCTAACGTAACTAACATGACGAAACTGTATTTATGCACTGTTGATGTGTTGTTGTTTGTTCGTCATTATTTCGATTGCGCATTTTTCAGCTGCATTACCGAATAATGAAACGAAAGTTTGTCATCATGTACATTAAGATGCGTAGAATGCGGGGGAGTGATAAACTCAGTTTGTTTACATTTCTCGACAAACATATGATTACGGCCTAAAAGCCAACTGTCAAAATCCACTTTAAATGAAAATTCCGGACAAACCGTTACTAGTCGAACACAGTTCACAAGAGTTTATGAAAGAGAAAACTTTTCTCTTTCGTTTTTACCAACATTTGTGATTGGCGTGTAGCGGTTTGTCCGGAATTTCCATTCAAAGTGAATTTTGACAGTTGGCTTTTAGGCCGTAATCATATGTTTGTCGAGATTTGTTAGTTATGCTACGTTCACACTACGAGTTAAAACGTGTTTTAACGCTATCTTGATGACATTTTTCTTATTGCTAATTATTAAAACGTGTTTTAACTCTGTAGTGTGAACGTAGTATTACGGTGTTTTCAAAAATCATGCTTGATTTAAAATCCTTATGTCTGAAAGTCATAAGACGTTTTTATGGAAATTCAATGTAAATTTTGCTCGGTGTCAATCAATCTCATGGCGATTTCGCTTGAACCTGAAACTTAAAGGCCCTAGTATAAAGATACGCAAAGAGCGTGCAGAAAGTGAAGCTGAAAAAAGTCTACCTATCGAGCAAAATTAGAATCCAACTTTGCTGCAGAGGTATCAGAGATGTATTCCAATTGTGCTCGATAGGTAGGCTTTTTTTGACTTCACTCTTTGCGCAACTGTTCTCTATAGACTGTGCTGAAACTGAGTCAGGTTCTAGCCCCAACCGCTGTCAGTTCATACATTTTGACAGCAGTTGGGGTTAGGAACTGACTCAGTTTCGCCTCAAACAAAAACCACATCAATCTCCTTTGTTTCGATATATTGTGCGTTTCACCGAAGATTAATATGCGACGGAATCAATTCAAAATAGCGAAAGAATTGAAAATATACCCTGTTAGCTCCATCTGCCCAGTTTAAAACAAACATCTAGCAATATATAGGCCCTGTTGGTCAGGTATCGGACGTTCATGAATTGACAGTTCATGGATTTATTCATCGTACCTGTTGAGCGAAAATCGGAAATTATTTGTTACTATATTTTTGGTACCCATTTAATTTATTGTTTAGTGTGCCTTTTTGATTCTTAACTCGATTCTTTTGCATCCTCCAAAGTTTTCCTTGGTTCAAGAGCAATAGTCGCTCGAACACTTCATATAAAAATCAATTCAAATTACATTTTTGTAGCCTTGCGGAATTGAACAGGTTAAATCACAGTCTATAGAGAACAGTTGCGCAAAGAGTGAAGTCAAAAAAAGCCTACCTATCGAGCACAATTGGAATACATCTCTGATACCTCTGCAGCAAAGTTGGATTCTAATTTAGCTCGATAGGTACCCAAGTAACCACTAAGCCATGAAAATGGCATCAATTCGGTTCTATAGTTGCTTATAGATCAATGGTAGCAGAGCTTATAGGTTCAATATCGTACTTTAGTGCTGTTTAAAGCGAGTGGAATGACACATACGGATTTTCACGAATAGTCACGCCAATTGCTGAAATTTTCTTCTACACAATCAATGAAGTTTCTAGGTAAATAACAACGTTCAAATTCGTAATCATACTCGATCCATACGCAACTACACACTATCTATACTTATCTATACGTATGCATTCAAATCAAAGTACTCTGACTATTGATGGAATACGTCCGGCAACTGTCAAAACATTTGTTGATTTCTACATATGAAGACAGTAAGGAATTTGCTCTAACAAAATTGTTTTAACCGAGTGTAACACTCATCTTTTAACGAATTGCTAACCTATACATAAATAATTTGTAATGTTATAAAATAATATTTATCGCCCATTTACTTTGCATTGATCGGCAAATGACAAATGTATAGTGACGTATTATTCAGCTTTTTGTTAGTGGCTGCGTTCCCTAATGCGCACTCCACTTTGACAAGTCGTCCGTCCAATGTCAATTTTGACAAATCATCAGTCGTGTCAATTTTGACAATCCGTTCCATCAGTCTCAATTTTCACAACACGGTAGGCGTTGATTTTTGTTCTCGTTTCAAACGTTAAACATCAAAATAAATTTTCGGTTATTTTCCGTTAAAAGTACGATTTCGGTTCAGGTCGCCACAATCGACTGGCTTTCGCCAATTGAATCGCCTTTTAACAGCAACATTCAATTCGAAATGAATATTCAGAAAAACTACTACTACTTTACAACTACTATGTTTGCAAAATCGGTTTATAAAAATTGGACAAGTAGCAACGCGTAATACGGTGACCAATCGGTCTTATCATAAAATTTTCAGATTGTGAAAACCAATCATCAGCGACATTAGATTAAGATAAAACTAATGAGCCGGCTGAGTTGCAACCCATTTCGTTTGTTAACGTTGCAGCTGTCATTTGCCATCATGCTAAGAGGTTATTTTTTATCGCATTTTTCGTTGTGTATGATGGTAAATTTTACTACAAATGTTGTTCAAAAAACGCACAAATCTAAACAAACTTTGCTAAGATATTACATTGTCAAAAGATTGCGTGCTTTTTCGAGTTTATACCGAGTTTCTGTTTTATTACTGGTCATATCGTACGTGATGAATTCAGGTAAGAGTAGAAGCTCGAATCCCTAAATTCTGGTTCTAATTAATATTCGTATTAGTAGTTTTTGGTAGAGGCCGATTGAAGCATCGATCGCTGGTCATTCTGGAGGGAGATTAATAATGAGAAAAGGTCTTTAAAAATTTCAAAATTTCAGTTTTGTAGTTCAGGTCAGGTCAAAATGAGTTTACGTTTGATTAAATTGAGAGCCGCTATAATGGAACCATGCCGACTTTCCAGATTTATTGTCCGAGCCAGCAGGTCCTTGATTGGCGCCTCCAGCTCCTGTTCGTCACATTTTTAGACCAAAAGCACATCGTATACTTTCGCAATCAGTGTTCTGATCGGTTTGGAGATTTCCTTCAGCGAATATCCCAACGAATGGAAACAATTCTTTGTTTTCTCTAGCCAACACCCAGAATACTGTTGACCAAATCGAACGAACAGGTTAGCTCGGTAATTCCTTTTCTAACAATAATTAGCTTTCTAATAAGGTTGTTGTCTTTCCGTATAACATTCTCATTTCCGCTTTCGGCAAATAACTTCAGGAAGGCTGCCAATTTGAGCATTTTCTTATCCTCTTCGGGCTGAGTGTTCACACCAGGAGACAAAGTCGAAGGTAATCCAAAATGTTGTATCGAAGCTATAAGGAAGCCTCATTTTTCCAGAACCTGACCGATCGATGATCGTTAAATGTTTTCCTTTCGGTCTTCATAGTAATACATTCAACCATACCTTTGAAACACGGAAGCACAATCCATTTAGTTTCATAGGGAGTTGGGAAAGGATTTTTGGACTGTACCTTCTCTGTCTGTTCTTATTTACAGTTGTCAAAAGATAGAATTGACTCATAGTTGAGATGTTCTTTCTTGGAAACTCCATACAAAAAGATAGTCATCATTTCCTTCAACTGACCACTTTCTACACAGATAATCGGCAGCAAATACCTCGACGGAACAGAATAATTTTATAAACACATTTGATTGTAATACGGGACGAACCGTACTCTGTCAGTCATGACGGTGTCCTTTTGCCCCTTGGGCAGTATGGTTTCGCCAATAGCCTTCGTTTGCTCCCTCCAGTAAAAAACCGTCTGAGCCAAGACTTCCCTTGACAATGATTCGTCTAAAGATGAGATGGAGCTCGATAATAAACGACTTCTTGGCTGAAACTATCCCGTGCTCTTCAACCGGGTTTGCTGTGAACACAAATTTTGACGTTTAACGTTTCAGACGAGAACAAAAATCAACGCCCACCGTGTTGTGAAAATTGAAACTGACGCAACGGCTGATGATTTGTCAAAATTGACATTGGACGGACGACTTGTCAAAGTTGAGTGCGCATTTGAGAACGCAGCCACTAACAAAAAGCTGAATTGCTGGAAAGTGCGCCGACACAATAATACGGCTTTGAGGGTTACCTATTCATAATATTGATTGGTTTTATTGGTTCCGTTCAATCACAACGCAACTACAAATACACCAACCGGACACATATGATTTGATATTCATTTTCCCCTTTCTCACATTGATACAGAGTGAGCATACTTGTGCGGCTCGCCAATGCGATGTGAAATTGGTAATACGTGTTCAATATTAGTTAACTGTTTTCACATATTAGAGGGAAGTTTTCGGATAATGGAAGTAAAGCACGCGTGTGCACGAATGTATATAAAACAACTGATTAATGAAGTCTCATTTTATTAAGATGGCTTCTGATCAAAAAATTTATTAATGGAAGAAATTTGTTCTATTTTCTAATTCAAATTTTGAATGTACGATACGGTCACTCCTGCATAATGCAATATTGATGAATTTGTCGATGGTTTCATCAAGTGTGACACATAAAATTCGATATTTACAGTTTTAGTATTACTAATCAGATCTAAATTGTAATCCTCGTCGCATGTCACAATATCGAAAAAACTACCCAGTAGTTCAACATTTCTTGATCGTACACCTTCAGGAACCTTCACTGGCATCGTTGATAATGAGCATGAACAATTCTTCCCTTTGAGATATTTAAATCCATACACCTTACAGACAGCGAAACGTTTCTTGATTTTCAGCAGAACAAACTCACCCACTGTAATGTCTGTATATACTGCGTTTGAGTCTCTCACTCCATTAATTGCGGCAGCTTCCAGTCCAGAATCACGAAAACGATACAATCTATCCGTCGAGCATTTTTGTAATCCAGATGTCAGCATCCATATAAAGGTCCTCTTTTTCACATGAAAAATTTTATTCTTTCGA
This sequence comes from Topomyia yanbarensis, assembly GCF_030247195.1. Classification (NCBI taxonomy): domain Eukaryota; kingdom Metazoa; phylum Arthropoda; class Insecta; order Diptera; family Culicidae; genus Topomyia; species Topomyia yanbarensis. The sequence goes on along the minus strand of NC_080671.1, from coordinate 213,318,679 downwards.
TTTCTTATCCTGAAGACATGCTTAAAATTGCTGGAATCCTTTAAATTCAAGGTTTCTCCAATGTTGGAAAACAGTTCGGCTGATTCATATATTTCGTCTTTGCCATCTGTTATAAATTCTTCGGGAATAGTAACGAATTCAAAATTTCCACACTCAAGTGTTGGTTTTGGCTGCCTTAAAACAATGCTTTCTTCGAATGAAATATCATTAAAATCAAATCCCAATTCGAGCGCGATTTCCAATGCTGCTTGCTTGGCTTGCTCCACTACAGCGGATATTTCGATATCACCGGGAAGTACTTCTTTGCGCGGGAAAGGATAAGTAGCCTTCAATCGAGGAAAAGCCAGATTGTGTTGTTGTCTTGCCATGATGTCTCTTTTGGTTTGTATTTTATTCAGACGAGCTTCGAATCCTTGCATCGTAAAATTGACTATAGTAGATTCTGTTGATGTGAACGAGCGAGAATCACGAAAAATTCCTTCACATGTCTGACTTTGAAGTAGTGTTATTGTGAATTCAAGATTCTTTGTTATACATAGAACAACGAAATTAATTAACGTGTGGGCGTTTATTTCCAGTCCCCAGTAGGCATTAGTCGTTATACAGTTTTGTATATTGTGTTGGAAACGGCAAACAGGTTATGCAGCGGACATCCCAACTAATGGGGTAACACCGGGATTGTCGTAAATCGCGTGATGTCGAAAGAAAAGTAGAACACGCAGACGATTCGAGAACACGTTTATTACCGCGTATTGTTTAATTCACACTGAAAAACTATTTCACTCTCCGGCTCGTACACACTAAAGTTAAACTAACAACAAAGTGTATCAAGTGTACACTACAAAATCAATACAGTTCAACACTCCTCCTTAGTGTACACTTACTAGTACTAGAAAATTCTACTTCATCAATCAAAATTTAACATTATCTGATTACCAAAAAAAAAAAATTCCTGTCATTAAGCTCCTCCTATCAATTCACACCTTGAAATTTATCTAATATTTGATTTCGGCTCCTTCAGAAAAAACAAACCACCTCGTCGTTCACCTATCAACACAAGCTGACCTTCCTTTAAAATTTTGCAACCTCCATTATAAAAATTAACATCGTAGCCTTCTTCAGTCATCTGACTTACGGATAGTACGTTACCTGTCAACGAAGGCACGTATAACAAATTTTTCAATTTTACCTCCCTCTGCTTATAACTTGCACTCAACCCCATCAGTTTCCCCTCACCCAATCCTTTTGCAGCAATCTTGGTTCCATTAGCCAAAAGTACACTTTCGATTGGCCTAATTGCACGTTTCACATAATCAGCTCTTCCAGTCATATGCCGTGTACATCCAGTGTCGATCATCCAACCTCCAAAACCTGCTTCGCACTCGCGGACTGCCGTAAAACATACTGGTGAGTTTTCCTTCGCTACAGATACTTTCACTTGACTCTGTGCTTCGATGTCTCGTGTCTGTCTATCCGCTGCTAGCTTAGGACAATTTCTCCGGAAGTGCCCTTCTTGCTTGCAGTAATAACAGGTCGCTTCACATTGATTCCATCAACCCGTTGGACCGTCGCTCTCAAAGCCTTATCTATGTCACAATTTTCGTTCTTTCGTCGCCACTCATCCAAGAGCTTACCTTTGACATACTCCAACTTTAGCTCATCTTCCGGACGCCCTTCGAGAGCCGTAATCAAAGAACTGTACGATTCCGGTAGACTTGACAAGATTATCGCAATCACCAAATGTTCTTGCAAGCCTTCTCCCATAGCTACCAATCGATGGGTTAACTCCGAAACTTGCATCAGATGGTCCGATATATCTCCTCCTTCTCCCAGTCGCATTGAACACAGTTTCCGAAGGACATGGATCTTGTTCGTCAAAGATCCTCGTTCATGATAACCTTTCAACTTAGTCCACATCTCGTTCGCACTTTCCGCACCCATTACATGACATAGCTGCGTGTCATCAAGTGCCAGCCCAATAGTCGCTCGAGCTTTTCCGTCCTTTCTGATCCAATCCACAGATGGTTCTTCCGGTTTCAGCTCGCTTACAACCGACCACCAACCCTCTCGAAGCAACAGCAACTCTAGTCGGAATTTCCAACTCGCCCAGTTGAAATTATTCAGTCGCTCGAACGTGATTTTTGCATCAGCCATTTTCTCAGACTATAGCGCGAAATCACAAAACAAATCGCAAAATTTCAGCTACTGCTCCTGCACAAACAAAATTCCTCTCTGGTTCCAATCAATTTTGATGTGCGATTCCGCAAAGGTACGAGAAAACAAACAGTATATTCCACGGCGTTCTCCAGGTGCATCAGCAGCAGACAAGCCCAATTTCAGACCGCAAACAGCCAATCCAAAAAACAATACCGCTTTTACCGCTAACAGCAGATCCGCTGAACGAGTCGTACACAGCCTAATCACCAAGCCACATGAACGAACACGTTCCGAAATGCACTTTTCTTTTCACCTCGCCGAAAACACTTTTCCTTCTAATTTTCTGGGCCCATAACCTGTTGGAAACGGCAAACAGGTTATGCAGCGGACATCCCAACTAATGGGGTAACACCGGGATTGTCGTAAATCGCGTGATGTCTAAAGAAAAGTAGAACACGCAGACGATTCGAGAACACGTTTATTACCGCGTATTGTTTAATTCACACTGAAAAACTATTTCACTCTCCGGCTCGTACACACTAAAGTTAAACTAACAACAAAGTGTATCAAGTGTACACTACAAAATCAATACAGTTCAACATATTGTTATGCTTCGAGATGCACCAATTGCGCCAGCACCTAATCAGAAACAGAGCTTTCCTGTAATTATAAACAATAATACTAAGTCTCCTTTCGAAGTTGTGGTTCCTTAAGATACAGTTGAAATATTTTTGCTAACAAAAGTGAGTTATAGTTCTTTGTGTATGATGTAGGCGTACTAATGCCCATCACTCACCACACGTTAAAGATTCGTTGCGACGGCGATATCGATGGATCCATGTACGAGGATATAATCCATGAAATAATTTTCAGGTATGCCACAGTGCCGTTGGAAAGAGGAATATGCTGATCGAGGCTTGACATGACTTGTTCAGATGTAATTTTTTCTACTGGTCGAAATTTCATCTTGTCCTTGTCACTAAGGTCTCCTTCGGCCAAACCGTGTTGGTCTTTCGAAACATCACGCACTAGTTCTTCCAAATGTATTTTTGATACTTGAAACCGACCTGGAAAATTTTAAGGTGGTCCAGATTATTATGCAAGTTCCTAATTGAAATTAGTTTTTATACCGATTATCAACTGCTTGGTCTGATTGACAAGCCTCGTCCGAAATTTATTCGCTAGATGAGTTGGATCCTGAACGCATAGACTGTCATTGTTGGAACCAAGCACCAAAGGGATTGTCGTTATGATTCGGTAGCTTCATTTTTTTCAGCATAGCTCCAATGAATCGGCTATCACCATCAGTTACCATGCAAACAACTTTAATGTCTTCTTTGTCCATTTCAGCTTGAACAAAGTTCCACTTGTTTTTCTATCGGTTGTTGAAAATTTATTGTTCGTGCAGTAGTAAAGTATACAAAATGGAGCTGCGTCCATACAAATGGGTTGAGCCATGCATAGTTGAACGTTGCGTCCGATGGGGTTATCTTGTATATCCGCTAAAACTTTCCGTGGCGAAGAACATTTAAATAGGTTCATGATGGGCATTCCATTTGTGCCGATTGGTGCTACCAGACCAGAGAGTTTGTCTTCGTTCAGATTATATTCAATACCACCGGTAATTCTGGTCTCATCTTCGCTCCAGCATATTGCAAGTGGGTATCGGTTTCTTTCCAGATATTCCTTCAGCTCTCTTATCATCAGCTTGCCCTCCGTAGAACATTCAGCACTTTTGCTTAAATAACGTTGCACTGTCCGAATGTGCGGTGAAGGAGTGTTTGCTCGATCGAACTCGTAGAGTTCCTTGCCTCCTTGTATGAATCTACAGGGAACATGTGATATGATTCATTATTCCCACAAGGTCTAAATGTAAATATCGTTACCTATATGTAAAAAGATCTTTTTCCAGCATAGTATACCGCATTCCTTGGCCACGAGTTTTGGCGCTACGAGATGCCAAATTTGATAATATGTCGATTGTATTTGAAAAAGTGATGATGCGGCCCTCTAAATCTCTGGTGCTGCGGTCGGCCGTTCCGAAACACGATCCAAGTTTAACTGCTTGGCATAATATGAACAAGTGGCAACGAGGGACTCACGCATTTCGCCATTGACGGATTCTTCATCACAGCACAATGTATCGTGGGACATTTGAGTTATGTCAACTGTAACAAGATCTGACATAACCGGTTCATTGTTAGAAAATGACGTACACCCAGCCTCAAATTGTGTCGGTTCATCTGATTCAGTACTTCACTGATAAGGACTGATTTTGTCCGACATGTTATCATCCAGAGTCTCAACGACCATAGATTCGGTGTATAACGCGTCCGTCATTTGTCGCTTTGGCGCCTCGTCGTCAACCAGTTTCGAGGTGAATATAGCAGCGAACGGACGCTTTTGGCTATTCATCGTAGTCACAAATTCTACCTTATGGACGTTCTTGATGTGAGCAAAAAAGTTAGAAACCCTCCAACGACCAGTCTTCTCGGGACGACAAATAATATTGTTTGCTTGTTCGCATAAATTACACCGAACTTTGCCAAATACTCCATGGGCATCTTCACTAATACGTATATCAGTTTCAACCAACGACTTTAGAAAATGTTTCTGCTCTTCAGATCCATCGAACCTAATACACAGAATTGTGAATCAATATTTTGTACAACATTTCCCCTTATTTAATTTTACCTTTTCTGGTAGAACAAGACAATCTTCTCACGCACAGTTTTCATTATCAATCGCATATTTTTTAGTTCCGGAATTATTGCTTTGGCTCCGTCTGGTGAAGAAACCGATTCCCCTTTTTTTAACAGCAGCTGCCACTAACTTGATGACGGCTCGCTCTCCAGCCATGAAACTAAATTCGGCTGGATTGTCATTGAATCTCCGGAAGCAAAGTCGAAGGTTAGCGCTAACGGATCCAAGTGAAACACATCTTATATCGCTTTCAATTTCTCGAATTTCTGGATCCCCTAAATTGCCTAACGCGGCATTTATATATTCGGAGTACTCCAAACAAGCTATAACTGTTATTGGTATTGGTCCAACTTCCTTCTGCATTGTGGCCCAAAAAATATCCTTATAATATCGCATAAATTACACCGAACTTTGCCAAATACTCCATGGGCATCTTCACTAATACGTATATCAGTTTCAACCAACGACTTTAGAAAATGTTTCTGCTCTTCAGATCCATCGAACCTAATACACAGAATTGTGAATCAATATTTTGTACAACATTTCCCCTTATTTAATTTTACCTTTTCTGGTAGAACAAGACAATCTTCTCACGCACAGTTTTCATTATCAATCGCATGATATTTTTTAGTTCCGGAATTATTGCTTTGGCTCCGTCTGGTGAAGAAACCGATTCCCCTTTTTTTAACAGCAGCTGCCACTAACTTGATGACGGCTCGCTCTCCAGCCATGAAACTAAATTCGGCTGGATTGTCATTGAATCTCCGGAAGCAAAGTCGAAGGTTAGCGCTAACGGATCCAAGTGAAACACATCTTATATCGCTTTCAATTTCTCGAATTTCTGGATCCCCTAAATTGCCTAACGCGGCATTTATATATTCGGAGTACTCCAAACAAGCTATAACTGTTATTGGTATTGGTCCAACTTCCTTCTGCATTGTGGCCCAAAAAATATCCTCAAATTGTGTCGGTTCATCTGATTCAGTACTCCACTGATAAGGACTGATTTTGTCCGACATGTTATCATCCAGAGTCTCAACGACCATAGATTCGGTGTATAACGCGTCCGTCATTTGTCGCTTTGGCGCCTCGTCGTCAACCAGTTTCGAGGTGAATATAGCAGCGAACGGACGCTTTTGGCTATTCATCGTAGTCACAAATTCTACCTTATGGACGTTCTTGATGTGAGCAAAAAAGTTAGAAACCCTCCAACGACCAGTCTTCTCGGGACGACAAATAATATTGTTTGCTTGTTCGCATAAATTACACCGAACTTTGCCAAATACTCCATGGGCATCTTCACTAATACGTATATCAGTTTCAACCAACGACTTTAGAAAATGTTTCTGCTCTTCAGATCCATCGAACCTAATACACAGAATTGTGAATCAATATTTTGTACAACATTTCCCCTTATTTAATTTTACCTTTTCTGGTAGAACAAGACAATCTTCTCACGCACAGTTTTCATTATCAATCGCATGATATTTTTTAGTTCCGGAATTATTGCTTTGGCTCCGTCTGGTGAAGAAACCGATTCCCCTTTTTTTAACAGCAGCTGCCACTAACTTGATGACGGCTCGCTCTCCAGCCATGAAACTAAATTCGGCTGGATTGTCATTGAATCTCCGGAAGCAAAGTCGAAGGTTAGCGCTAACGGATCCAAGTGAAACAATTTAGGGGATCCTTATTATTTATCGAAAATTAAATTTTATGTAATGGAATATACTTTTTATATCGAATAATTATTGGGCATCGAAACTTACCATAATCACGAAAACTACGACTTCTTCTACCACCCTGGAGAAAATTTTTTATTTGGAATGACAACTGAAAACACGATGTAGAAATCGCGAAGTTTGATCACAGTTTGCTGTGTTTAAAATACCTCTCAGTAATTGTTATACAATTACATACGCGTCAATCCGTTTCAAAGCACAACATCAAAACCTCGATCAAAGCAACACTCTTTGCATACGAACGATATTGTAGTAATGTTACTATATCATTTCAAAAACAGTGTCAGGCGTTTCCATTAAAAAGTCAAATCAGTATGTGTCACTCCCCTCGGTTTAAAGGCCACTTTTGGCGAAATATTCGGCTGATATACTACCTACTCCTACTTTTCCACCGCGCCTATGGAGATATGTCAAAACAATTTGTGGTGGGTTGGTTGGAAAAAAACGGTGGTTGGAAAAAAACGAAACAAAAACAGAGAATAAACTTTTTTTTTGTTGTTCTTTCTTTCAAGGTCTTTCTGTCGCATGCGCCGTTTGATTTTTTTTGCAGTATAGCGTACGTTCCAGGCTCGAACTTCTGCCTTTAGAAGATTTGGAAGTTACTTTGCTCCAGCGCGCTTGACGTTTGATCTATTTGGGAGTTGGCTAATCTTACTGATATTTGGCGTTCTCAAATTGAGAGATTTTTGTTGTGATTATACTTATAATTGGGTGCAAGGTTTTGATCATATTATTTAAACTATCATCAGATGTATACTAAATTTAAACAAATCATCGCAATGTTCCCAGGCCCGTAGCCAGGATTTTGTTTCGGGAGGGGCTAAGAATACAATATGAAAATTTAATAGTATTTATGATTTGAGATGACCGAGCACACAGCACCAGAAAAGCTAATGATATTTCGAAACATCGTTGCTGTCTAAGCCTATGTATTTGCGAGCAACTTAAAGACTTAATCACTCGCAACACGGCTCAATGTGCTAGGTTAACGAAGCCGTGGATCTATCATATATTTACAATGCGTGAAACTTAAAACAAAAAGTGAAAATCCGACAGATCACGCACACGCAATTTGCTATTTGCTCTGAATGTTTTCTTTCATCTGAGAGGAACAAAGGCTTATTCGCCTACTTTATCTTAGCGGTCATCCAAATCACTCTCCATGTCGTTATCGTTATCGTTAACGTTGTGATGGTGTTCGTGTTCAGATGTTCTTTCTTGTCTCAACTTACGGATCACAAACTGTCATTGGAATTAGCTTCCTGCTGGCTGTTTATTTGGGGGTGCCGTACGCAGATTACGTTTTGATGTCTCTGCTGTTTCATCATACATTGCACCTGTATATACAATCATGTAAAAATACTAAAATGTTGCTACTGATAGTAACATTGAGTTCTTTATGATAAAACCACATAAGAACAATGATGGAAGCAAAAATTGATACAAATTAATGTGACTATTGAACTTATATGTGATCGGCATCTGACTAAAAGAGACGACTGAATCACGTAGCTTATTTTAAGGGGAGGCTTTCAAGTAAACTCAATTTATTTGAGAAACAATCTAAGTACGGGTAAAAAACATCAAATCTGACGTAATAGTGCGATCTCAAACTCTGAGATCGATTTTTTAGTCCTTTTTTTCCACTTAAGGGCTTCATTAAAAATAGTGAATACAAAAAATTGGTAGATTTTATAGATTTCTTCGAGTGAAACAAGTTTTCTTTCGACAGGTCAAGGTTTTTAAATTGAACCATTTTCCAATGAGATTGCAGGCAGTTTTGAAAAATCGTGTTTTGAGATAAACGCGTTTAAAGTTTTGAGAACACTTTCGAACTATTAGTGGTAGAATGTCAATATTACATAGAATTATGGGTTTTTAAATTTCTCAAAATTCAAAATATCCAATATGGCACACTACCACTAAAAAAATAAATGGTATTTCATCCAAAAGCAAGAAAAAAGGTTTTGTGATTTGAAAACAATAGTTAAAGTTTATATAAATCAACATAATAAATGAAAGTTGCGATTCCAATATGGCGGACTAAAATGTGACTTCAACAAAATTCACCATCATTTTTCGTTTTTCACAATTTTCTGTGGTTTTTTGATTAGTTTGCGATGCCTCTACGGATCAAGCCGTGAAAATCGTTCACGAGACCTGTTTACATACGTACAGTGCAACACGAAGCTTTCTGGGAACGTGCATGATGCCATAAAAAGGTTTCTACCTGAGGCGCGCGTCTCGTGCCGAGAGTTTCCCATGGCGGCCAGGACTCCGCTTCAAACAATGGTCCATAGGAACTTTTTTGATACGTGAATCGAAAAACACGTCTAACACAATACAGTAGACACTCATACTTTTCACAAATGCAAAGTAAAAAATCAATTTTTTGGAAATTTTGAATGAGAACCCCTTAAAAATTTTGTCCAATACTACTAGTGTTTACGTGCTCAAGTGGTCGGTGTTAAGTCAGACCGGACTAAGTGACAATTTATTGATTTGGAGAAAAACGAGTTTAAAGTTTGAATCCAGTAGGCAGCATCCTTTGCACTATAACTTTTTGCTAAGTGTTACATATTTCAATTCTGGCAAAAACCGAATGTAGCTGAAAAAATTCTTTATCCAGTGCTATCGTTATCTAATTTTTTATGTTTTGCGACCTAATCCGGTCTGACTTAACTGACGTTTAACTCTTATTGAATACCTGTATAAGCAATTATCTGTTGTTTATTATCGTAGCAATCAATAGCGGGCTAGAATTGGTTTCGGAAATTTTATCGTTAAGTTTTCTATATTATATCTTTCACAACATTTTCACAATACGATGTTCGAACCAGTTCTTGAGTATGCACTAGATGAAAGTGTATTATAAGTTGGGTAGGATTAGCCGAAATTTCGCAAAGAAAATATTTTTTCAGGAAAGTTTCGGGAGGGGCTTTAGCCCCTTAGCCCCCCCTCTGGCTACGTGCCTGAATGTTCCATATCATTTTATGGCTCGAAGGTTTTGTGCCCTTTAATTTGTTTACGACGACATGCCCAAACCTCGGAAGCTGATAAGGTTTTCTATGCTTACAATGTGTCTCATATCATATTTGTTTTGATTTGGAATTTATTATTTAGAGTACTGGAAATGTCAACTATAACAGGCATTAAAATGGCATCGGTGACTACCGTATCTGGCTTATAGCTATAAGGTTTATAAGCTTTACAATAGAGCCTCATATACCCATATACGACCTGTTTTAATGCTTAAAATTCGCAGTGCTTACAAGCATTAGCAAAGCTTGTATAAAGCTTATAGACATTTGCAAAGCTTGTATAGAACCTATGAGCATTGAAAAGCTGTTATAAGGTGAATATAATGCTTGCTTTAGTGCTTAGTGGTTACTTGGGTAGACTTTTTTCGGCTTCACTTTCTGCACACTCTTTGCGTACCTTTATACTAGGGCCTTTAGGTTAAAATTTAATTTAATTTAAGATTTAATCTTAAAAATGGCGCCCAGTCAAAAAGGGCAAGTTGCTGGCTAACGGGGGGCTATTTGCCAACTCGGAAGCGCTAATTGCTCTTCAATTTGCCAGCAAATTGCTGGCAATTAGGGGGCTTTTTCAAATGCAACATTTGGGCGATTTTCCGCTGTCATTTTTTTGCCGCTCTACCCGCCCTTAAATCGCGCTCAAATGGCCCAGGGGACGCGCCATTTCATCGCCCTTAATTGCCTAATATGAAAATTACAAATATTACTTATTTTCGGATTCATTATCTACTCACATAAACTTATCACTACACCAGGTAATCACCACCAAATTATAGGAAGAATCAATGGTTAAATTGGCATTGCACACCAAAACTTACCACAATCTGACTTTTATTACGAGTTTAGGTCAGATATCTTGTTCCACTATAATTACACACGGTTCCACAATTTCCCACATTCGTTGGCTAAATGAAGTGCACTAGACAAATAAAATACAAGCGAGAACACGCCAATCGTTTAAAAAAACTTATTTTAAGCTTAAGCCAAACATGAACCACACGGTAAAAAATTGTCACGTCTAATTCAAATGATGTTGCACTTGAATCAGTTTATCATGTATCACTAACAATTGAAGTGATTTAGCATTGATTTTCTAAGGATTTATAACTCGTATCAGAATGACCTGGTCTTTGAAAGCTATTTAGTAGAAATGATCTTTAAATTGAAATGAATATCCGTTGAATTAGCACCACTGTACTAATCTATTGAATTTGAGTGGTTCCATTATTAATAACAAGTGTCAAAAGTGTCAACACACTGAAGTCTTCAATCGACTACAAACGTATGCTCGGAAATAGGAGCAAAAATGGAAAACTTGCATTTCCCAAGTAATGTAGAACGTGAGTATTGTATGTTTTACTTGTGGTTAAGTTATTATGTAATTATTTGTTCTCAGGTAATCCATAATGGGATATACCGTAAGAAATACGTATATAGTTATATGCAAGATCTATTAGAAGCAATGTACAACACATTTCAAATGAAAGTGATTTGCTGTTGATTTCGTAGTGCTTTTAAATGATCCATTCCAACAGATTGACATATCGCATTGAAATGTTGAGCAAGTAGTGCGAAATCAACTGCAAATCACTTTCCATCAACGTGAGGATTTTTTACCGTGCAGTAGATACAGAACACTACCCTCTAAGAACGGTTGGTTTCAAAATCGTCCAATGAAGGACGTTCGTTGGACCAATTTGGACAACGTCCAAATAACCGTTCAACAAACGTCCATCGTTGGACCCGTGTTGAACGATTTTGAAACAATTTTTTGGACGTCTCAGTGGGTAGATTTGGATTGTCGCTGCCCAAGTAACCACTAAGCCATGAAAATGGCATCAATTTGGTTCAATAGATGCAAATTTTATGCATTGGACGTTTTCGGTCTTGAATGCATAAAAATCACAGCAGAATAAACGAGACTGAAATGAAAAATAGGCAAACTCAATTTGAAGTTCAACTAAACGGTTTGTTGTTAAAAGCAGACCATATTTTTCTGCGTGTACCAAAAGCGCGGACCAAAGACTTTTACTAGAGAGACTTTCGATACTTTGACAGATATATACCGGAAGCAAAACAAACATGTTCCGAGGCCAGCGATGCCACATGTTTTTGTGAAATGTCTGTAGAAGAATAATTAAAATTTCTGTAAAAGTCTGTAGAGGGTTGTGTAAATCAAATTTACACTAGGTTATTACTTTAAAACTGGCTTGAAATTAGTAAACTATTGTGAAGGAATCACTCGTATTCGAATCAAATTATTATAGCATAATTTTGTTAAACACTGTTACTTTTTTAAAAGTCTGTAGATGTCTGATTACGTCTGTAGGAGACCATCAAAAGTCTGTAAAATACAGATATGTCTGTAAATCTGGCATCCCTGTCCGAGGCGAAAACAATGGGAACACCACCCAAGTAACCACCAATTTTTTTTTTATTTATTTTTATTTTCGTGACTTTAAATTTAATTCATTCGTCACGTAGTAGTAACCACTAAGCACTAAAGCAAGCATTATATTCACCTTATAACAGCTTTTCGATGCTCATAGGTTCTACACAAGCTTTGCAAATGTCTATAAGCTTTATACAAGCTTTGCTAATGCTTATAAGCACTACGAATTTTAAGCATTAAAACAGGTCGTATATGGGTATATGAGGCTCTATTGTAAAGCTTATAAACCTTATAGCTATAAGCCAGATACGGTAGTCACCGATGCCATTTTAATGCCTGTTATAGTTGACATTTCCATTACTCTAAATAATAAATTCCAAATCAAAACAAATATGATATGAGACACATTATAAGCATAGAAAACCTTATCAGCTTCCGAGGTTTGGGCATGTCGTCGTAAACAAATTAAAGGGCACAAAACATAAAGACATTGAAAGAAAGAACGAGAAAAAAACTTTATTCCCTGTTTTTGTTTCGTTTTTTTTCCAACCAACCCACCCCAAATTGTTTTGACATATCCATATTAAATTTGCAAAAGGGCGAATAAGAATTGTAAACAAACTTTTATTTTGATGATTTCTCCTAATTTACTATAATTTCAAAGCAGAAAACAATTGAAATTACTTCTACGAAGGGTAAAAAATTACTTTAACGCATATTTTTCATGAAATTCCACTCTGCAGCAGACTAATGAGCGAAACAAGTTTGTTTACAAAAAACAATTTCGCCCTTTTGACGAATTAATATTGATATCTCCATAGGCGCGGTGGAAAAGTAGGAGTAGGCAGTATATCAGCCGAATATTTCGCCAAAAGTGGCCTTTAAGCAGCACTAAAGTACGATATTGAACCTATAAGCTCTGCTACCATTGATCTATAAGCGACTATAGAACCGAATTGATGCCATTTTCATGGCTTAGTGGTTACTTGGGAATCGATCCTCTTCGATATACAATGTTTGTGACGAATTTAATATGACAGTTTTAAATACTGGCGAAACAACACGCATCCCCAGACCTCCTGCACGTCCAAGTGCATTAGATCTATCTCTGTGCTCGACATCACTTCGGTGAGATTGCACGTGGAAGGTTGTACCCGATCCTCACGGTAGCGATCATTTGCCAAATTAACAGTGAATTAGGCCTTACGAATTCAATCAATGTTCCTTATGACTTAACACGAAATATTGATTGGAAAACATACGAAACATTAATTTCCACTTCTCTTGCTTCGACAGAAGAGCTACCCCCTACCGAAGAATATGAATGCCTAGCGGGTTTAATTATTGAAGCAGCAGAACAAGCCCAAACGAAATGCAATCCTGGAATGACAAATAGACGGCCCCCTAATCCTTGGTGGGACAAAGAGTGCTCTGATGCATATGAAGCTAAACAAGTTGCCTACTAAGAAATTATGAAACAGAACGGGGGTATACGTGAGAACTTTGAAAATTATTTCATTTTGCAAAACAAATTTGACAGTATACGTCGTGCCAAAAAGTCTAGTTATTGGAGACGCTTCGTTGATGGCTTGCCAAGAGAAACATCAATGAGTACTCTTTGGAACACAGCCAGAAGAATGAGGAATCGAAACGTGACTAATGAAAGCGAAGATTTTTCGAATCGTTGGATATTTAATTTTGCCAAGAAAATTTGTCCAGATTCTGCTCCTGCGCAGAAAATTATTCGCGATGCTCCCACAAGTAACGATTTCATAGATTCGCCTTTGACAATGATGGAATTTTCAATTGCACTCCTCTCATGCAACAATAATGCTCCGGGACTAGACAGAATTAAATTCAACTTGGTGAAGAATCTGCCTGACCTAGCAAAAAGACGCTTGTTGAATTTATTCAACTAGTTTCTTGAGCAGAATATTGTCCCGCGTGACTGGAGACAAGTGAGAGTTATCGCCATTCCAAAACCGGGAAAACCAGCCTCCGATCATAACTCGTATCGACCGATTGCAATGCTATCCTGCATCAGGAAATTGTTGGAAAAAATTATCCTACGACGTCTCGACAATTGGGTTGAGGCGAACGGCTTGCTCTCAGATACCCAGTTTGGTTTTCGGAGAGGAAAGGGAACGAATGATTGCCTGGCGCTACTTTCGTCAGAAATCCAACTCGCATACGCAAAAAAAAAACAAATGGCGTCTGTGTTCTTAGACATAAAAGGAGCATTCGACTCAGTCTCCATTGATGTTCTCTCGGAGAAGCTACATCAATGTGGTCTTTCACCGATATTAAATAATCTATCTATCTATCTATCTATATATATATATATATATATATATATATATATATATATATATATATATATATATATATATATATATATATATATATATATATATATATATATATATATATATATATATATATATATATATATATATATATATATATATATATATATATATATATATATATATATATATATATATATATATATATATATATATATATATATATATATAAAAGTCAAAGGTTGTATGTATATGATTTATAGACTCCCAAACGGCTGAACCGATTGCCATGAAAATTTATATATAGTAGACATGTGTTATGGAGCGTGTTTGTATGCTTTTATTTTATAATTAATTAATTTATTTAGGCCCAAATGCGGTAGCTCGACGAGGCCGATTGTTTGTTTTTTTACAATAAATAAAAAGACAGCTACGTAAAATTTTTGGTCTCGTTCAGGCGCAGCTTTCTGCTGCGTGTTGAGATCCTTTTTCTAGGGGGCGAAATATTGCCAGTGTTGTCCACTGCAAGTTGAGGTTCATTTCGTTTGTCTTTCGCGTTATCGTTCACGTCCATGTCCTCATCCGTACTACTTTCCTGCTGCTCGCAGTCGGATGTTCCAGTTTGTGTTTTACTCTTAAGGGTCGTTTTAGTATGTTCGTTATCGGCATTCGTTTCGTTGTTGTTGTTGCTGGTTGTTGGTGCTTGATCCATAGATGATGGTTTTGCAGCTGTTAGTGGTTTAGCGTAAGATGGTTGTGTGCTGATTTCAGTTGGATTTGAGTTTTCCTTAACAGTTTCTACGCAAGGTTTTCCGAGGTGCAGTTTCTTCGTGCAGAACTGGCACGTAGGAATTTGCCCTGGGTACGTGACTAGTGATGTTTGATGAATGAGAACATCGTCACTTCCTAACGCTGTGACGGTTATGTATGAGGGAATTGGCTTGGTCACACGCATTCTCACCACACGAACACCGTTAGGGATGCCCGGGAAAAAATTCCTCCAAGTCTCATGTGTAACGGAGTCTACTTCTACGTCCGTATTTTTGCAAGCATTTTTTAATCGCGCCGACAGGGGTACGCGTAGCCAAATCATGGACACGAACTTCTACAGCGCCGTTCTCGATGTATACGGGAATGCTATATTTAACATTGCCGCATTCGGCGGTGTGCTGCATGTTGTTTCGCGAGGCGAATGACTCAGCTTGGTTAATGTTGTTGAACGAAATCAGCACGCAATGTTTGATATGATGCATTTGTAGGGTTTTCACTTCAGCCAGATTGAGTTTCATCTGCACTTTTAATAACTGTTCCACTTCCCGAATGGCTGGTCTTACGGGGCATTTCGAAAAATCAACAGCAACACAGTTCAACCGCAGCTGGGCTGCTTTTTGCTGGGCACCGTCACTCATCACTAAATCGCACAGTAGGTATAGGCTATTGTTATATGGACTGCTTGTGTGATAGGCACCGATTGATTTTTAGGTAGAATTGACTGTTTCACTTGCGCGGGACGATTTTTTGCTTCTGCTCAGGGCGAGATGTGAAGCCAAACTGTGTTTGTATGCTATTGGTTGGGGATTATTAGCCCACTAGATGGCGCTTCTGAAAAATTGTGTTTTACTCCTATTTCGTTGAAAGTCGCAGCAACGCGCGACGGGGATTAGCTAGTTATTTATACAATTTATTGTCAGAAAAGCACATGCATTTTTCATATGGCAATTTGGCGACACTCAGAATAAGTTACATGGGCCTCCCACAAGGCTCTTGTCTAAGCCCCCTTCTCTATAATTTTTACGTGAATGACATTGATAATTGTATTGTCAGCCCATGTACTCTAAGACAACTTGCAACTTGGTTTCTGCCACAGGACCAAAAGCTATAAATTTACATCAACCATTGCAAGATAGCTTGGATAATTTATCAATTTGGGCTTTAAAGCTGGGCATCGATTTCTCTACGGAGAAAACAGAGTTGGTCGTTTTCTCAAGGAAGCGTGATCCAGCTCAGCTTCAGCTTCAGATGGTTGGTAGAACGATAGCCCAAGTCCTGACTTGGGTTTGGTTCGATTCTAAAGGCACATGGGGAGGCCACATTAGGTATCTAATAACGAAATGCCAACAAAGGATAAATTTTCTGCGAACAATAGCTGGATCATGGTGGGGTTCTCATCCAAGTGACATGATAAGATTGTATCAAACAACAATACTTTCAGTAATGGAATATGGGTGCATCTGTTTCCGTTCAGCTGCGAACACTCACATTATTAAACTGGAACGGATACAGTATCGTTGTTTACGAATCGCCTTAGGTTGCATGCAGTCGACCCATACGATGAGTCTTGAAGTACTTCCTTTAAAAGACCGATTCTGGGATCTCTCCTCTCGTTTACTTATTCGATGTGAGGTTATGAACCCACTGGTAATTGAAAATTTTGAAAGACTTGTCAAGCTTCAACCCCAAACCAGATTCTTGACAGTGTATTTCAATCATATGTCACAAGAAATAACGCCTGCTAGTTATATCCCCACATACGTCAATATACTAGATACTCCTGAATCCACTTTATTCTTCGACACGTCCATGCAAGCAGAGATTCGTGGAATTCCAGATCATCTACGCTCGCGGGAGATCCCTAAAATATTCACAAGTAAATATCAACACATAGACTGCCTTAAAATGTTTTACACTGATGGGTCACGAATCAGTGAGGCCACTGGTTTCGGTATTTTTAACAATAATTTTTCAATTTCTCTCAAACTTGCAGAACCCCCCTCTGTTTATATAGCGGAACTAGCAGCAGTTCACTATAGTTTGCAAATAATTAATACTTTACCCCCGAACCATTACTTTATCCTTACTGATAGTCTCAGCACAATTGCAGCTCTACGCTCAAAGAGGATTGATAATCACGATCCATTCTTTTTGGGGAAGATACGAGAATCTCTGAGTAACCTAACAAGAAAATGTTATAAATTTACCCTAGTGTGGCTCCCCGCCCATTGCTCTATTGCGGGCAATGAGAAAGCTGATAATTTAGCCAAGATTGGTGCACTAGATGGTGAAATATATGAAAGACCCATCGCTCACAATGAATTTTATAGCGCTTCTCGACAGGGGACACTTGCTAGTAGGCAAACATCTTGGGACAATGGAGAAATGGGACGATGGCTACACTTAATTATCCCTAAAGTATCAACGAAGGCATGGTTCAAAGGATTAGATGTAAGTCGGGACTTCATCCGTGTGATGTCTAGGCTCATGTCCAATCATTATACTTTAGATGCGCATCTCCGTCGTATTGGGCTCGCTGAGGGTAATCATGTGCTTGTGGAGAGGGTTACCATGACATTGAACATGTTGTTTGGTCCTGCACTGAATATCGTGAAGCCAGATCACAATTAGTAGATACTTTACAAGCCCGAGGAAGACCAATCCATGTTCCTGTTAGAGACATCCTGGCGTATCGCGATCCTCTATACATGGAACTTATCTATAATTTTCTAAAAACAGCGTCTGTCAAAATTTAATTAAACTCATCTCCTCATACTCTCATCCAAGGCTAATCATTCACCAATTAAAGTGTCCTAGAATATTCAGTTTTTAAATTTAGACAATAACAGAAAAAATGTTAATAAATACACCCGGAAATACTAGATCATTATGAAATACAACAACGTAAGGAAAAAAGCAAACAATAAAGTGATTTCAGTGTTAGTTTTAGAAACATTACTAGTATAGTTAAAATTAGTCTTAAGGATTTTTGTAACGTGCTATGTAAAAAAAGAAACTGGCGTAAAAAGCTTTTGCAAATGCCGTGTCAAATAAACGTATGGAAAAAAAGTTCTTTGCATTTAAAAGGACTTAGAAATTTTTTTCAGAAAAAAGTCTTTTGCATTCAAAAGGACTTAGAATATTTTTGCAAAAACCGCGTTAATTGGAAAATCCGCGTAAAAAAACCGCGTTAATTGGAAAATCCGCGGAAAAAAGCCGCGTTATTTGGAAAATCCGCGTAAAAAAACCTCGTAAAAACCGCGTAAAAAAACCTGGGTGTACAAGTGTAGACAATTTGTGCATTCTTATTAGTGAAAACACATAAGCCAGGAATGGCCATTGTTTTGCTGGCTAAAAGAAATAAAAATGATTAGTTGCTATGAAACGACGATAGAGGATTATTTTTTTGCTTTTTTTAATTTGGCCCATTTGACAGGTATATCCCGGAATCAAAACAATGATGTTCCTACCACTGATGCCAGCGACAATCCTAATCTAGTGTTCTGTTTCTACTCATGAACCGCCATGTCTGAAAAACGCAAATACAACCAAGTCCTTTTCAGCCGCCAGAAAATTTGTGTAAGTGTTGAAATTGACTTTAAATTGCATTGCATTACATTTGTTCCTAGGGGCAATTAGCACCCGCGAGTTGAGTTAAACGTCAAACTGTTTAAATCGCCTGACCATAGACTTTTCTACGGCTCATGTACGTACACGCCACATGACACAAATACTACATCACAAGCTGGTGGAAAATAATAAACAAAGACGGCAAAAGTAAATGGGATTGTTTTCAACCAGGAAACTGCATTGGTGTTCGTGAGACCGGTCGCAAAGAACTCAATAGATTTTTCTGCGGCTCATGTACGTGCACGTCACAAGACACAAATACTACATCACTAGCTGGTGGAAAATAATAAACAAAGGAAGCTGCAGAAGTGTTAGTGAGACCGGGCGACAAGAACTCAATGTTCGTCCGCATTTTTTTTGACAGGGCGGTTTCGCAATCTTGTCGCTATTAGAGTCTGTATACAATATAGAGTCCCGTACAGAGGAATGCGCAACACTGCGTAGAATACAGACTATTTATTTTTTCTGGCAACCGGAATATTTGCTGTAACTTTGAGTGACTTTGACCAAATCACAAAATAAATTCATACTGAATGAAAATTTAAGCAACTATATCGTGGCACACGGAACATTCCAGGGAAAACCATTTCAAACATTATTTCATCTGATTTATTGAATGCTATTTAATCAATGAATAACTTGTTTAAATTTATTCAAAGAACTTCAATCAGCGCAGGACTCAGGTTATTTTAGGGGATTTTTCTCGGATGAACTTGACAATCGAATAGAACAGTAACAAAGCCATATCACTGTGACAGAACAATAATAACCATTTGCAGTGAAGTCCAATGTTATACTATAATACTAAAACAAGATTTTTACAGTAACTAGGGTTGGCTATGTGTTGATTTTTATTATGTTTTTAATGTTATTTAACAAATCATTTTGTTCCACGCATTGAACATTTAATGCTAATTTACTGAATCATTGTTTGTTGGAAAATGAAATTAATTGTTACAGTCGGGTCTCCTACTACGCGATTAACTGGGGGCGTGAAAAAAGAATCCGCGTTGTAGGATACCCATAGCTTATGGGATTGCGACTAATTGGGGCTGTGGCCGATTATTTCGTCCGTGTCAACATGTAGCGCCATACTTTCTTTGGCAAAGTTGTTGTACTCACTTGGGCCTACAACTTAGAGTCATAGGGTATCCAATTAGTTAAGAACTATGCCGCCAGGGGTGCTATGAAGAAAGAGTAAATAAATCGAAACTCTCGTCGTAAATTCGATTATCATAAAATGGATTCAATGTTAAATATATCAAGACCCTGATTATTTTGGAAGGTATGTCTTCGGGGAATTTGTAAAAAAAGTCCAGAGCTTCTGGATGGTTGAAAGTATAACTCGCAATTGTCCCACCAGGCGGCGCTTGTGCTAATGCAAATATTCAACACATGTTAAAATAATTATATATCTCAACGAGGACTACCCAACGGTAATAGATTAATTTGGAATACTCTCACTATGATGCGCTAGTGAGCGTAGAAGCTTTCAGCATATGGTAGATTATGATATATCTCAAAAGTCTAATAACTTGGAAAGATAGTGTTTTCGGCAAAGCTCTCGAGGAGGTCAAAGGCTACTCTATTAAGGATAGATTAAACTGGAATGGACCCGCCAGGTGGTGCTAGTGAGCATTGTTGCTCATATCCTGTATTTCGAGATCATCGGCACATTCGAGTCTGTTGTGTTTAACAGTCTACACAGTGATATATTCAGCCTAGAGGGTACGTCAGCAGGTATCGGTCTGTTAGTGATTTGCAGTCAGACCATCCATCCAGATCATTATCGATGCCTTCTTCGTCAAATTCATCTCAGATTTTTATTGTTGCGGTATTCAATCTAAGTGGAATGCTCCGAAAAAGTAAGAAAAACTATACTGTTTGTGAGGCATGCTTTACACCATGTATTAGTACGACCCCATTTTAAAACAATTCACAAAGTATACTATACTTAAAGATTTTAGTGGGGAAGCTGAATGTAACAGAAGTTGTTTATTTGTTTTTTTTATCGCGCTGGAGAGAATATTTAGAGACGTCACTTGTAATGAAAACGTTTCATCAAACCTGGCAACACTCAAGAAATCACTTACCATAAATATCTTTGAAGAAGAATGTCATAATATTCGGAATTAGATAATAGAGCGTTTTGTAACGTTCCATTTGTGAATTTATCAACTATACAAAAAAGGGGAAATAAACCTGGGCTGGAATTATGTTTGGTGATAAGTGACTATCACCAACCGGTGACTGCTAGGTGATCACCAAAAAATTTGCAATTTTGTAAGGTGATCGCTTCCCAGTAAACGAAATGGCGGCTAGGCGTGTTAAAATACATGCTGGCGAGCGGTAGGCTATTGAAACATTGTTCTAGGCAACCCGCCGTAACTCGCCAGCAACCCACCCTGATAGTGTGGGTTTCAGTGTCACCATTAAAAGTGACTAGGCTAACTTCGCTCACTTAATATTCCTCACTTCTGTTATTAATTGAAACGTCATTCGATTTGTTTGGTTCCATGGTAAACAATCTAAATATAAGGAGAAGTGTACGAATTGGCCACGGGAACAAAACTTGAACGCCGAGATATTTGTAATTGTAAAGGCGGTAGAAAGGTATATTCTCTCTTGTGCAACCAATTTCTCCGGTTTTACGATTTGTATTAATCTTTTTAGATACATGCGGGGGACCGCCTATTCTGTAGAGCCGTATGACATTCTAGTGCTCTCTGTTGCTGCTGCCAATAATTTGAACCCGGTGGAATTGATGAAGTGGATAGTCAGGTAAAGCTTCCATCAGTAGTAATTGAAATAGCACGAAACTTTTACCACTCCGGTCCGGATAGCTGTTAAGTCTGCAAAATTGTGATGGTAAACTTCGCCACGTCACCGGTATTTAGGAGACGTTGTAATTAGCTACGACGGCGCATGCAAAAAAAAATTGAAGAACTGAATAAGACAGCCTGAAGAAGGGAACAAACCAGCCGGATCCTAGAGATGGTCAGCAGCATTCAAAAACGGTAAACCGATATAGAAAAACCTGTTTTAATCCACCTAGAGGTGCAATTGTAATTGTAATTGTAATTTTATTGCATACGGTATTCTGTTGGTTTACACCTAGTATCAGGACAAGGAAAAATGCTTTGGATACAAGTTACTTGATTAGAGCAATTGTGCCTTTCTCATTTCTCCAAACTATGATTTAATAGCTGGTTCGTACCTGGGACGGGACGTGCAAAGTGAAAAAAAGCAAATGTCACCGCGAACCGGCAATGGCCTGTCATTGCGAACCGGACCTATCTTGACGATTTTCCTTTTCTTGAAAGCAATAACGTTTGGGCAGTATCATTATTTCCTGGCAAAGTCTATGACGTATTAAAAACAAAATTTTTGCATTTATAAAATTTGTTTTGAATCTATATTTATATGCTTTTGTTAAAAAACCTTTAGATATATTTTGAGGTGGAAAGAAGTTCCTGTTGCTATCAGAATGCGTTAAAGAAGATATTTTTTTTCTATCCGCGCTGCTCCCGGTATATTGGCAATTAATAAAAAGAATAAATATTCCAAATAATTGATTTTGTTACTATGTTTTAATTGCCGCAAGGTTCTACTGTATCGATTTTGTTGCTTATTTTCGGCTAATTTGATACTAAGAGAAACGAAAGCAATGAAATTGAAAGACGGATAGGTACTCTAGAGCGAATCAGTTATAAACTTAGAACGGAAAACTAGGACTAGGCAGGCTCATATGGACATGATCGAAAGGAAATGTGAAAAATTCCTTGCCTTCTGCTAAGTAGGAGTTGGGCGTTGCACCCAAGTCTACCGCATGGTCTATGGTAGAACATAATTCATCATCATGTTTTACTTCCGACGCCGGTAAAACATGATGATGTGCCACTTTTCGTTTCTCTTAGTCTCAAATTTGCCGAAAATAACCCACAAAATCGATACAGAATAATCAATTTTACGCTGCTGTAATTGTCAATTATATAAAAGCTTAATAATGAAATTGCCACAAAACTAAGAAAGTTAAGAATTTGGTATCAAAAAATAAATTCCAGGCTATTTTAGGATGCATTTATTAGATTGTTACAATTGTTGCTTTATTATGTAGATTTTGATGAAAAAATAATATTATAAAAAAATATTACTTTATTTTCTAACAAACAAATAATTCCATTCGTGAGTTTGATCACCTTAGCGACCGACAAATGCATATTTATATCAGACAGTGAAAATATAATAATATATTTTTTGAAAATTTTGAGGAGTATTTTTTGAATAATCAATGAGATAATTATTTCATAAAATTAGTTAAACGATATGAAAAACTTGCCATCACCTTGTGTGAATAAGATTGGAGATTGTCAGATAAATAAATTGTAGATTAAATCATTTTTAAGTAGTAATTGTAGAATAACTAAATAAAATTCATATTTTGTTTGCTGCCACCGAATGATCGGCACCTGATAGATCACAACCCACGCAACATACAAAGTTTCATAGCACGCTACAAGGGTAATCTTTTTTTTTTTTAATAGCCCGCCTCTTACCCCCACACCAAAAAGCTCACAAACGGAGCCCCCTGGTAGTGGACACATCAGTTCTCAGCGTACAAATACAAATAATCTAAGTTTTATGAGTGGCTATAAAACTACCATAAAACTTCAAATGTTACCAGGGAAGGAAGCTATGCCGATGTCAAAAACCTATGCTGGGAATAGGAAATAACGGTTAGATATGTTTTCTATGACATGCAGTCAAATTCCCAAATTTCGCTACTAATCACATGGCTGCACTGATTATATACTGTGTCCAGCAGAGTTGAAAATATTCAAATTCATTGAATTAAAATTGATCATATTCAGCCGCACGCAGCTGAAAACGTTAAACGAACAAACCGGCCATTCATCCATGCAATTTTTCATTCGGTTCCGATTATTACACGAAGTGACCGTACAGCAACGAATCAAACGCATCAAAGTAGGCCCTGGCACAATGTAAGCGATGATGATTGTTGTTTAATATACTTTATAGGCATATGAATATTTTTTTCTATTCACCGCGAATCGAAACAGGTTAATTTTCAGCCGTCAAATAAGAGCTTCGATTATTTTTACCTCTGGTGTCTAGTGTAATTATGGTGTAAATTACGTCAAGAATTCGTTGCACGTTGTTTTTTTCACCGTAAAAGTTTAAATATTTTCAATTATCAACTTTCTAGAAATCCGTCTGTTTATCTCAACGATTTCTCTGATGTCACCGCAGAATTCGCGGAGTAGCAAGCCTCGCTTCTGAGAGCCGTGGTAGCACACTTCTGTTAATTCAAAAACAGCCAACAAGTTCTGTTAAATAATCAAAGTAACCTGTCTCCGCGTTTCCCGCAGGGAGGAGTACAGAAAATCTAGAACTAGAAACCCTTTTTCCTCTTATTTTGGGTTGCCATAGCAAAAATAACCTGCACAACTGAATCAACTTATGAAACATTGCGTCTCTCGTTCAAATTTGTGGAAAATAATGTGTTCGTAGAAATTAGTTTAACTTTCTCAGCAGAAAAGTTATGCAATTGCTCTGTTTATATCAGACCGGTGAAATTGATCAATCGATTGCGATCTATTAGTCTATGACAAGACAAATTCAAAATTCTTGTAAACAGTTATTTAATTTTCGGCTCTGGATAAAAATAGGTACAAAACTCTACTACTTGACAGTTACGGATAATGAAGCTATAATCAGATTATTCATATGAATGATAACACAATTTATGTCATGTGAAAGCTACGTCATTTTCCGTACATCATCGGCACAACTCTGTGCCTCATCTGCACAGCTCTATCATTGACCTTTGCTTGAAATTATATTGTGAGCGAACTTTTCCTTGCAAAATAACAACAAAACCGAGAGGGAAAAAGAAGACCGTCTTCGCATGTCCCGTCCCAGGTTCGTACAATATAACGTTATAGAAATGTCTTTAGTTCTTATTACACTTGGTAAGTATATATAAGAGCACCTTTTTGCATTCATCGCGGTATCGGTTTGAATCGGAGTTTTCTATGTGATCGCACTTCACAACCCGTAACTCCGGAACCAGAAGTCGGATGGAGATGGAATTTAATATCAGTTTCCGGGGACGCAACACCTTTCATTTGAGACTAAGTTGATCAAATCGGTCTAGCCATTTTCGAGAAACCAATATAACCATTATTCTGAATTTGGATGCTTCCGGATCCGTCGATGGTGGCCAGTGTGGCCAAAGAGAATGAATGACTGTTGGTGACCTAGATCTACAAATTCAACAGTTGTGTTTACATTTTGGAAAAAATTTCACATTTTTACATTCATCGCATAATTCGTTAGAATCGGGATTTGCTGCGTGATCGTACGTATCACCCTGTAATTCAGGAACCAGAAAATTCCGAGAAACCGATGAGGACAAATCAACAAATTTTGTTTTGTAACCATACTCTTCAACTCGTAACAAGATGTCAGTTGAAAATGAAATTCAATAGTAACCTATGGGAATATTATACCTTTCATTTGAATCTTAGTTTGTAAAAATCGGTTCAGCCATCTCCGAGAAACCGATGTGGACATTTTGTTAAAAAATCCGCACATACACATACATGCATACATACACACATACATACACACATACATACACACAGATATTTTGCGATCTCGGCGAACTGAGTCGAATGTTATATGAGACTTGGCCCTCCGGTCCTCGGTTAGGAAGTCGGTTTTTGGAGCAATTGCATAACCTTTCTATATGAGACAAGCAAAAGAATAATATTTAATTAGCTTAATCAGCATGAGTTCGATGTTATCTTCAAGTGATTATATTTTGAAATGTTGGTGGAATGGGTTTGAAATTGGAGGGAATGGGGGGTTAGTAGAGTGGGAGTGGAGGATGCGTCAGAAATCCTTCATCTTATTTCGTTATGCGGGGTGGATGAAGGAAATTCGGGCGTGAGGGTGGTCCAAGGGGAGGGGAGTGATAAAGGAAGGAGGTGTAAGGGCAAGGCGGAAGGGAGGGGGGCGGCGACGCATTACTCAACTGCATATTTTGCCTTCCATTTGAGACTTGGTTTGAGAAAATCGGTTCAGTCATCACCGAAGAACCGATGTGACTTTAATTGTGGAATATGCCCGGAATTCCGAACTTCCGGAATCGTCGATAGTGGACAATATATTCAAAGAATGTTTGATTGGCAATCAGTGATCTAGATCTGCGATTTGAAGTAATTTGGTGACCATTTCAATAGTTTTTAGCCTCTGAGGTATTACGATTGTACCGATTTATATGGGAAATTCCAGTGTATCCTTACTAACACCCCTGTAACTCCGGAAGCAAGAGTCAGAACCGAATGAAATTCAGCAGCAGTCAAGGGTATTACTGTATCTTTCATTTGAAATCAAGTTTGTAAAAATCGGTAGAGAATTCGTTGGGGAATGGGTGTGATATTAGCTTAGGAACTTGGCGGGATCCCCGGGGGCGTCATGAACCGTCATAGGTGGCCAATGTGGTCAAAGCTGTTTTGATTGATCATTAGTGATCCAGACCCGCAAACTAGAGTAATGTTACATCTATTTTAATATGTTTTACATCATTTGAACATCATGGTGGTACCAGTTTATATGGGAATTTGCTGTGTGACCGCACTCTTCAACCCGTAGCTCCGGAACCGGAAGTCATATCAACTAAAAATTCAATAGTAGCTTATGGGAGCGTTATACCTTTCAGATGAAACTAAGTTTACGAAAATCGGTTCAGCCATCTCTGAGAAAATTGTGTGAGTTTAAATGACACACACACATACACACACATACACACACATACATACACACACAGACATTTGCCGATCTCGACGAACTGAATCGAATGGTGTATGACACTCGGCCCTCCGGGCCTCGGTTAAAAAGTCGATTTTTACAGTGATTGCATAGCTTTTCTTTATATGAGAAAGGCAAAACCTGTTTTAATCCACCGAGCGGTGCAATTGTGCCTTTCCCAATCATGAACACGAGAATGTTTGCGTTGTTTATATTCACTAAAAGCTTTCATATGCATATATTACATTTTATTATTATACATGACATGACAACTATATACATGAAAAGAAATCATTATTCGAGTTCTAAAATTTTGTAAAAGAAAAAACAGCCACGGTAATATTGAACTGAAAAACCTGTTTTAATCCACCTAGCGGTGCAATTGTGCCTTTCTCATTTCTCTAAATTATGGCACGGAGGCTTTTTATGTTCAACATAATTGTGGAAATGTCCATTACATTCTTAGTACACTTTGCACTTATACACAATGGCATGCCAGCCACGAACTTGATGAGCTACGTGTCGACGGTGAAACACTTGAAACAAAAAATATCATACTCCATTAGCCTAATCAGCATTAGATCAATGTTATCTGCTTGCTAACTCATTTTGTCATGCGGGGATGGGTATGTGAGGAGGGCGAAAGTCCCATGAACGAACGACTCCCCAGCTTAAATTGGTATGCTTTGTAATATAGTGGTGGTTTAAAGATGAAGGGGTTGAAAGGGAGGGGTATGAGGTGGTGGTCTGAGGGGTGATTTAAGGAGATTTTTAAAGGAGGGGAGTGAACAGTAGAGGGGGGGGGGGGTGTAACCCTTCTCCGTAAACCATCAACTATGCCCCTGTTAAAATCCAGAAACCTTATGCGAGTCGAAAAAAAAATTTGGCCGGGATTAGGTTGACGTTTTTCAGAGTGATTGCATAACCTTTCTATATGAGAAAGGCAAAAATGTGCAAAATCCAAAAAAGTGAATCTTCGTCAAATTTTTTTCGTGTTTGCATCAAATCTCGACGTTTTATGCACCTTGAATACATTTAGCATCAAAAATAAAAATTCTTTTTTTAATTTTTCCTATAGTTTTTATGAGAAATTTCTGTGTGGCCGCACTTTGAAACCCGTAATTCCGGAACCAGAATTCCGATCGATCCAAAATTCAACAGCAGCCGATGGGAAGGTTGCACCTTTCATTTGAGACTAAGTTTGGGCAAATCGGTCCAGCCATCTCTGAGAAAAATGAGTGACATTATTTGACACATACGCACATACATACACACACACACATACACACACACATTTGATTGCACACACATACATACACACATTCAGACTTTTTCCGATCTCGACGAACTGAGTCGAATGGGATATGACACTCGGCCCTCCGGGCCGGAATTAGGTTGACGTTTTTCAGAGTGATTGCATAACCTTTCTATATGAGAAAGGCAAAAATGTGCAAAATCCAAAAAAAGTGAATCTTCGTCAAATTTTTTTCGTGTTTGCATCAAATCTCGACGTTTTATGCACCTTGAATACATTTAGCATCAAAAATAAAAATTCTTTTTTTAATTTTTCCTATAGTTTTTATGAGAAATTTCTGTGTGGCCGCACTTTGAAACCCGTAATTCCGGAACCAGAATTCCGATCGATCCAAAATTCAATAGCAGCCGATGGGAAGGTTGCACCTTTCATTTGAGACTAAGTTTGGGCAAATCGGTCCAGCCATCTCTGAGAAAAATGAGTGACATTATTTGACACATACGCACATACACACACACATACACACACATACACACACACATACACACACATACATACACACATACAGACTTTTTCCGATCTCGACGAACTGAGTCGAATGGGATATGACACTCGGCCCTCCGGGCCGGGATTAGGTTGACGTTTTTCAGAGTGATTGCATAACCTTTCTATATGAGAAAGGCAAAAATGTGCAAAATCCAAAAAAAGTGAATCTTCGTCAAATTTTTTTCGTGTTTGCATCAAATCTCGACGTTTTATGCATTTTGAATACATTTAGCATCAAAAATAAAAATTTTTTTTTTAATTTTTCCTATAGTTTTTATGAGAAATTTCTGTGTGGCCGCACTTTGAAACCCGTAATTCCGGAACCAGAATTCCGATCGATCCAAAATTCAATAGCAGCCGATGGGAAGGTTGCACCTTTCATTTAAGACTAAGTTTGGGCAAATCGGTCCAGCCATCTCTGAGAAAAATGAGTGACATTATTTGACACATACGCACATACATACACACACACATACACACACATACACACACATACACACACATACACACACATACATACACACATACAGACTTTTTCCGATCTCGACGAACTGAGTCGAATGGGATATGACACTCGGCCCTCCGGGCGGGGATTAGGTTGACGTTTTTCAGAGTGATTGCATAACCATTCTATATGAGAAAGGCAAAAATACTGCAGAAGGATATCAACACCGGACAGTAGGATACAGTAATTCAAAATAATTCGTGGGTAGTAAAAAAAGAACAAAAAGTTATTCGGTTATCTGTAGAAAAGTTTTTCATGGCAAATATTTTTGTCGGTGGTATTCAAGATGAAACCTAATTTGTTGCCATTATAAGGAGCCATGAAACGAAAGAATTTCCGTTGAAACGGATGGGATAAAAGAATTAGAAGGTTTAGCAATAAAAAATGATGAGGTTTTTTGATTTCACGTTACAAAGTAACTAGTTTTTCTATGCCACTTTTATTGGATTCTCATCGATTTATTATGATTGCCGGTGCTTTGCAGTACAAATCGTTAACATCGGAGAAATTTTAATAACAGCTGAAAGAAAGTTTCCACAAATAGTGATAATTATTGTTTCGAAGTTTAAATTTATTGAGAGCATCTCTTTTTAGATATTTTGTATTTGTATTTGTTTATCTGGGTTTTAACCATTAGGTCATTCGTAATGGTTACAGGTAATGGTTACAATTCATTGTGTTTTTTCTCCGATTTTGCTTTGATTGTTTCGTTGGTGGTGGTGTTGATGTTGCTTCGTTCATCAGGGCCGCGGGAATCCTCTCTAGTGCCCAGCGGGGGTGGGAGAGGGGGGCGTGGGGTTGGCAGAGGGCCCACGGTGGGATGTGTTAGTTGCCATTGTGCCGCGGGAAACCTCCCTGATTGCCTGGGAAAGATCGGCGGAGGGCCCGCATTGTTGTGGGTATCGTTGGTTCTTCTCGGTGATTTGGATTTGATGGGCTGCGAGGAACCTCCCCAGCACCCGGTCCGAGTGTGGCGGAGGGTCCGGGGCCTCTGGGTGGTGGACTTTTTAGATATTTATTTTTGCATTTGATTATATTGTTTTGTTTACATTACATTTCTAGTTCAATATATTGAGTATTCTGCCACAAGTGGTTGCTTTTCATTCCTATTGTTTACATGATTCGATTAAGTATTATTGATATATAATATGCTTTCGCAGTTCAGTGGTTTTTGCAGTAGGAAGTTTTAAGCCTACTTGTCATGTGAATACGGAACTAAGCAAATTAACTTATAAACTATAAAGAGAGCTAATCGTTACAATTGATGATTGCAACGATTTTTATCGGAAATTGGTTATAATACTGTTCGTCCCTCTCGCAGGTTGATGGGATTGACGGTATTGTAAACATCATCAAGCCACAATAGATTCAATAGAGTTATCTAAATATAAGGACCTTCGCTCGTTTTAGTTTCTACTACTAGAGGTTAATTAGTTCTCATGTTAATAATCCACCAATCATAATGACTACTAAGGATTTGATTTATATAAGAAGCCCGCTTCAAGATGTTGATTACAATACGCCTCGATAGTGGTGTATCGAGGAGGCCGGAAGGGCTGATAAGAGCCTTTTTCTGTTCTATAACTTTCCTCTATTTACCCCCATAACCAACAATCAACCAGTAACAAATAGATAATTGAGAAATGATGTGTGGTGGTTGGCTATTCAAGTATTAGTAGTGTTTGAAGTACTAATGTATGTCTTTCATGTGATGATCATAACTTCAGCTGTATCTTGTCCCTATCTAATCTATTACGTCTCTCATATATTGTCTTTTATTTCTTCTTTTCGAGTCCTATACTGCCATTCTACACCCGCCTTCAACTGGTCAGCAAAGATGGTGATAGTGAACGTCTTAACACTAACACTCTCAAACCAAAAAGCCCTCGCGTACGCGATTACGAATCGGTCACGTCCAGAAGTCTGTCCTTGATCCTACAAGCCTGGGTCCATGCCAATTAAGAATATACGCTCATTCCTATTAGACAACACGTCTCATGGCGACATGACCGGGAATCCCAATCTCTGCCAGAGTTTTAACCACACATCGAAAATTTGATATCAGACTCACGGTTCGCGCGACCATTCAGGAACACATGCAAATAAGTTACAAAATCATGTCAGCGTACAAACGTTAGAGCCCCTCGCGATTTTCCAAGCAACTTACGCCCACGAACTCGCAAACATGATTACACCTCGGTGATAAGGTAAACGTCTCAACACTCATAAACTTACCAACGCGATCTCAAGCGTCAACCTACAAACTCCCGCGCTCGCGCCATCATGAGTCGGGATCGTCCGGAAGTCTCTAGCCTCGGTAATAACAGTCTAGGTCCATATTAATTAATAAAAAAATAAAATTGAAAAATAACTCCCATATCCACTAGACAAAACGTTCCATGGCGACATGACCGGGAACACTAGTGATATGGGGTAACTCACTCCATGTCAGAATGTGATCCGTGAACCGAAAACTAAATGAATGACGGTCCGCGAATATGTGAATGGCCGCTGAGTTTCAAAATCGAATTGATGCAAGCGACGTAGTAGACGCGAGCACACGCGACAAGCACGTCGACATACGAATGCTTAAGCCCTTCGCGATTACCCACGCACACCTAATCCCGCGATCGCGCATACTTGATAACACTCCGGTAATTATGTGAACGTTTTAGTACATACGAAATTACAAACGCGGTCTCAAACGCAAACCTGCAAACGCGCGAGATCATGAATCGGTCTCGTCCGGAAATCTTTACTCTTCATTCTAGCAACTTAGGTCCATACATCCCGTTGGACCAATCAAAAAATAAAGCTCATATCCACTAGACCACACGTTCCACTGCGACATGACCGGGAACTCTAGTGATATGGAAGAACCCACTTTCTTCTATTAGCTTGACCTTCTGTCACCTTTGTTATGGAATCTGGTTGCCGACGGCTACTGTGTGCAAATCAAATCAAATACGTTGGAGTTATATTGGATTCCATCAGCCATCAGCCTATTGGATTTACAAGACAATTGTACGTCCAATACTGTCATACGTATGCCTTGTGTGGTGGTAGAGAAGAGTGGTTATGACGGTCCTGTCAAAGCTAAACCATCTGCAAAGAATGGCGCTCATTGTGTTGACTGGTGTTTTCATCACAACTTCGATTGCTGCCCTTGAGGTCCTTCTAAATATCAAAGCATTACAAATACACCTCAAATAAGAAGCACAATCATGTGCATACAGACTGCAGGTTGCTGGGTTTTGGAATAGTAACCATGTTGATCTTGCTACCAGTCATACACAACTGTGATCACAAATGGTTACATGGGCCGAAGATATTCTGGTTCCCAGCGACATTGTACTTACATGTAGTTTTGCTTACAGGACGTTCCATGTGAAGATTCCCTCTCGTGGCCTGGTTCATTGACGGTTCTTCGATGGAGGGACGTGCTAAAGCTGGTGTCCGATAGTCAGGCTGCAATCAAGGCCTTTAGCTCAGATACATCACGGTCCAAGGTAGTGATCGCGTGCCGAACCCATAACGAAGAACTAAGCATTGTCAACACTATCTACCTTGTCTGGGTGCACTGACATTCTGGTATTACTGAAATGAATGGGCTGACGAATTGGCCAGGGCAGCTGCAGTATCGACTTTGTTGGTCCTGAGCCCGCCCTGCCAATTTCGACATGTTAGATAAGAGAAAAAATACGGCCCTGGATTTCATCGCGCATCGCAATTATTGGAGAAATCTTCAAACGTGTCGCCAAACAAAGGCGTTTCTAGAACAACCGTGCCGAGTGATCTCGAAAAATCTCCTAAATTATTCGAAGCTCCACTGCGGTATGGTGACCAGGGATTTAACCGGCCACTGCAAACTCAATTATCACATGGCAACTATTCTGCGTGCTGAGTCATTTTCATGTGATCTTTGTGAATCCGACGGAACCTCATATGATTTGATATGCCACTGCCCAGCAGTAGCGCAATTGGTTCATTAAATGAAGAATAAAATTCTTTTTTTTTATCACATAACCCGATAGAGCTCATTTTTCTAAGGATTTCAATATATAAGTTCAACCCTTAAAACATCAGTAGAATTTTTAATTGATTTTCTACGAAAATGTAAATAGGTCCTCGTTTGGTGCTATCTGTCTTCCTAGACAGTGAATTTAGCCACATGGGTTAGCATTTGTGACAGTTATCACAGAAAAGGGGTAGAGATCAAGGTAGTTCAATGGGAAGTGTGGTCACAATAATTCTTTTTTATAATATAATTTTTGTTGTTTTACGTACAAAGCAGTGAAAAAAATGATCAAATACGTATCTTTAACGTCAGGTGCATCAGAAAAAAAAATCAAAAACAGCATATGGCTTAATGACCCAATTGCGATTTCGAGTTTTCGGCCGTCCTTACATATACGACACCGTGTTTAGACAACTGAAACTCAGAGACATACTAACCTTTCTTATCTAATTTGGTAAAGAGCTTTAGGCTTACTCGCAGGTGACTTGGTCTACTCGTGAGTTTAATCTACCCGTTGTTTATTTTTGTGCTGTTGTTTTTCCCACCCTTCCCATTCTACTTCTAATGAGAAGACACGACAGTGCACAAATACCCGACCACATACGGGGAACGTGTCATTTAAGCCAATATGTTCTGAATTAGTTTGTATACTATACCTGTACTATACCAATACCAACCGTACCACAAACATAATACGAATTGAACAAATGACGACGCTACATCCCACTTCAAACCGATAGTTTCCCACGACCCGAAAATCTCACATCGAACATGACGAAACCATACCACTCAAGAATTCATGACAACGATAACATAAATGAAACCCTTAAGCCATGCTTTCCATGCTCAACGGATAAATAGCAACGACACAAAAACACCTCATAAACAACAAGTACAATCCCAAACATCGACCCATGTTTATTACAGCTAATGGAAAACCAAGCTAAGTACCGTTTCTTGACATACATTCTAGGTGCAAACATTTTTCTGACACTCAGCACCTAAAAATACGACGGACGAAATAAATAAACAAGAAAACAAAGTATCGGATTGCAAACCTACCAGTGGCCAAGTGACTTTGACATACATACGATAACTCACTACCTCAAGGAACTCACGCTCAAAAGACAACCGAGAGAAAATAACCCGCGCACGAGAACGTGACGCAAGAGAACAGACAAACCGACTTAGCCCCTCCATTTTTCCAAAACAAATACACATACTAGCGAGATAGCCATAGTAGTAACTTTTTTTTCCATACGTTTATTTGACACGGCGTTTGCAAAAGCTTTTTACGCCAGTTTCTTTTTTTACATAGCACGTTACAAAAATCCTTAAGACTAATTTTAACTATACTAGTAATTTGTCTAAAACTAACACTGAAATCACTTTATTGTTTGCTTTTTTCCTTACATTATTATATTTCATAATGATCTAGTATTTTTTGTATTTATTTACTTTTTTTCTGTTATTGTCTAAATTTAAAAACTGAATATTCTAGGACACTTTAATTGGTGAATGATTAGCCTTGGATGAGAGTATGAGGAGATGAATTTAATTAAATTTTGACAGACGCTGTTTTTAGAAAATGATAGATAAGTTCCATGTATAGAGGATCGCGATACGCCAGGATGTCTCTAACAGGAACATGGATTGGTCTTCCTCGGACTTGTAAAGAATCTACTAATTGTGATCTGGCTTCACGATATTCAGTGCAGGACCAAACAACATGCTCAATGTCATGGTAACCCTCTCCACAAGCACAATGATTACCCTCAGCGAGCCCAATACGACGGAGATGTGCATCTAAAGTATAATGATTGGACATGAGTCTTGACATCACACGGATGAAGTCCCGACTTACATCCAATCGATGTAGCCATCGTCCCATATCTCCATTGTCCCAAGATGTTTGCCAACTAGCAAGTGTCCTCTGTCGAAAAGCGCTATAAAATTCATTGTAAGCGATGGGTCTTTCATATAATTCACCATCTAGTGCACCAATCTTGGCTAAATTATCAGCTTTCTCATTTCCCGCAATAGAGCAATGGGCGGGGAGCCACACTAGGGTAAATTTATAACATTTTCTTGTTAGGTTACTCAGAGATTCTCGTATCTTCCCCAAAAAGAATGGATCTTGATTATCAATCCTCTTTGAGCGTAGAGCTGCAATTGTGCTGAGACTATCAGTGAGGATAAAGTAATGGTTCGGGGGTAAAGTATTAATTATTTGCAAACTGTAGTGAACTGCTGCTAGTTCCGCTATATAAACAGAGGGGGGTTCTGCAAGTTTGAGAGAAATTGAAAAATTATTGTTGAAAATACCGAAACCAGTGGCCTCACTGATTCGTGACCCATCAGTGTAAAACATTTTAAGGCAGTCTATGTGTTGATATTTACTTGTGAATATTTTAGGGATCTCCCGCGAGCGTAGATGATCCGGAATTCCACGAATCTCTGCTTGCATGGACGTGTCGAAGAATAAAGTGGATTCAGGAGTATCCAGTATATTGACGTATGTGGAAACATACCTAGCAGGCGTTATTTCTTGTGACATGTGATTGAAATACACTGTCATGAATCTGGTTTGGGGTTGGAGCTCAACAAGTCTTTCAAAATTTTCAATTACCAGTGGGTTCATAACCTCACATCGAATAAGTAAACGAGAGGAGAGATCCCAGAATCGGTCTTTTAAAGGAAGAACTCCCGCTAGTACTTCAAGATTCATCGTATGGGTCGACTGCATGCAACCTAGGGCAATTCGTAAACAACGATACTGTATCCGTTCCAGTTTAATAATGTGAGTGTTCGCAGCTGAACGGAAACAGAAGCACCCATATTCCATTACTGAAAGTATTGTTGTTTGATACAATCTTATCATGTCACTTGGATGAGAACCCCACCATGATCACGTTATTGTTCGCAGAAAATTTATCCTTTGTTGGCATTTCGTTATTAGATATCTAATGTGGCCTCCCCATGTGCCTTTAGAATCGAACCAAATTCCAAGGTATTTAAAAGTCAGGACTTGGGCTATCGTTCTACCAACCAACTGGAGCTGAAGCTGAGCCGGATCACGCTTCCTTGAGAAAACCACCAACTCTGTTTTCTCCGTAGAGAAATCGATGCCCAGTTTTAAAGCCCAAATTGATAAATTATCCAAGCTATCTTGCAATGGTTGTTGTAAATTTATAGCTTTTGGTCCTGTGGCAGAAACCACCCCATCATCTGCAAGTTGTCTTAGAGTGCATGGGCTGACAATACAATTATCAATGTCATTCACGTAAAAATTATAGAGAAGGGGGCTTAGACAAGAGCCTTGTGGGAGGCCCATGGAACTTATTCTGAGTGTCGCCAAATCGCCATATGAAAAATGCATGTGCTTTTCTGACAATAAATTGTATAGATAATTATTTAATATCGGTGAAAGACCACATTGATGTAGCTTCTCCGAGAGAACATCAATGGAGACTGAGTCGAATGCTCCTTTTATGTCTAAGAACACAGACGCCATTTGTTCTTTTTTTGCGTAAGCGAGTTGGATTTCTGACGAAAGTAGCGCCAGGCAATCATTCGTTCCCTTTCCTCTCCGAAAACCAAACTGGGTATCTGAGAGCAAGCCGTTCGCCTCAACCCAATTGTCGAGACGTCGTAGGATAATTTTTTCCAACAATTTACTGATGTAGGATAGCATTGCAATCGGTCGATACGAGTTATGATCGGAGGCTGGTTTTCCCGGTTTTGGAATGGCGATAACTCTCACTTGTCTCCAGTCACGCGGGACAATATTCTGCTCAAGAAACTTGTTGAATAAATTCAACAAGCGTCTTTTTGCTAGGTCAGGCAGATTCTTCACCAAGTTGAATTTAATTCTGTCTAGTCCCGGAGCATTATTGTTGCATGAGAGGAGTGCAATTGAAAATTCCATCATTGTCAAAGGCGAATCTATGAAATCGTTACTTGTGGGAGCATCGCGAATGATTTTCTGCACAGGAGCAGAATCTGGACAAATTTTCTTGGCAAAATTAAATATCCAACGATTCGAAAATTCTTCGCTTTCATCAGTCACGTTACGATTCCTCATTCTTCTGGCTGTGTTCCAAAGAGTACTCATTGATGTTTCTCTTGACAAGCCATCAACGAAGCGTCTCCAATAACTAGACTTTTTGGCACGACGGAGACTGTCAAATTTGTTTTGCAAAATGAAATAATTTTCAAAGTTCTCACGTATACCCCCTTTCTGTTTCATAATTTCTTTGTAGGCAACTTGTTCAGCTTCATATGCATCAGAGCACTCTTTGTCCCACCAAGGATTAGGGGGCCGTCTATTTATTGTCATTCCAGGATTGCATTTCGTTTGGGCTTGTTCTGCTGCTTCAATAATTAAACCCGCTAGGAATTCATATTCTTCGGTAGGGGGTAGCTCTTCTGTCGAAGCAAGAGAAGTGGAAATTAATGTTTCGTATGTTTTCCAATCAATATTTCGTGTTAAGTCATAAGGAACATTGATTGAATTCGTAAGGCCTAATTCACTGTTAATTGAAACAACGATTGGCAAATGATCGCTACCGTGAGGATCAGGTACAACCTTCCACGTGCAATCTAACCGAAGTGATGTCGAGCACAGAGATAGATCTAATGCACTTGGACGTGCAGGAGGTCTGGGGATGCGTGTTGTTTCGCCAGTATTTAAAACTGTCATATTAAATTCGTCACAAACATTGTATATCAAAGAGGATCGATTATCATTGTAGAGGGAACCCCACAATACTCCGTGCGAGTTGAAGTCTCCCAGTATCAGACGCGGAGCAGCCATGGATTCCACTACCTCGAAAATTTGACGTTGTCCAATTTGAACTTTGGGAGGTATATATATAGAAGCGATAGACATGTCTTTGCCTTTAATATTCGTTTGGACTGCTACAGCCTCAATACCAGCAATCATGGGGATGGTAATTCTATAGAAAGAATAGCACTTTTTAATTCCTAGAAGCACTCCTCCATATGGGGTGTCTCGGTCTAGGCGAATAATGTTGAAATCATTTAAGTTGAAATTAATGTTTGAGGTAAGCCATGTTTCACATAGAGCAAAAGCATCGCATTTTAAATTATGCAGTAAAATTTTTAAGGAATCAATTTTTGGGATGATACTTCTGCAATTCCACTGTAAAACAGTGATGGAGTCTTTCACCTGGGCCATTGAGCAATCAGCTGCTCTAAAAATGTTCTAATTGTTGGGAGGAAAGCTGAAAGTATACTCTTTAGTGGTTCAGAAATATTGAATGCTTTAAAAATCCAATCAACAATTTCAGAAAATTTCAATAATCCTACCCCCGGCTGAGGCTCAGAGGAAGTCGAAATTTTATTATTTCCAGTAATGGTGTTCTGTTTGGATTGTACGTTCCCAAAACCGGGTGGAATTGATTTCGGTTTTGAATCGGAATTTTTCGGTTTTGGGCGCAGTTTATCTATTGGTGGAGAAATTTTAAGGCCCTTGCTTGGCAGCTTGGGAAAAGAAGACTGTTTTCTTTTTCTGGAATTTCCGGGTAAAACAAATGATGTACCTTCGCACGCTCCGTCGGAGTCAGACTGTTCCGAAAATAGAGATGTGTAAGTGTTTTCTAAGAAGATGGGTTTAGGGGTAGCATTTTTCAACATTTCTGCATAGGAGCGCTTAGACCTCTCCTTCAAGGATCGTTTAATTTTATCCTCGCGCAATTTATAAATGGGGCATGCAGGGAGCTCATGCGAGTTTTCTCCGCACATTAAACATTTTTCTGAATTTTCATTGCATGTATCCTCTTGATGAGAACCCCCACATTTGCCACACCGTGCCTTATTGGAACAGTAAGTGGTTGTGTGGCCAAGCTGTTTACAATTAAGGCAATTCATTACACGAGGGATAAAAAGGCGAACAGGGAGACGAATCTTATCGATAATGACATAGTTGGGTAGCGCAGACCCAGCGAAAGTCACTCGAAACGAGTCAGACAGTCGATAAACTTTTTTATCTCCTTCGTGTGATACTGAATGCAATTGCTTGCATTCAAGTATCTTTACGGTGGTGTCTTTGAAACGACCAACCCCATGCTTAATTATGTCATCAACAGTCAAACTCGATTCTGTGATGACCCCATCAATTTCAATTTCCTTTGAAGGAATATACGCTCTATACTCACGCGTAAAAAGCTCGCAAGAAGCAATTGCATTGGCTTGTTTGAGACTATCAACGACAATGCGTATTTTATCTTTATTAACTTTAACGATCTCTTTTACATCCGAGAATCGCGAAGTCAAATCTTTCGAAATTTGAATGATATTTAGCGCCTTTACTTTACGCCTAATAAACACAATCCAGTCCCGTTGACGACTCTGGTAAATTTTAATTCTACTCGGGTTTACATTTTCAACAGACTTAGGGGGAGGGTCTGTTACTCGTTCTCCCATCTCTTCATCCATTTTACCTAGCAAGAAAAACTATCACAAAAAGGAATGAAAAATATACCTGTTATACCGGTAGAACACACCTCATGTGTTACGTTGTAAACTCGGTGCCCGTTGTTTGACAATGTGACACTTGCTGTCCTACTTCGTCGCGTTGCTTCTTCAGTAGAGAAATAGGCCTACCTGCAACACTTCAAAACTCTCTCCGGTTAAGCTGCTCGTCGGTATCACCACCACCAGCGCGCTCTCTCCGTTTCCACCACCGCGGTAGACAAATGTTACTACCTGTGGCTTGCTGCGAAAATCCCACTGTCGATGCGGCACTTTTCGGTGCCACTTGTTTTCCTTATTCGTCGTACCACTTCTGCGGTAGACAAATAGAGCAAATGGGTCTACCTGTGACGCTTCCCCTCTCGTCGATTAGAATTGCTCGACGACACCAATACAAAATATTTTTCTGTGTGTACAGACACGATCACTGTCGATTTCTGCCACCGTGGTAGGCAAATTCGTCTACCCGCGGTTTGCTGTCAAAACACCACTTGTCGAGGATGCCGTTGACCACGCCTCCGACGTATCAACTGTCGACTCACACTTAACAAACTGGTCTCTCTCTCTCCCACAAAAACGCATACAGCGTCTCACACTCCGTCACTCTCTCCAGAACAAAACCTTCCACCTGAAGGCACAACCGTCTTGGCCGGTTGCAAAAACTGTTATGATAGTAGTAACTTTAGACGTAGAGAGTAAACATGGCGAGCTTTCTAAGCCACGCCCGCTAGAACTAAGTTAGCTATCAGATAGGAAAATTAGCTTTAAGATTTACATGTATTAGTTAGTATAAGTAGATTAAGTTAACTGAATAAAAAACAAGTTGCAGTATGCAATCGACACAATACACGGCATACCATTTTTCAGATATTACTATGTGAAACCACCTAAACCAACAGTTTAAAATAAAGTGTAAAGCTATAATATATGATGAAGTATAATATATTTGGTTTTCTCATTCTTAACAAATTTTCCAACGTATTTTTTTCTATGCGTTGTACGCTCAAGCATCTGATCTGACTGACCAAACCTATAACCTATGTTTATGAAATTGCTTAGTTTTTCACCGACCTATACTTATTTCACATACCAACACGCACAGAAACATACATCACACAGATAGAAAAACACATTCATCTCACAGACACACACAAATACACACGTACATACTCCACGCATTTAGTCATCTTCTCTGCTTAGTTTTAATTTTTTTAATTTGTTTGTAGTTTGTAATACTTTAATGTTCAATTTTTTGAGCTCTAATTTCTCTTGTTTCAATACGCTTTTCTGAAGGTCGCTTTCTTCTATGATTTCCAATTTCTTTTTTCTATAATCTTTTTTATCCTCGTACTCTTTTTGTTTTAGGTCTATCAGTTTTTGAAAATCGTGTTTTAGTAATCGCAAATGCATAGACACGTCCGCTAGAGAACTTTTTATGTTTTGTAAGGCGTCGCTGTAGGTGTCCAAAAATTGTTTGCTTATTTTGACTTGTTTCTCTAACAGCTGCACATCCTTTTTCTCTCGTTTTGCTGTGTGTGATGCGGTAGTCAAGGTCGGACCTGCTGATTGATGGTCAAGCACAGACTCCATTGAATAATCTCGCTATTGAAGCCGTAGGAAGCTAGACCCGGAATACCAGTAACGGTTGCTTCAAGCACACAAGCTTCGATAAGTCATTGGCGAATGTTAACTCTTTCACTGAGTACGGTCCACTTTGCATTGCCACTATCAATAAAATTTTTGAAAACAGAAAAAATAAAAATTAAATAATACACTTGCGATAGTTATCACATCTAATAGTATATATTTTACATATTGTTTTTTAATTATGCTTGATAAATAAACTCACCATTTTGGTTAACCAATTTTGGACGACTCAACATTATTTTTGTTTCCTAATGGGGTTTGTTCTTCAAATACGTCAAAACAACCACATGCATAAAAGACAATTTAAAGCTTTCCATCTTGTTCCTCCACTATTAGCGTTTTTGTTAAAGAATATTAGAAATTAAATGGGAAACTTTTTAAACCAACTGAGAAGTGATTGCTTTCTTGTTGTCACTGCTATTTTGACTAAAAGTGATCACTTCTGAGTGATTGTCACCATACGGAATGCCTACATCATGTTGGTGATGTTAGCCCTCCCAAAAAGTGACAGACAGGGGTGATTGTCACCTCTCATAATTCCGAAAAATGAGAAGTGACAGTCACTAGGTGATAATCACCGTACGTAATGCCAGCCCTGATAGTCGTTCAATGGCACTGTAGAGGTTCGGTGAATCAATTAAAATATGCATTCATCACGTTCTTCCCAAGTAACAAATTTAGTTTTATGGTACACTCGAAGATATCTTCAAAATTAGCTCCATAAAACCGAACATAAAACCAATTGCTCTACAACACTGCTTCAAGACAACCATAAACCCCTTTTAAGACGAAAAAGGCCCATTCTTAAGATGGTTCTCAAGAGTATTTTTCAAGGTTTTCTTAAAACTTTTAGGTCTTATCAATACATTCTTATAGTGGTGTTCAAGAGCTGCTTAAAACTAATATAAGACTACCATAAGTCTTGATAGTTTTATGATATTCTTCAAGAACACTTCTAGTGCGCTATGAAACTACTTTGTTAGATAGAGAGGTTGGTGTATAGATGAAAAGAATAAGCTTGGGAAAAAATATATCCATCATATGATATTCCATTACCAATATGGATACAAATAAAAATCGATAATATAAGTGGCCAGCTTTTTAAGCTCAT
Organism: Topomyia yanbarensis; assembly: GCF_030247195.1. Classification (NCBI taxonomy): domain Eukaryota; kingdom Metazoa; phylum Arthropoda; class Insecta; order Diptera; family Culicidae; genus Topomyia; species Topomyia yanbarensis. Next base: position 213,276,530 of record NC_080671.1, on the reverse strand, counting down.
AATTGAGAAAATTTGCATGCGATTGCCAGTTTTCCGATAATATACAGTATAAAAGTGCGAAATATTCAATGCGCCGTCAAACGATCTCTAAAACATCGATTTTTATAGGAAATATTAAATCGATTCGAAAATTCAATATTATGTGTAATTGTTCATAATTGTCATATTTTGGATTAAACGCGTGCATAAACATTTTTCTAGTTCAGAAATGCATTTCAATCAGTGAGAATCAGTTCAGTATATGAAAAAAAGTTATTATTTTGATTGTTATGCAAATGGCTACCATTTCGAAGCGTTCAAAAATATCCACGACGCCATTACTTGTCATTGGATTTAACTGAAACCGCCATAAGATCTTACTAAAACTAATTATTCTTGCTCAAGAGTAATAGGAGTTTTTCAAGATCGTGGTAAATTCATTTTTATTTATGATACACTTGAAGAAGAGCTGTTGGACTTGAATAAAACTAATAGGATTTTTTCAAGACAGAAAGGTTAGATGGAAGATCGCCATAAAAAGAGTATTTAACATTGAAAATGTCAAGGTTGAAATAAAAATGCCTATGATTAATTATTATGGTAATTACAATTCCATCTAAAATTATTGATTTATTTCAACAACGCATGTTAAATAGAGCTATATGAACAACTTACGACATCTCGCTATATATGCAGCACCTACAGATTTGCAAAGTTAAATGAATAATTTATAATTATCGAGTTTGCTGTTTATACATGATTGAGGTACATGTCACGTCTTCTCCGTTGGGATACGTCACATATCCCGTCAGTCATTACAGTTTGTTTGTTTGTTATAGAACGCTCTTATGCAAGAGTATTTTCACTTCGTTTAAAGATTTAAGGAAGTTTTATGGTAGCATTCTTAAGATACATTATGCTTCAACAAGTATGTCATAAAGCTATCTTTTGGTTTTAGGGAGGTTGGAAAGCGATGTCTTAAGAAGAGGCTCAAGATTCTCTTAAAACTGCTCATAAGACTATGACCTTATGAAAAATGTAGTTTTATGGATATTTCTTCAAGAGTTCTTGAAGCACTCTTAAACCCCGTTTAGCATATAAAACTAAATGTCCTTTCCAAAGGCAATGTTAAAACCAGATTCACTATTTAATGCCTTGATAAAACTACCATAAAATCTAAATAAAACCAACTAGCATTTGGATTGTTACTTGGGTTGTTAACTTGCTGATTTTTGTAAGCAATATAAGAAACGAGAAAAGGTAAATATAGGTAAACGAATAGTTTTTCACTCCTATTATTGTAATATTTTTCCTGCCAATAACAATACTCCCCTTGCGCATGAGTGTATAGCTAAAGAAGTATGTTTGTTTATTTTGCACGATAGGTAGCCGGTGACATGTTCGATTGGTAGATTTGGTTTCATTCTGTGCGAGCCTTTATATAAGTAAACAACGCCTTTGGTCGCTATCTTCCCACTGAGAAGTCCAAAAAATTGTTTCAAAACCGTTCAACACGGGTCCAACGATGGACGTTCGTTGAACGGTTATTTGGACGATGGCCAAATTGGTCCAACGAACGTCCTTCATTGGACGATTTTGAAACCAACCGTTCTTAGAGGGTTGTTTTTTCACTATTTTTGCTAATTTCCTAATAACCAGGGTTGCCAAAATTAAATCTGTATTTTTGTCCTAAAAAATCTTTTCATCTGTATTTGCTCCTCGAAAAATCTGTGTTTATATCTGTATCGAATCAGTTGAGTAGTTTAATCTTTTGCTGGATTATCTATCAAAAATATTAATTCCTGTGGTTTAAATCAGTCAAGCAAGGACCTGTTTACATTTTCATAAAGAAACACTACAAATCGTTCTGATATTTTACATCCAGAAACTTTAACTTTATCGAATTTGCACAATGGAAAAATAATTTTCTTCACTTAATGATTTGCGGACAAAAAATGTGATATAACAAAGTCACAGAGCAATACAATTAATGTTTCTGGAAGCAAACTTCAGCCAACCGTTTTCTGGGTGCTAACCTGAGTGTATTACAAACCTTTACCTTTCAGAGTGAGTGACCACTCTCAAAAATGAATGTATATTTTAATATAGAGCCCACTGAGACGTCCAAAAATTTGTTTCAAAATCGTTCAACACGGGTCCAACGATGGACGTTCGTTGAACGGTTATTTGGACGTTGTCCAAATTGGTCCAACGAACGTCCTTTATTGGACGATTTTGAAACCAACCGTTCTTAGAGGGAGGTTATATTGTAACGACATATAATTAGCAAGGGATTGGAAGGTGAAGTATTTTTCAAATATTAAGAGCCATAGTACTCAAGGGAGAGCGAGGATTTGAAGTACCGTAAACCGGGGTGACATTGATCACTTTTCGAAGAAATCATTGCATATTTTTAGACGCAACACATTTTTTTCAAGTTTAATATTTTCAAACCATGTTCTGATGTAAGGAGAACAAGATTGGATGGTTTTACATAAAATTGTCCGCTTACAGCTATTTTTCCAAAAATGATTTCAAGTTGATGTCCGTTTTTGTATTCCGGGGTGACTTTGATAACCTGCATGTTCACCCACATGAAGTTATTGATGTCAATGTTTTTCATTCAAATGTTTGTTTAAACTAATTCTGGGAAGATACTCATTGTTAAATACATGTTAATTGGTATTATACAAAGTATTCAATGTACTGTAAAATTCGAGTAACCAAAATTCGTATAATTTGTGTCCAACTAGAATAAAAGATTCGGAAAACCTTTAAAACTGCTAAAATTGTTTTATTTCATTGCTTTATCAATGTACAAAATGTTTCATCCATTTTAACACGTTTGAATATTGAACAATAAAAAAATGTTGCGAGTTTAAGCTTAAAAAAATTGAAATAATTGCCAACTAGTTTCACAAAAAAATTGTATTTAAAATAAACAAACTCTTAAAAGATTTACTTGATACATCCCACTTTAAAGGAAAATAAAAACTTGCTTGTAATTTATTATTCTTGCTCAAATCTGAGATTTATTTGCTTTATAAAAAATAGACACTTTATGAAGCTTCGTAAAAATAAGGTAAAGTCAAATTTCGGTTTTTTGTAGTTTTTGTACCCAAAAACCGAACAAAATACTCAAAAAGTATAACAAACCAGTATTTCATAATTTTAGAGTGAAAATCATTTCAAACTAAAATGATTCGGAAGACTATTCTAGTTTAATAAGCGATCTACGAAAAAAGTTTCGAGTGATCAAAGTTACCCCGATGATCAAAGTCACCCCGGTTTATGGTAAGAAAGTTTAGAAAAGCGTGGAGTAGGGTCAATGAACAAGCTTAGTTTCCCGGCTATTTAACTCTTTGTCTTCTGCAACGCAGGAGTCAGGATCTTTTGGCATTAAATGCGAATCACCTGAGTCTGCGGCATGTCCGGACAAGCGTAAAGTCAATTTAATGACTTATGCTGTCGGAGCCGACAAATTATATGTCGTTACAATATAACAAAAAGGAAAAAGATTGACTCACTATAAGTCGTTAATAAAAAAGGAAAAAAAATAATATAGAGGGCTAAGCTGAGAGAGACAGAGAGGAATTATTAGTGAAACTGAAAAAAATATTTCTAAAAATAGTCTTTGTAACATCATTTTTCAAAAATCTGTATATCTGTACATACACGCAAAAATCTGTATACCTGTGCATACAGATTGTTGGTCTGAGAATGGCTGAAACATCTGTATAAATACAGATTATTCTGTATTTTTGGTAACCCTGCTAATAACCACAATATTGTCAAACAGGGATGTCAGGGAATTTTGTGAAAATATGTGCGCAGCCTACGTAAAACGGAAAAATAAATGTGCCTCAAAACAACATTGGCGACCTTTTCTTTAGTTTTTCCCCGAAGCAAAAATTAAGAGCGAGATCAAAAATTGAGAAATCTGTACTAGTCTGTGCATTGTAACAGAAAACTGTAGAAATCTGCACTTTTGGAAATCTGTGTAGCATTTTGAAAATCTGTGAAATAGAGATTAATCTGTTCACCTGGCATCCCTGTTGTCAAAGTCGAGAATTCCTAGTAAAGTTCAGCCGGATATATGCCAGAGTTCCGGCAGGTTCCAATTTGTGTTCCAGCTCGTGACACAACCGTTTCTAACTAGAAACGGTTATGTCACTAGAGCAGGAATACTAACTGATACCAGCTGGAATTGCGGCTCATTTCCGGTAGAACTTTACTGGGTGTAATTGAATTGTAACCCTTCAGATACATTTTCATAGGGTTACCAACCGTTCTTATTTTAAAGGACGTCCTTATTTTCGAGGTTATTGGAAAGCGTCCTTATTTTAATTCAAATGTCCTTATCTTTAGTTTCAAACCTTGGCATATACAGGGTGGTTCAACATGTTTTTAACGGGGCACGTCATGTTATTGTAGTTTAGTATTGTTTGCCACCACAGTATGCTCACCATTTTCAAATTATTCAACTATTTATCGAAAATCAGCGATCTGTGAGAAATGTGTTTCGTGCACTCCGACCATAATATGATCGACAAAATCGGCCAACTGGCTCCACTATTCGCCATACAATCAATGATTGTTGCAGTTCTCGTTATTGGATGATTATCAAACAAATCGACCACATCCAGCACGCATTGAAAAAAAACATAGCGGCGGTGACATTCTCAAGCATTAGAGACCAACAGAAACCGACTAATTAGCCAGATATCACTTGAAATACTCGAATCTGTCATCAAAAATTGGACCAGTCGAATGGATTACCTCAAGCGCCAACGTGCTCCACAATTAAAAGAAATTATTTTCAAACAATGGCAAAAAATGTTCTTTCGATTGACAAATAAACGTTTCGCGATTTACTCCATTTTCAAATTTTTGCGAGATCCCTGTATTAAATTATTCAAATCAACTTTATTCCAAGAGAATCAATTTCATTTGTCAATTTCAAATACTTCCAACGATTGTTTTTGTTAATGAATACTCTCTGCGACTAATTCCAACCAAAAGTTCTTTTACTCAGGAGTAACCAGAATTTGTTGAATAGCTCGATATGAGGTTTGGCCAAAATGGTTATCTTCGTTCAATACTACTACTCAATTGAGTAGTTTATGTCGTTTCTGCTTACGTTATATGATAGAGTGCGCTTTTCCATATTTTAAACATCTTACGGCAATATACATGAAACTAGAGCTTCTTTATGACGACACATAGATGTCCGTACCATAAAATATCCACATCCCAGTAAATAACATTCGGAATGAGATTTGGAATATGGGCTGATTTATGATGGAATTCCAACCGAAGGCAACAACCCATCCTGAATGAATCGGTTTTCGAATCGGTTGTTACATTTGCGCTTAAATTCTAAAAGAAAACATTCCGATTGCGATGAGCAGGGAATCTGCTGTCAAAACGAGTGAAACAGAGAGTTGTGAGAGAAAGAGTTTCAACTTTTCTTGGTGGAAACCAATGAGTAAAATGTATGGGCGCAAACAGTTTTTTAGATTTTATATGAAAATTTTCAAGTAAGTATCTAAATAAACTTCTACAAACTGTTCCCATATTTTTTCTGCATCAAATGTGTATTCATTTTACAACCACCATATTATAGTTTCTCCAAAATCCCAAGTTTTTATATCTTTCCCATACATTTAAATTCACCATAGCCACCACTGAAGCAGTGCCATCTCTTAAATATTTCCATGAAAGTATTACCTAATTGATTGAGAATAATTATGCTCATAAACGACAATGCGGCTAGATGCTGATGAGCGGTAGGCTAATGAAACTTTGTTCTAGGCTACCCGCCATAACTTTCCGTTTACTGTAAAAGTAGCGTAGGATATATGGGGGTGAATCATTCGTTCACACACAAAAATGGCTAGAATAGGAGTTTTCCATTCTATAGTTCATGCATTTTAACAGCGGTTGGAATTTGAACCTGACTTGAAATTATTGCCAACTAGTTTCACAAAAAATGTAATAAAAATAAACAAACTCTTAAAGCTACATTTAGCATATCCCAATCTAAAGGAAAATAAAAACTCGCTTGTGATTTATTACTCTTGCTCAAATCTGAGATTTATTTGTTTTATAAAAAATAGACACTTTACGAAGCTTCGTAATAATCAGGTGAAGTCAAATTTCGGTTTTTTGCAGTTTTTGTACCCAAAAACCGAACAATATACTCAAAAAGTAGAACGAATCAGTATTTTATAAGTTTAGAGTAAAAATCAATTCAAATTAAAATGATTCGGTGGACTATTCTGGTTTAATAAGCGATCTACGAAAAAAGTTTCGTGTGATCAATGTCGCCCCAATGATCAAAGTCACCCCGGTTTACGGTACCAAGAGAACTTCTCTCCATACATTCCCACTGAGACGTCCAAAAAATTGTTTCAAACTCGTCCAACATGGGTCCATCGATGGACGTTCGTTGAACGGTTATTCGGACGTTGTCCAAATTGGTCCCACGAACGTCCTTCATTGGATGATTTTGAAACCAACCGTTCTTAGAGGGTTAGCACATACTCTCGCGATATCCGTGCCTCTTTTTAGCTAAAATGAGTGCCAAGGCGAGTTGCAACGTTGCTCGTTCAATTGATAGTTTTCAATCCAAGTCATGGCTACCATATGTATTCGTACGCTGGTTGATACAACGATGAGAGCCAAGAGAGCACTTTTTTCTCCGCTTCGCATTTATTTTCTCCTCTGCAACTCTTACCGTTAATGTCGTTACCATCTTTCCAGGGTGGTCAGATGGTTGTTACAATTTAACAATTCAATATCGGTTTTTTTGCACTACTTTTTTACACGTGCTCGGCTAGGGTCTATCCGGGAGAAAATTGCGGAAACACTTCCCATATAAATATCGACAGCGGAAATCAAAAGTACTAGAGAGCGGAAAGGGCTCATATAATATTTAAATATAATAAGAAAAATATTTAGATCACTACATTTTATTAATCTTAAGAAATAATTATAATAAAAACAACACCATAAGAAAAATATTTAGTTCATCATTTCATTTAATTTTACATGTGCTATCAAGGGTTAATAATGTTGGGAAGGAAAACAAAGGAGACAATATTGGGCACCTGATTCGCTCATTCCTCTTGAGCATGTTGTATCTACTGCCATTGGGTCAACTACGCTGCGCCGACTGGTGTGGTGTCTCCGCTAATTGACGGAACGGGCCGGTCGTGACAGACCGAACGTATGCAGCGCTGTTGTTGTAGAATATTTGCTGGTTAGTCGTCAATTTAAAGCTGGGGCGCAACGACTTGGATAGGGCGCAACAACCTGGATGGGGCACAACGACATTGATGGGGTACGAAAACTATAACGCCACTATACGTAAAGTGGACCGGAAAATGAGCGGCGTGAATGTAAGCATAACGAAAAGTACTAAATTGGTGCTTTTTGCTATGAAGGGTGCATTCCGCATAAAAATTAATATCCGATTTCTTCGAAAAAAATTTCTCACACCCTTTAACAAAAAAAGTGTGTCAATTGTTATTTGTTAAGCTTATTATTCAATAAATTGTACATAATAACCATAATGATAACTCGTAAACTTTACAATATATGGAAATAAATTAAAATTAAAGTTGGATTTTTTTATTGAACTTAAGAGTTTGGAAATTGGTATAAACAAATTGAATATTTTTATATCTCGATCCATTTTTTACTTTCTAAATATTTAGAATCATGTTGGAAAGATGGTGTAAAAGATTCATATGGGAGTCTGAATACTTCATGAGATATTTCAATAATACCAATAAAGCAAGGCTACTTTATAGTAGACACCCTGTGATAGAAACTTACAAAATGGTTTGTAAATCTGATGTGAATTTTGTTTGGTGATGGCAATGCCCTGTTTTTAAACATACGCCCTAAACGAACCCCCTGGAACTGTTACTGTTGAGGTATTGGGGCGGTAGTCTAGTACATAATATGCTAACTCTTAACATAGGCTTTGTTCAACAAGCTGAGCCACCCTAGGGACTGAAATATACCTCTATGAAGGGGTTATATACAAAGTTGTGGCGAAAAAGTGAGCTAAGTTCGTGATTTTTTTAAAGTGCTTAATGCAAATTTTATTCGAAAAAGCGAAAGTAGTAGTGGCAGTACTCTCGAAGTTCGAAAAAACAAGCTGAATTAAAAAAATATATTCGAGATTGGCGGAGTTCTGGCCCATCCCCGAAGCGTATTTTTGGCAGAGGTTTGCAATGAACGGTCTCCAAGCCGAACCGCTCAACTGAAATCAAAAAAGTAAACTGATTATTTAAGAAAAATTTATTGTGGTAAACTTGAACGGAGCGGTTTTCCAATAAATAAGAATTTCTTTCAAAAAAAATTATGTTGATCAAAAATGAAGTTTTAAACAAAAAATCATTGCAAAGAATTGATAATTTTTGGATGAAAAAGCAACCGTTCAAGTACAAGTTTAAATACAAACAATTAAAAAAAATGAAAATCGGATGAGTAGTTTTTGCGAAATCACGTTCACCGCAACGGTACTTTTCAAAAAACTTAGTTCCGATATAATTGCGTTTAATTTTGTTGTGTTCACCTTATTCGCGAAAGAACCAGCGCGCTGCGAACCGGCTATACTTTGAAATCTAGTTCTCCGACCTGGATAAAATTTCGCACAGATATTTTCAAAAGTGTGTGAATATTCAATAATTTTCATTCGATTTTTTGAGTTCCAACTTTGTATATAACCCCTTAATGATGAAGGTGAAAACTTCTTGATTTTTTAGTGCATGAGCTAAATAATTTCATTTTGTTATATTAAAAATCGAACGTTGCTTTTATTATAAATTCAAAAAAATCAGATGGAGAGGGGGGAATAATTCCTTGGTATTAGAAATGGGGGTTCAAGTTAACGGGAGATCAACGGCATCGATTACAGACTCGGGCGGTCTTCGTCAGATGACGACCGGCAACATATCGAGTTGCGCGTGTGATGTTTGTGCTGCAAATTCCGCGTTTGTTAACATTTTCGACAGAGATGTTTCGTGTCACTTGCATCAAACCATCAAGGATGTACGATATATGTGGAAGAGGACACTTCTGAGAGTGATAATAAAAATAAAAGAAGCAGGTAAATCTATATATTGATGGTTTTTAGGAAACTACATACGAGGGATATATAGAGGAGATCGCGGTTTGCCAGTACATCCCGCATCGGGACATTGGATGACCTTACTCGGGCCTGAAGATAATTTAATAGTTGAGATCTGGTGGAACAATGCACGGCGCATGTTTGTGCGATTGCCTCAGTTTTCTCCTTGGAGAATTCGATACCCAGCTGGAGGGCCCAAGTAGGCAAATTGTCCAAGACATCTTGCAATGGTCCTTGCAAATCGACAGCATTGGGATCTGTAATGGATACCTAGGATAGGATCCGCCAGCTCTATCCCCTGTTTTTGAACCAATTTTGAACCAGCTCGTGAGTGGACGAAAGTGACATAGGCAAACCTTAGGCTTGGAAACTAAAAGTACTAAAGGGCTGCTTGGACGTGTTGTCATATTGTGATATCAAACATAAAACGACGATTGTTAACTGTGTTGATTTTTTTTTCTCGAGATACCGCTTTCTTTCTATAACATCCGTCTGTAATTATGAGGTGCAGGCATTATTTGGCAGACGATATCAAACATATTATCCAGAACTGAAGAGATCCGGTAGAGCGGTTATCGTGGATGCTGTTCTGTGTGCGGAATAATGCGGAAATGCCTCTTTTCGAAATCAACAGGCTGTGTAGCGAAAGTATTAAAATATTTGGAATTTTTTCATGTAAAAATTGTCTTTGTTCCAGTACCGAGTAAATTGGAAGTACTGAGCAAACAGGGAGAAAGTTATCCCGGAAGTCGCTTCTTGTTCTTCCTTTGGTACTATCGATACAGTTGAATTTTACAGTTTTCAACTGAATTGATCATCGGTGTAAATAGGAGCGTGTATTTTCTACTGCTGTTTTCTCCGAAACGATCACATGTAGTACTGGAACAAACCTATACATTGCTCCAAAACAAAAATTAAACCTTGCAGAAAAGTAGTTTTAGAATATTTAAAATAAATCCGAACAGAGAAGATTATTCTTGTGACAAAGGTTGCTTGACTCAGAAAGCAACTTACAAAAATTAAGAGGCATGAAGATATTTTTCGTAATGTCCAACAACGAATATATATTATTTTGTTTTGCTGTATTCCGATGGAAAAAACGTTATGATCGTTTAAATGCGGATATAAAGACTAAATCTTTGATTTTTCCAGAAGCATGAAATTGGTACATAATATAGAATATTTTAATCAGAACAAATATACGACCGAAACAAAACCAATATTTTGGCAACATTGGTCGAGTGGGGGTATGTCGTTTTCAACAGGGATTACTAAAATATAAAAAGAAGCCAGCTGGCGGTTCCTATCCTAGATAGATACCACAACGGCATCTGCAAGCTGCCCTAGCGTGACGGAATTGACAAGACATTTGTCAATGCCATTCACTTAAAAAATGTAGAGAAGGGGGCTTAGACATGAGCCCTGGGGAAGGTCCACGTAGCCAATTCGTGATGTCGACAAATAACTTTGCGAAAAATACATATGTTTTTCAGACAACAAGTCAGTAAGAAAACTGATGCCATCTGCTCTTTGTTAGCATATGCCATTTGAATTCCTGTTAAGAGCAACGCAAGGCAATCGTTCGTCTCTTTGCCTTTACGAAAGCCAAATTGTGTATCTGACAGTAAGTTATTTGCATCGGCCCAATTGTCGAGACAGAACAGGACCATTTTCTCGATTAACTTCCGAATAGAAGAGAGCATTTCAATCCGTCCATACAAGTTGTGATCGGAGGCTGTTCTTCTTGATTTTTTTTTTGATAGCGTGGACCTTCACTTACCTCCAGCCATGAGGGACAAGGTTACTCTTAAGAAACAAACTAAATTAATTCAACAAACGTCTCTTGGCAGATTCTTTAACAAGTAAAATTTGATTATGTCTGGTCCTGGGGATTTATTGTTACATTATCGTCCGCGGGGGGAAGCGGCGCGGTAGATCTTCTGTGCCGGGGCGGAATCCGTACAAACCTTCTTGGCGAAATCGAATTTCCAACTCCTTCGTTAGTACTGTTTCAGGTTCGGTTTCTCTCATTAATCCGTCAACGAACCAGCGACAGTAAGCGTTTGTTGGCTTTCATAAAAAATTTCATTGGCTCAGGTAACCCGCCATTCCGGTTGATCTTGTACGCCGGTGGCCTTCTTCGCGTACACGTTTTAACACTTTTTGTCCCACCACGGGTTGGGAGACCTTCCACGAGAGTTCGCGTTTGGTACACGTTTTCTGAGCTTGAATAGCGGTGTCGAGAATAAAGCCACCCAAGAAGCCGTACTCTTCCTCCGGAGGAAGGTCTTGCATGGACTCGAGTTTACCGGATGCAAGATGCTTAGCTCTTCCAATCACTATTTCGTTTGAGGTCAGACGAAATGTTGATTGTACTCGTTGGCCTTAAGCCGTTAGCAATAGTGATTAAGATTGACAGAGGAATGCTGCCGTGTCGATCAGGAATTACCTTCCACATGCAATCTAACCGAGTCGAGCAGAGGGACAAATCTAAGGAGCTTGAGCGCTCTGGGGAAGCAGGGATCCGTGTCATTTCACCGGTGTTCAAAATGGTCAATGGAGTTATCACAAAGTTTTTGGAGTGAGGTAGATTTCGATTATCATTATCATGAAAGCAATCCCATGCTATGCCGTGGGAGTTAAAATCAACTAAAACTAAGTTCAGTGCGGGAAAGAGTTCTGCAATGTCGCAAGATCTTCAATGCCTGGTGTCGAGGGAAGGTTAATTCTATTGAAAAAATAGCACTTTTTGATCCCCAAAAGTACTCTTCCGTAAGAGTGTTCTCGATCCAAGCAAATAAAATTAAAATCTATTTCTGAAGTACGTCATGTTTCGCATAATAAATTTTAAAAGGATCGAGTTTCGGGATAATGTTTTTTTAATGCTACTGTTAAACAGTGATCAAATCCGTGACCTCGTTCGAATTAGCTATCGAAGGATACAATCGCTGAAAGGAGGGGCTATTTTGCAGTCAACTGCATTAAGAATGTTTTTATCGCAGTGAGAAAGCTTACCAGGATGCTTTTAAGAGGGTGTTCTGCAACAATACGGTCCACAGTGCTGGGAACTTCTTTTCTGAGCTCAGGTTTCGGAGACCAGGAGCTGTTTGCTTCGGTTTCGCACCAGTAAGTACTGTTATTTTTGTAGGACATTGAAGAGACACCTTCTGAACATTACAACGAATCTTAGGAGAGGAAAAGTTCCTCCTTTTTCTATTGCTTCTAGGCGCAGCAGAAGATGTTCCCTCCTGGTGTACATCAGAGTCACCATCGTCAGTAGACAAGCCAGTATAGATTTTTGTAGAGACTTGTGGCTTAGCTATTTAAAGCAGCATTTCTGCGAAAGATCCCTTAGAGCGTCCATGAAGGCAACTCTTCAGTTTCTCTCCGCACTGTATCATCATGTCGGGAGATTATGTTGATTTTCCCCACTGTAAAGATACTTTTCGACACCCCTCCCCCAGGATTCACATGATTCTCTTCGCATTTCCCACAACGAACCTTATTGCTACAATGGGAGGCTGTGTGTCCTGATTGTTTACAATTTTTGCATTTCATTACCCGTGGCACAAAAAGGCGAACAGGTAGACGATCATTGTCAAAGAGGAGGTAGGTAGAGCAAAACCGACGAAGGTCACCCGATAAGAGTCTAAGTTGACGTATGACGTATTCCTGTCAGCTGCCACTGATGTTGAATGCAAACATCCTGTATCTTCCCTGACTGAAGCATGGGGTCTTTAACCCCTGATAAGGCCGAGAGTTTGGGGCTAATAATGAATGTTATATTAATGGAAACACGGTTCTTTCACTTAGTTTAGAATCTACATTTATTTCGTAATAAAAACTTTTGAAAAAGGTGGCAATATAGTCAATCGCCAGGTAAACACATTTTATGAAATTGTATAGGAAGAAATCCAAACGAAAGCTTAAGCTAGCTACCGTTATGCCCGTTTTTATGTAACCATTTTTGTTATTGCTAGATTCACTGTTTTTACCTCTACCTCTGTTCAGGCCAGTGCTCAGGACATTTTCAAGGGGGTTGGTTTTATTCGTTTCTTACAAAAGAAGGGTATATCAACCCTCAAACTTTGAAGATCTTTTCTCAGGTCTGGAGGCCCTATTCTTTTGAATCAATCGACTCAGCTCAACAAATTGGGACAATGTCTGTTATCGAGAAGGAATCTTGAACAGACAGCGCTGCCTGTGGCTCGTGGCAGTGCTGATTACTGCAGTGATTTGCAGTAAGCTTACCGACTAAACCTAAACCTCTTGTTCCTACCAGCCTTCAACTTACGCAGTCACCGTTAGGTATTACCTCAGTAGGGATTGTGTGTTTACTCTTTTTATATTGTGTTAATTGTTCGTAGATTTCCCATTGCTGTTGTTTTTTGCTTGCTGTCCAACTTTCGCGGTATATCTAACTTGCTGATGTCTACTGTAAATATCGTCACCTGCCGAGACGCGAAACGATCCAGAGGTGCTGACCTTAATGACCGACATGTCTTTACAACTACCTTTCTTGGCGCTAGTCGTTTCGAATTATCCTATTTAGCTGGTGCTGAGCGGGGTACTCTCACAGGAATAGGAATTTTTGCTTACCGATTCCCGTTTTCGTAAACCATTTAGCTCTCAGGCACTAGGACAGACCACAGGCGGTGGTATTTTTTGGATGATCTTATCCCGTTTTCTCTGACTTCGTGTTGTTTAATTGTATTGTCCATGCAGGAAAAGAAAAGGTGACAATATAGCTGCCACTGTCTTATAAAGGGGTAAAACAGCTAACATGAGGACGACCGCGTCACATTCAACCCGGTTAGATGGTACATATACACTAGGGTGGGGCGTTGTTATATGGAAAAACGTAATCATAGCCACATCAACCGAGCACAGCACTTTTTTGGTACCTTTTGGGATCCCAAACAACTGTGCAAAATTTGGGGTCGTTTGGTGTTGACCCGGCGTGGCGCATTGCGTTTGAAATTTGGATGGGGATTAGTATGGGAAAACCTACATTTTTGCATTTTTAATTCTATAGACTACAATTCTTCATGTAGTATGCCAACAAATAGATAGAAGTATAGTCCAGGATATGATGAACAACTTTGCCCAAGGATCTATATTGTTAGAATGTCTCTAAGCCAAGTTATAGCTGTTCAAAGTTCGATACATCGAATTAAATGCCAAAAACCAGTTTTATTGCAGTGTTGGCCCCTCACCCGTCACTACGCCCTATTGCTAAACTACCTACGCTCGTGAAATTGAGCTAAGGCTTTTGAATAATTCATCCAAACATACCAATGTGGTAAATCTAAAATATATAATGTTATTTTGGAATTCTATATGAAATACCATTGGTACACCCGCAGTGTTGGCAATAAAAATGATTTTTGGCATTTAATTCGATGTATTGAACTTTGAACAGCTATAACTTGGCTTATAGACATTCTAACACGATACATCCTTAGGTAAAGTTGTTCAGCATATCCTGGACTATACTTCTATCTATTTGTTGGCTTACTACAGGAAGAATTGTAGTCTATAGAATTAAAAATGCAAAAATGTAGGTTTTCCCATACTAATCTCCATACAAATTTCAAACGCAATGCGCAACGCCGGGTCAACACCAATCGACCCCAAATTTTGCACAATTGTTTGGGACCCCAAAAGGAATCAAAAAAGTGCTGTGCTGAAAAAACGATCAATTTGCCCCACCCTAATATACACTATACACCTTTGCAAAAGGCCCGTAGCCAGCAATATAATTTGCGTGCTTCAAATTATTTTCCTCCACCAGAAGCGTATCAGGGCTAATTATTGATGTTTCTGTCACCGCCGAATATTGCTTCATCAGAACTCGAAAAATCTGTAATAGATCCAAACATTTCTTGTCTTCGGTCCGGAAAAGTTTACAAATGGCCCGGTTGCGGAGGGTGGGTTCATTTTTAGTCGGGGAGGTGATTTTATTGCGACATCCATCTCGCCTTGAGGCAAACCATTAGCAACGAAAGCCGTTTTTGCACGGGTTGTATTATAGTCATGAATGAGGAATATACAGTCGTGATTCACTGGTTGGCCAACAGCCTATGTCCAACTAACGAATTTGATTCGCTAGTTGGACCAACTGACAAATGTCAAAAACTCTCCAAAGAAGACGTTAGTAGTGTAAAAGATTAATAAATAGATTGTCAAAGCAAATTTGACATGAGATTTTGGCGTTTCAGTAGGACAAAGGTCCAACGGCACGGCACGAAATATTATCTGTCATTCTGCCTGAGACTTGCGCGCTATTCATTCAACTTTCAGCCAAAATATCTTATGAAGGTTGCAATGATGTTCGGAAGGATTATTTGAAAACATCCATACCATGAAAAAATGATATAGGATGAAATACTCTTGCTTATAACACTAAACTTTTGCACTCTCTTCCTTTTACTACGTGATGAAGCTACAATATGCACATATTTGTATCACATATACTTATCTATACATCACACTTACTTTCACTTTGAACACACGTACATATTACATTTTCAATGATAAAGTGTAGCAAAAATTATTTTTTATTAATTTTTTTTTGGGGACCTCACAAAAATAGGTCTTGCCAAGAACCTTCCAAACAAGTATTCTAAACAAAAAATATAATTTTATTGGTTTGTGACAACTCAGAAAAGGTATCTAAAGCTTTTGGTATCGGTTTTAATCATACTTCTCCTACAGGTTAAACTATTTAAATTTTTATTAGCCAGAAAATTACTATGAGATGTTGTTCCTCTGTCATAATAATAATTTTATAATGAGAGGTTGGTTAACTTGTTTGCAATATCAGCCAGGGTATTCAGATAAATTCAATTTTCTCGAACGATATAGACACTGTGGGTATACAGAATAACTTTTGAACCAGAAGTCGTAGCCTATTACTTTTCTTGGAAAAGTTGTACACTGTACTAGTATCTGCCGGAGTTAGTATTGTACATTTTTTAGAACACATAGGAAACTGTCTACACGAATTTAAATATGAAAATTTGTGCCACCCTAGTAGTCATATGTTTGTTAAATATGTATGTGAAAATAGTTAAAACTGACGATGCTACGGCATTTATCTTGAAATGTATCCAGTGAAAATGTAATCGTGCACAGAGCATTCGCACGATTGATTTGTTTAGAAATATTTCCTAAATTATGAACGAAGGGTTTTGCATACAAAAATGAATATCTTTTATAAGCATAAAACATTATTTTCATCCTAATTATTAGCGAATTTCCCCAAAATTCCACGCGGCCTTTCCCGATTGGAAGAAACGGCCGCGCTCCATGATACGCCGCGCTTAGCCCATCTGTCATAATATCGCGATTTTGCATAACGAAGGGCTAAATAAATATGAACCAACAGGTCTGTGCCACAAAAGGAGAAGGGCTAAAGGATAACACATATTGTTCCAGAAACAGCACTGCGTTATGCAACGTTTTGTGCAGGTTGATTATACCAGGTGCAAGTGGTGCCAAATTCACAACGTTCATTCTGAATTGAAAAGTCCTTTTAGATTACAGAATTGATAAAATTGGTTAAATGAGATAAACTAATCAATCAAATTCTGTTTTAAAAATTGTCCTTGCGTTTAAACCAAAATGGGAGGCTTATTACTACCGCTACATACTAAATTTGAAGCGCAAATAGCAAATACAATTGCTAGTTACACCAAAAGCTTACTGGCAACCTTACAGCGGCATTTAAGAAGCAGTTGGTGCGGCGTGTACGTTTCAGTGAATCTCAATAAAAATTCCAACGTATAGGACGAACTTGTTAATAATTATTGGAGTATACCAAATATCAAACATAGTTAATTTAATTGCGTGCAAACGCGAAAAAGACGGGAGCGGACTTGGTGGGCACAATGTCAGAACCACCACAACGAATTCTCTAGACTATAAATGGTATTGGTTTTAAATTTCAAAGCAAAAACGTGATTGGAACACTTCAGCGAACCACCTGTTTTTTTTCTTTTTTCCAATGCGGGGGGGGGGGATGTCATCTTTGTTCTTAATCGACTTTTTTCTTCGCTCCAAAGAGCGTTGCAATAGTTCTGTGTAAAAGTTTGAGCTTAGAGATGCAAAGAGGCATGAGTTTCGGGCTTCCGAGTTTTGTTTTTTTTTCATGAGCTGTATAAGTATAGCCAAACATGAAATTTCAGAAACAACTAACGTACCGCGTAGTAGCACAGCACCGGCTGGCTGGCTGGCTTGATTGCAGAGGGGAAGGAGCTATCTGACCTAGAACTTATTTCTCATAACAGTTCGGTATGGCTTAAAGCCGCAGGCACATTACTCTTACGTATGTGTTGGTGACCATACTGACATAAAAAGAAATTCGCGTTAAAATAATTCACCCAAGAGACTTGAACCGACAATCATTGTCTCACCGAAGACACCCCTTTACTAACTGAGCTAACGTGATACATAACAGCGTGATGGCAAAGTGGCATACATAAGTTTCGCTTGAGCGTGAACGATCCAAGCGCAGAGCTTCTGCTCGTGCATGCATGGGTATGGGACATTGCAAGATGACGTCGTATGAGTAAAAGTGCTCGAAAAAATGACAGCTCAGCGAGCTTGTTTACATGGACTTCGAAATTTTTTTTATTCCGATTCAGTGCAAGTGAGCGTGTCATATCTTCGAGCATTTTTACTCATATGACGTCAACTTGCAATGTCCCATACCCATACCATGCACGGGCCGCAGCTCAATACGCTTGAATCGTTCACGCTCAAGGGAAACTTATGTATGTCACTTTGCAAAGACACTGTTATGTATCGCTATTGCGCAGTTAGTAAAGGGGTTTCTTTGGTGAGATATTGATTGTCGGTTCAAGTCTTGGTAGTTGTTTAACGCGAATTTATTTTTATGTCAGTTGGTCACCAACGCACACGTAAGAGTTATTTACCTGCGACGTCAAGCAAGCCATACCGAACTTTTGAATGAGAATGAAGTTCCGGGCCAGAGAGCTCCTTTCGCCTCTCGAATCAAGCCAGCCAACCAGCCAGCTGTGCTACTAACGGTAGGGGAGACCGGGGCTAGTTGGCGGTGTTTTCAGTTTTCATTTTTTACTGCTTTGACTTTGGTAGATCTTGCAAAATAGAACACGTTGCATGAAATAGTAGGCTGTTGGCAACATCTTTGAATTTTATTAAAATGTTTGATACGTTGTCTTCATTTCTAGAGACAAAAAAAGTAACGCGGAAAAGCCGCCAACTTACCCCAGCCTCGGGGTAAGTTGGCGGTATGCATGGGGTAAGTTGACGGACTGCCAGAAAATAAGCAATTCAATAGGAATACAATCACATTAGTGGTCCATATGGAATGTGCCGGTAGTCTTTTCAATAAAACTGTATAGTATTCGACATATCTCATTATATTTCAGTCTCAATACCCTGTCATTTTGACTTCGACGCGTACTCCATATTCAAAAGCAAATTTACGAAATTCTTCAGGCGTTTGGCTGAAATAATTGTCCATTTCATTGACGAGAGACACAAGAAAAAGTTTCTCTGACTTTGGTGTGAATTCCAGAAATAAAAATATATGATGACTATTTTTGCACTATCAATAGTACCGCCTACTTACCCCGTGTGCGTTACCGCCAACTTACCCCAACCGCATTTTTTATAAAAAAGGATTTAAAAAATTACTTTTGGGTATGGATAGGCATAATATCTATACGGATGCTGAAGCCTCTTTTCGCGCACTATCGAAAAATATAATCGTTCGGGACCTTAAATTACACAAAATGTTTAAAATTAAGAAAGTTTACAAATTATGCTCAAAAACACAATATCGTCCACAGCTTCTACAAAACATAATGTTTCGCAAAAAAACACATTGGATAATGCGTTTCACATTACTTAAGGTACACAACGAGAGACAACGCTTTATGTCTAATAGAAACGGAGAAAAAGGGGTTCCGCCAACTTACCCCAACCGCCAACTAGCCCCGGGCCCCCTATATTATTTGTTTCTGAAATTTTATGTTTGACATATAAGCTGATGAAAAAATATTAACAAAACTTGGAAGAGCGAGAACTCATGCCTCTTTTTATCTCTAAACCCCAACCCTTACACAGAACTACTGCAACGCTCTAAGGAACGAAGAAAACAGTTGTTTAGGGACGATTCATAAATTATGTAACGCTTTTAAGGGGGAGGGGGTACGACAAGTTGTGACATGTTGTGACATAGGGGTAGGGGGAGTAAGCTAGATCGTTACGTAATATGTTTTCACAGAAGAAAAAAAAAATCAATGAATAACATAATAGAAGAGGGGGGGATGGAGACATTTGTGACAATTTGTTACATGGGGGGAGTCAATTTTGTGCAATTTTTACGTTACGTAATTTATGAATGGCCCTTATCCACAAGCATGACATGCCCGGCGCATGTGCACCGTATTGTCTAAAAGAAAAAAGAGAAGAAACAGGTAGTTCACTGAAGTGTTCCAATCATATTTGTGCTTGGAAATTTAAAGCCAATGCCATTCTCAATGATAGGTAAGGGACCATTCATAAATTACGTAACGCAAAAATTGCCCAAAATTGACTCCTCCCTCCCCCCATGTAACAAGTTGTCATAAATTTCTCTATCCCCCCCCTCCCCTATTACGTAACAAATTCCTCGAAAAAAAATTGCTACGTAACGATCTGGCTTACTCCCTCTCCCCCATATGTCACAACTTCTCGTACCCCCCTAAATTTATGAATGGTCCCTAATCATCAGATGGAACTTTCTAAATGGAGCCTAACCTTGCAGGGATGATTGCTTTCGACGATAGCATGTTTTTGTTACAGCTCAACAAAACAAAAAAAAAAGTAAAATGCTACAGGCTATCCAAAAAAAAATTTTGTTGTTAAATTTCCAAAAATAGTTAAAATTTGTTTGATGAAGATTACCACTAAACACAAAATAGTTTTTTTTACACGTTTTCATCGAATTTTCAACTTTGAGCTTCAATTTCCATTGACAGAAAGCTACGATTATTCAAACAATGTGTGTGTATGAAAGGTGTGAGCGTTGGGAAGAAATACTAGTGCGGATGACAACAGACAATAATGTTTTAGTAGTTTAATTTAGATTTTAAAGAGACCGCCTAGAGGCGGTGTTGGGAACTAGAGGGTTAATTTGATTAAAACCATAACATCCACCAGCAAAATCTAACATCCGGACGATTAACATTGCTGTCGTTTGTTTTGGTTTTTTTTGTGACATTTGACGTACTAATGAAAGTTTAATTTGTTTTCAAATGCTGTACATAATCGTACAAATAATAACCTGTCATAATAAAATGAAGAAAAAATTTATTTATGGAGAAAGTCACAGGGGATCGGTTTTATTCGTAATTCCCCTAAAATTACTAGTCGTAACTCGGTGAACTTATGGCACTCAGAAGAAGTTCATGTATGTTATATTTCTAGGGTTGCCACCTCTGGAGAGGCTTTGACCCGGAGATTTTCACTGATCTGGGGGGGGGGGTGGATTTTGAGTGGAACGAGACAGAAATTGGAATCAAAGCGATTTCAAGGCATTTTAGAGCACTTTAATTGCTTTTTATTACCACGTTAAAGTAAAACTGTAAATTTTTCACGCTTGAGAACAGTTTTATCGGTTTAATGTGGTGTAGTATTTCACTTCCCCGACTAAGTGCCAAGAATACAAAAGCACCAGCTACTCTCACTGTGGAGGTCGAACGAGCATTGCTCTCCTCCACAACTAACAGAAGAAGGAGAGCAAAGGAGGCAGAGCTGCGACATCACACTATGTGGTGTCGGTTATTCGTCACCAACAAATTATAATTTCGCAACAAAGGGGCAAAACTCAGGTTAATTTGTAGTAAATTTTATTTGTTTTTCATTTTCATTGCTTTGTGAAAGAAATTAGCAATATTTGGTGAACTCTTTGCCACCTAGAAACGAAGAGTTAGTCGGGAAAAATAAATCTGAACCAGAGTAATAGTTAATTTAGACTTTTTGAATATTTTGTAAAGAATCAATTAATTCCAAAAAAATTGAACCTATGCTTCTTCCCACCAAACCCGGAGAAATTGATGTAAAACCCGGAGATCGCTCCCGAAAACCGGAGTCTCCGGGTCAAACCCGGAGGGGTGGCAACCCTAAACGTGTCGTTCAAATATATCTAACAAAAAGCATCTTTCAAATATAACATCGCGATATGAACATCATATCGTAATAAGAAAAAAACCAGAAAAAAACAGGGAGGTTAGCGTAATGGGCTTGAACCGACCAATTATCACCAACCATTTGTTTACTCCGTAGCGCGTTTTCGAACCATGCCGTACCAACAGACAGTCACTTGGTTGAAATATATAGGGTTGCCACCCCTCCGGGTTTGACCCGGAGACTCCGGTTTTCGGGAGCGATCTCCGGGTTTTACATCAATTTCTCCGGGTTTGGTGGGAAGAAGCATAGGTTCAATTTTTTGGAATTAATTGATTCTTTACAAAATATTCAAAAAGTCTAAATTAACTATTACTCTGGTTCAGATTTATTTTTCCCGACTAACTCTTCGTTTCTAGGTGGCAAAGAGTTCACCAAATATTGCTAATTTCTTTCACAAAGCAATGAAAATGAAAAACAAATAAAATTTACTACAAATTAACCTGAGTTTTGCCCCTTTGTTGCGAAATTATAATTTGTTGGTGACGAATAACCGACACCACATAGTGTGATGTCGCAGCTCTGCCTCCTTTGCTCTCCTTCTTCTGTTAGTTGTGGAGGAGAGCAATGCTCGTTCGACCTCCACAGTGAGAGTAGCTGGTGCTTTTGTATTCTTGGCACTTAGTCGGGGAAGTGAAATACTACACCACATTAAACCGATAAAACTGTTCTCAAGCGTGAAAAATTTACAGTTTTACTTTAACGTTGTAATAAAAAGCAATTAAAGTGCTCTAAAATGCCTTGAAATCGCTTTGATTCCAATTTCTGTCTCGTTCCACTCAAAATCCACCCCCCCCCCCCAGATCAGTGAAAATCTCCGGGTCAAAGCCTCTCCAGAGGTGGCAACCCTAGACACGTTTTACTACATCAGATTCAATGAAAATTTACAGGTTTCTTTCAAATTGTTGTAAAATGACTGATGCAACTAGCATAGCAACAAAAGTGGCCTTAATGTTCAGAGGTTATCGTCATAAACAGCCAGATTTGAAGGGTATTAGTTTTGGCTCTTGATTTTTTTGCTGCCTGTAAGCGGAATCGATAGTATTAAATAATAAGGGAAAGTTCCCGGTTATGGCATATCTGTTATTTCTGGCGTGTTGCACGCTTTATTGCATTTTTGACAAAGTTATATTCTAAGCTTTTAGGTTTATGATGGTATTACCAAATACAAATACGTTTTGTAAATTTGTATTTGGTATTACTATCATTATCGCTGGATGCTCCGTTCAAACATTTTTGGGTTCAATCAAAATGCGCTCCAGGTCCGCAGACTCTGTCTTTCTGGTGTTTAATGACAGATATCGCCAAACTTACTCACCTGCAATATACTGTTCATGATCACATATTTGTCATATATTTGGGATTATTAATTTTTATGGAAATGATTTGTGATCATGGGCAGTAGAACTTGCTGCAGTTTGGCTGAATTTTCTATTGAATACTCATTAGCTCTGAGATACTTACTATATCTGAAATTTTAAGCAGAATAATATTTTTTCGAAATTGCTTATGGTAAACGAAATTGTAAACTTTTGGTTGTTTAGTGAACATAAACAGTGTAGAGTTTTAAAATGTTATTTTTGTGCTCTGTATTAATAGCGTCTAAACCATTGGTTTTGCGGTTAGTTCGGAATATTTTCGTTATTTCCAAACGCGTTTTTTCGATTCCAAACAAATTCAAATAGAGACTTACTCTATTCAGTAAAGTTGTAGCTAATTCTAATACCAACAAAGGAATTTGTTGAGAACACTTGTAAAGTCATGAAGAGGCTGATCATGGTATGTTGATGTCGAGATTCTATGTCGTCGCTGTTGTGCTATCTTATGACAAACGCCATTTTGGGGTAAACTGAGTTAGATATGCCACATTACTCGTCTAACGAATCTCTACAAGATGGCGTTTCCAGAATTTTGAAATTTTGCTTGGCTACTGAAATATAGTGAGAAAAGTGATCAGAAATTGTGAGTTTTTTGCTTCAAATCATTATATCTTGGGATTGGCTCAAGTTATAATAAAATTTTAGTTGCTTTTATGTGTAAAAATGTCGTAGGAACACAATGGCATAATAATTTTCAAAAGAAAAATACATGTATTGGGAGAAAAACGTAGTTTTAGCTTTAAACTGGAAATATTGCCGATTTGGCAACACTGTAACTAAAAATAACTATTTTTTCTAGATTCCCTGCCTCATTTCCTTCAAAATGCATCAAACCGATTGTTTATAGACCAAATGAAGCCAAAGATATGAATAAAAGTTCATAATTGGTGATTTTTTTCTTTGGAAAATTTTCCATGCACGATTATGACACGTCATACAAATTTTTTCATCAATACACACCTATGACACGTGTGAGTGCGACTTTTGTTTACATTTTTAGTGAAAACTCGCAACATAGTCAACCGATTTTCGTAATATTTGAGAGATTAGTACAGAATAGATAGAATCATCAATTGTCTTCTCTGAATTGTTTCTACCATTTATAAGTTTCATGATATTCAATCTCAAACTTTAAAAATCGTTTTTCTCAAAATGTGCAAAATGGCGCTTGTCATAAGATAGCACAACAGCGACGATGTATGAATAAATGTTGGGTTAACCAAATCGGTTATAATATTGTCATGATTTAATCACTGTAGTGTAGTGAGCAGCGTAATGTTTTGTTTGATTAGAAGCACAAGTTCCAGTTTTCTAGCTCCCACTCCCTCAGACCGCCAAAGCTTTAGGGTTTTTTATGACAAGATTATGATTTTTTCAATATTCAATATTAATGTGATGTTATGTAATATATTTTTGCATTTGCGAAATTGTTTATTAATTACAAATACCTTCAAACTGATCTAATTGACTGACATTGTACTTTGAGGAATCTAATTTTTCGAATTTGTCCAGTATTCTTTTTGTTAACTTCTAATTTTATCAGATTGTCATATCACAAAATAATTAGTCTACAGCATCGAAATAGCAGGTCTAGGTCGTATTTAATATTCCAAATAACAATTGGCTTATTAAATAGAATCAGTCAGTAAAAATGATTTTATGGAAACATGATTTTGTAAGGCTAAAAAAGTAACCTTTCTCCTAACGTTACTAGAGGCAAACACTGATTCTCTACCTTTTGAGATACTGCGCGCCATTTATGGTATTCTGCAGAAACGGTTAGAGATACGATCAAACCGATTAAAAATTCACCCTTTAGGGTAACAAAATTGCCTATTCACCCTGAAAAAAAAATTAAATTAAATTTTTTTTTGGTCGTTATTGGGATTCAATCGCCCTCACCTTTATAATTTTAGCGCGAAGATAGCGTTGCTGTCTCTAATATGTACCGTTCGAACCATTCTGTCCCGCTCCAACGCCCCGTTACCCATACCATCAACTTATAGGGTAATGAGCTTATTTTCACCATGTTTCTATTTGCCATCTTTGTTCAACGCATTGGGTGACAATTGAGGCACTAAATCCGAATTTTCGTTGCGCTCAAACACGAGCATTTCATTGTTTTCAGGGCATTTGTGTTATTAGATTGATTCTAATCAACGAAGCAAAGCTCTTGATGCCAATTCATACGCATTCCATCGATTGTAGACCAAGTAATTAATGAATTTGTGAGGTACCTTCCTTAATAGGGTGAAAATAGGCAATTTACCCTTTGTAAAAGTAATGGTAGTGGGCCTTCTTGTAGATGGATATACTGGATATATTTTTCCTAGAATTCATTTTACATTCAATATGCTGAACACCCAGAATTGGAACTTAAAATCTCAACGAAAGACGTTGTAACAATAGGAAAAATTGACAAGTGCTCTAAGCATCAGATGCTCGAGAAAACATGAAAACCGAGTGACTGTCGATCGAGCCAGTAACAGACAAAACTATTCTGAAAGAACAACATTGCTGCATTGCCTTACAAGTTGTAAGTTACAATATTACATCATCACAAAGTGTTAGGAAGTTGATAGAACTGCTGATCATCGGCAATTGTCGCGTCTTCGCGTTTGAATAACTAGATACTTCAATGGTTATCAAAGTTGCTAAACTTTCGTATTCTTTAGTTGCTGTTACTATTCAGCTCTCCCTTGCCGAACACCTGAAATGAATGAATGATAAAATACTTTCATACTTTACTTGATGGGCTATATTGTGTCGATTTCGAAATGTATATATAGTTTAGTTAGTAACGTTATAGCAGATCGACTTAAAGGACGTGAGTTCAAATCTATGTTTTCTCTAATTTTTTCATATTGCGATTTTTTTAAAGCTAAAATAACTCAAGCCAGTTTACTGTGCATCTCTCCTTTTTTATGTGTTCATTACAGCAAATTAAGTTTTCAAGTGCCGCCCACGCATCATTGTGCAGTCTATTTTTTCTTTGGACGGTCTTAATCCTCAAAAAGGCAAGCTAAAATAGTGGCTTCAACAACCATTGCTCCTAAGACCCGGTGATATTAAGTCTTTTTTGGCTTTCTATCGGTGAGAGAATTGAAAGCCCGAAAAAGCTCCATCATTTCTGTTCATAATTACAAGTTTATTCAAATTAGAGGATAATTATTGTAACCAGCCGTGCCTCTGAGACCACTCGCCTTTCTGAGGGTTAAAGGATATTATTAATACATATATTTTAAACATGGTATACAACACATAAATGATATGATAGAACGTTTGACAGATGAGTAATTATTGTATTCATCATTAAAGTTGTTTTGAAAAAGGGATATTTTGAAATCAGTGTATCAGTGATTATGCAATGAGAGCAGATGCGTGCCTTAAGAGACATGATCTTCTACAATTAACAAAAAAAAATCAAAGCTTTTTGAGCGATTTAGTGGAGGAGCTAAGACATGGTCTTTATTAATCACATAATAAAGGTTCAAGTAAATTGTATTAATACCTCGGCATGCAAAAAATGGATCGCGTTAAAATCGTTATCAATATGATGGCTTCATTCGCCAGTACAGTATTAAAATTCGCACAAAAAACGGGTGTTACACGCAAGCCAATGATTAAATTTTAAAAGCATTTTTAGTATGTTTATAAAAGTGCACGACAAACCTACATGATGGTTGAATCAGTTTATTTGTACCCTGCGTGTTTGGCTAGCGTATCATCTACTGCCCCCACAAACATTCAAACTATTCACTATGAACACCATAAAAGCACCTAACAAGAATTCTTTTTAATCAGTTTGATTTTTCATTGGGCCTGAGCTAGAAAATATACTAGCTTCCCACAGAAATACGCCATATGCACCTCAGAGAGCTTGGAAGCGCCCTACGAGTTAGGATAGACTATCCACTACCATCTCATCAGCTCAAATACTCATACCAACGCCCCAAAGAGTTACAGTATATGCGCCCCAGAAAATCTGAAAGCACCCGGCAAGTTACGATAGACTATTCGCATAACGCCCCATGAGCATACTACCTACCCGTTAGCTCAACATACTCATACTACTGACCCATAGAGCCTGAAAACGCCCTGCAACTTCGGATAGATTATTACCGCCTCATAAGCTTAAATACTCATTTATATGCGCCCCAAAGATACTGAAACCGGTTGAAAGCGCCTTGTAAGTTTGGAAAGTTTATTGCCCACCTATCTAATTGCCAGACGAGCCATGGGAATATCATATTACCTCTCCAGCGAGTGTGGAAGTGCTCTGCAATATATGGGAAATTCATACTAGCGCCCAATACAGTCTCGGAGTGCCGTGCGAACTATGAGAATATCGGACTTGCGCCCTAGGTAGTTTAAGAGAGCCCTGCGACCTATGCGAATATCAAACTGGTGCCCGAGAGACTCTGAGAGCGCCCTGCGAGCAATATGAATATCATGGTGGCGTCCCATATAGTCATATTAGCGCCCTGTGAGCTATGAGAAGCACCCCAGCGAGTGCGGAAGCGCTCTCCGAGCTATGGGAATATCATACTAGTACTCCAGAGAATCTTACAGCGCCCTACGAACTATGAGTATATTAGACTAGCGCCCTAGCGAGTTTAAGATCGCCCTGCGAACTATGTGAAAATGGTAAAAGCACTCGAGAGAATCTAAGAGCGCCCTGCAATCCATGAGAATATTAAACTAGCGCCCCAGAGAATTTGTAAGCGCCCTGTAAACTAAGAGAACATCAGACTAGTAACCTAGAGAGTTTGAATGCGCCCTGCGAGCTATGGGAATACCATACTAGCCTCCCAGCTAATCGAAGAGTGCCCAGCGAGATATGTGAATAACAAACTACCGCCCCATAGAGTCTCGGAGCGCCGTGCGAACTATGAGAATATCGGACTTGCGCCCTAGGGAGTTAAAGAGAGCCCTGCGACCTATGCGAATATTAAACTGGTGCCCGAGAGACTGAGAGCGCCCTGCGAGCAATGTGAATATCATGCTGGCGCCTCATAGGGTCATATTAACACCATAGGGAGCTTTAGAGCGCCCTGTGAGCTATGTGAAGCACCACAGCGAGTGCGGAAGCGCTCTCCGAGCTATGGGAATATCATATTACCGCTCCAGAGAATCTTAGAGCGCCCTGCGAACTATGAGAATAACAGACTAGCGCCCCAGCGAGTTTGAGAGCGCCCTGCGAACTACGTGAATATCGTAAAAGCATTTGAGAGAATCTAAGAGCGCCCTGCGAACGATGAGAATATAAGACTAGTCCCCTAGAGAGTTTCAGATTGCCCTGCGAGCTATGGCCCGAGAGACTCTGAGAGCGCCCTGTGAGCAATGTCAATATCATACTGGCGCCCCATAGAATTCATATTAGCGCCCTGCGAGCTATGAGAAGCACCCCAGCGAGTGCGGAAGCGCTCTCCGAGCTATGGGAATATCATACTAGCGCTCTAGAAAATCTTAGAGTCTCGGAGCGCCGTGCGAACTATGAGAATATCGGACTTGCGCCCTAGGGAGTTTAAGACAGCCCTGCGACCTATGCGAATATCAAACTGATGCCCGAAATACTCTGAGAGCGTCCTGCGAGCAATGTGAATATCATACTGGCGCCCCATAGAGTCATATTAGCGCCCTGTGAGCTGTGAAAAGCGCCCCAGCGAGTGCGGAAGCGCTCTCCGAGCTATGGGAATATTATACTAGCGCTCCAGAGAATCTTAGAGCGCCCTACGAACTATGAGAATATTAGAATAGCGAGTTTGAGAGCGCCCTGCGAACTATGTGAATATCGTAAAAGCGCTCGGGAGAATCTAAGAGCGCTCTGCAATCTATGAGAATATTAGACTAGCGCCCCAGAGAATTTGTAAGCGCCCAGCAAATTAAGATAACATCAGACTAGTAACCTAGAGAGTTTTGTGAATATCATCTTAGCGCCCTGAAGAGCTTGAGAGCGCCCTGTGAGCTATGATACTACGTATCACACTGAGGTCCTAGCGAGCATGGAAGCACTCTTCGAACTATGGGAATATGGTACTGGTACCCCAGAGAATCTGAGAGTACCCTACGAACTATGGGAATGTCAGATTAGCGCCCTAGCGAGTTTGGGAGCGCCCAGCGAGCTATGGAAATATTATACTGGCGCCAGAGAGAATCTGAGAGCGCTGAGAATATAAGGCTAATCTAGAGAGCCTGAGAGCGCCCAGCGTGCTATGGGAATGTTATGCAGGCGCTCATATCATACTTGCGCCCTATAGAGTCATACTAGCGTCCTAGAGAGCCTGAGAGCGTCCATCGAGCTATGAGAATATCATTATAACACCCCAGCGTGGAAGCGCTCTCCAAGCTATGTGGATATCACAATAGCACCCCATAGGGTCTCGGAGCGTACTGCGGGCTATGAGAATATCAGACTAGCGCCAATGTGAGTTTTAAAGTACCCGGCGAGCTATGGGAATATCACATTGGCGCCCCAGAGAATCTGAGAGCGCCCTGCAAACTATGAGAATATCAGACTACCCTACAGAGTTTGAGAGCACCCTGCGAGCTATGGGAATATCATGCTGGCGCTCGAGAGAATCTGAGAGCGCCATGATATGCTGGCTGCGAGATATGTGAATATCATTCTAGCATCCCATATAGCCATACTAGCGCCCTGCGAGTTATAAGAATACCATACTAGCGCGTCAGCGAGTGTCAAAGCGCTCTCCGAGCTATGGGAATATCATACTGGCATTTTAGAGAGTCCGAAAGCGCCCAGCAAACAATGAGAATATCAGACTAGCGCTCTCAAGAGTTTGAGATTACCCTACGAGCTATGGGAACAAAATGCTTGCGCCAGAGAGAATCTGAGAGCGCCCTGCGAACAATGGGAATATCATACTAACGCCCCATAGAGCCATACTAACGCCCTAGAGAGTTTGAAATCGGCCTGGAGCTATGAGAATATTAAACTAGCGCCCTAGTTTTGGAGTGCCATGCGAGCTAAGGGGAATATCGTACTGGTGCCTCAGAGAATCCGAGAGCGTACTGCTAACTATAGGAATATTAGATTAACGCTCCAAAGAAGCTGTGAGCGCCCTGCGAACTATGAAAATATCGAACTACCGCCTGAAGAGTTTGGGCGCGCCCTGCGAGCTATTGGAATATCATACTGACGCTCGAGAGAATCTGAGAGCGCCCTGCGAGCTATGGGAATACCATACTAGCTCCCCATATAGTTATACTAGCGCCCTAGAGAGCTATGAGAATATCGAACTAGCACCCTAGTGAGTTTGAGAGTGTTTATGCTAGCGCTCCAGAAAATTCGTGAGCGCCCTGCAAACTAAGAGAATATCGAACTAGCGCCCAAGAGAGTTCGAGAGCGTCCTGCGAGCTATGGGAATATCATGTTGGCGCTCGAGAGAATCTGAGAGCGCCTCGCGAGCTATGTTAATATTTTATTAGCGCCCCATAGTCATATTAGCGCCCTAGAAAGCTTGAAATCGAACTGCGAGCTATGAGAATATTATACTAGCGCCCCAGCGACCAAGGATGCGCTCTCCGAGTATCATATAGCGCCCCAGAGAGTCCGAAAGCGAGCTATGGGAATTTCATACCTGCGCCAGAGAGAATCTGAGAGCGCCCTGCGGACGATGAGAGTTTCATGATATCCTAGAGAGTTTGAGAGCGCCCTGCGAGGAATATCATGCTGGTGCTCAAGGGATTCTGAGAGCGCCCTGCGAGCTCTGTGAATATCATACTAGCGCCCTGAAGAGCTTGAGAGCGCCTTGTGAGCTATGATATTATATATCATACTGGGGCCCTAGCGAGTATGAAAGCATTCTCCGAGCTATGGGAATATCATACTGGCACCCCAGAGAATCTGAAAGCGCCATACGAGCTATGTGAATACCATACTTGCGCCCCCTAGAGTCATACTAGCGCCCTGGAGAGACTGAGAGCGCCCAGCGAGCTATTAGAATATCATAATAGCACCCCAGCGAGTGTGGAAGCTCTCTCCGAGCTATGTGGATATCATAATAGCACCCCATAGGGTCTCGGAGCGCCCTGCGAGCTTTGAAAATGACAAACTAGTGCCCCTGCGAGTCTGAGAGCACCCTGCGAGCTATCGGAATATCATACTAGCGTCCTATGCGTTTTGCAAATATCATATTGGCGCCCCACAGAGTGTGGAAGCGCCCTGCAAGCGATGGGAACATCAGACTATCGTCCGAGAGAATCTGAGAGCGCCTTGCGTGACTTGTAAGTATCAAACTAATGTTGAAACGCTCTGGGAGGTGTGGGAATATTATACTAGTGCTTTCAAGTATCTGAGATTATCCTATGAGCATATCATACCAGTGCCCCATACAGTCTGGGATCGCCAAGTGAGTTATGAAAATATCATACTAGCTCGGCAGGGAGTTTGACAATACCCTACGAGTTTGAATAGATTCACAAAATTCCAATTAGCTGGGATCATTAAATTTGCCTTCCAGAATGATAAGGCCAACGGAATTTTTTTTTTGGTTTAAAATTTTTTTTTTCTGTTCCAGGAGCTGGTTAGTCGCCGACTAACCGTTACTAACCGCAACTACAGCACTGTAGTTGCACTGAATCAGCCGTCGGTAATGTAAAATGCACAGGCCTTTCAACAGTACCGGCCTCGATAACTTTTCGATCCGATATCGCCGGTCAGGATTCTTCCACTTAGGCGAAACAACTGGCACTAACAGTTTTACCGCACACAGCGCGTACTGTCACCAACACTATCACTGTTGAAAAAATACTTGGTAACCAAAACGACCTATACCGAATTTTAAGCTAGTTACTTTGTTACCAAAAAAGAGAGCGAATGCTTGTCGGCTCCTGCTTATATATCCCACGAAGTCCTGGGTGGTGGATATTTCCGCTCTTCACGGTACATAGCAAGCGAGATGACTCTTGCTATCAGAGCGAGATAACAGTCTTTCGCAGGGCGCAATTGTATCGGTGGGATAATTGGGACACGCAAAGGATTGAGGGGCATTCGGTATTTTTATAGCAAATTCAAATTTTAAATAAATATTTTCAATAGGGTGATACTAATAATTATTAATTAAAAAAAAATAAAAATAATTCAAAATATTATAAAAAGGTAAACAAATCCAAACGTATCTAGGGTATATGTACATATTATATATTTAAGTTATTTATTATTTACACCGTCGGTCGAGATTTATAATGTAACCGATCATGGAGGTTACAATCCTCCCAGAGCCGGTTAGAAAAAAAGTATTTTTTTTGGTTGTGTTTAAGCTCCACAATGGGCCTGCTGCCGCTGCGATTTCAAGGTAATGTAGAACAATGATTGATCCATAGGAAGCTCTTTTCTTCCACATTATTTGAATTTAAAGCGGTGAGACTCGCCATGTTGGGGACAATATTTTGACTAAGCCATGGGCCTACTGCCGCTGCGATTCCAAGGTAATGTAGAACAATGATTGATCCATAAGGAGCTCTTTTCTACCACATTATTTGAATTCAGAGCGGTGAGACTCGCCATGTTCAAAAGAAGTTTGATTTGGGGTATCCAATTTCAGATTATAAATCGTGGGCCTACTGCCCTTTGAATATCCATTTTAATACAGAACAATGATTTTCCCAAAGGATCTTTTCTGCTGTATTATAAGATTTTCAATTGGTGACACTCGCCACGGAAGAGTATATTTGTGATTCAGGGTGATTTTTATTAATTGTGCTATTTTGCAATCTCAGGATCCGTCAGATAAAATAGTATTTCATACCACTCCCTCATTTGACCATAATACCAGAACTCATCCAAATTCCTGCCAAGAAAGGTGGACTAGATTGACTAGGTGAATTACTCATGGAAGAAGATTTCAAAGATATCGAGAAAACATCTTCCTTCTCTTTTTATCCGGTCGTTAGCATGTAAACTAAAACCAAAAGTTTCTAAGTATTATTAAAACCCACTTGTTCTTTTTTTTCGCTCATTCTTACATTCGTCCGCTTTCAATCATATCACATTCACATCTTACATTCAGGCATTTCATTCACATCAATCACTTCTCTCATATTTCACATCACGCATTCTTTCCTCAGACATTCATTCCTTAACTAAAAATCTATCTCTATTCTAGGGCGCCCTAATATTATACCTATTCTATAGGCTTTCTCAATTATGATCATTTTAGTTTGTCGACGAACTGATCGAATTTAGATTAATAATAAATTTCCATAGTCGATCAGGTTTGACCCACTGTGCTCCATGTTCCCTCACATATAACATCGAATGCACCGGGTTGCCTTTCTTTTTCATAGAACCCACTTTTGTGCCACCCGTTAGGTCAACTCTTGAACGGAGGAGAATATCAGACGTCAAAACGATAATGACAGCAGAGAATCAACAAATACAAAACATTATGTTGAAGAATGGATGACCGAAAGTAGGTTTGCTTATTTTAGGTGAGGAAATGTTTTTTAAGGTGTTTTGGTGGCTAATTTGGACCTCTTTTTTTAGATTATGTTACCGGGGAAATCGTCGGGGGTTCATTGCTTCAGGTGAGTATATATTTTACAATTAAAAAGCTTTCTTTTTTTCAGATTCACACCCCGATACAAGGATACAGCCTAACCAAATAAAGAATGAAATTAAGACCTAGTGTTTTTTTTACCCCGGCTTTAAATGAATGGCCGGCCAAACCCCCAGATCTTTCCCTGATAGGTCTTCCAGTCGGTATGAGTTGGATCCGACTTTCGCAAATATTTTGCACGGTAGGTATTGTCGGCCGTACTTCGCGTTGTAGTGCTCGATCGCGCTAGACAGTTTAGTGTTTCTTCTGAAAACGAGTTGACCTTGGCAGAAGGATTTGGAAAACCGTTTGTGTCGTTTGTGTTTACGCTTTGATGCCCTTTCCTCCTCTGAGCAATTTTTCCAGTGACGAAATAGGCGATGGTCGGTCCCCCTTTCTGATAGTTCGTGGCCGTGTGTCACAAAATACAGAGTAAACCCAGTAGCAGAGTGAATGCTGGTGTTTAAGATTAATTCTATTTCAGGTAGTTTTGTATCCCATAGGCGCTGATCATCTTGAACGTATGTCCGAATGGCAGCGTTTATCGTTCGATTCACCCTCTCGACCGGGTTTGCTTGAGAATGATACTTGGAGTTCAGCCAGTGTGTTATTCCGAAACGATCCACCAAGTTCTTAAATTCCTTAGAGATAAAAGGACTTCCATTATCGGAAATTACTATCTCTGGGACGGAATTTCGAAAGAACCAGTGGTCGCGAAGAATCGCACACATGGCTGAGCTCTCAAGCTTTCGTAAGGGATGTATCATAACCCACTTAGAAAAATAGTCGGTTATAACTAACATATGTTGATTACCTTTGCGACTGCGTGGCAAAGGACCGACAAAATCTAAAGATATTATTTGCCACGGTCGAGAGGCCTCCCTAAATTTACCCATTTCGGGCGCCACCGGTACGGAGGCTGGTTTAACTTCTTTGCAGGTTTGACAATTTTGAATGTAAGACCGAATGTTTGTGGCCATTCGGGGCCAGTAGTATCGCTTTTGAATTCTAGAGCGGGTTTTTTCAAAGCCTGGGTGGAATACATCATCATGATTCTCCCTAATGATTTGAGTGACCTCATCCAGTTCGGGAATTAGTTTCCACTCAAAGCGACTGTCGTAGGGTTCGCCTTTTGATGTCACAAACTTGTAGAGTTGACCGTTGTCAACTTTAAAATCTATGTAGTCGTCTGGTTTAAGTTGTACTTTTGCTATTAATGAATTGCGCCACGATGCGGCAGGGGAAGGCTGGATCGCAGCAGTGCTTCGGGACAAGGCATCTGGAACGATATGGTCTTTACCTTTCCGGTGTGCCACCGTCATGTCGTACTGCTGCAGAACCAAACTCCACCTACTGCATCGGGACCCAACTTTCCATTTAGTGTTGAGAATGTGTGTTAAAGCTGACGAATCAGTGACTAATGTAAAATGATAGCCTTCAATATAGCCCCGAAATGCGTCTATTGCTAGAAGAGCGGCTAGTGCCTCCTTCTCAGCGGCATGATAATTTTTCTGAGGAGTAGTGAGCTTGTGAGAGAAGTAAGATATAACTTTCTCCCCCTCTTCGTGTTTTTGGGTGAGAATCCCAGCGACAGCTACG
This sequence comes from Topomyia yanbarensis, assembly GCF_030247195.1. NCBI lineage: Eukaryota > Metazoa > Arthropoda > Insecta > Diptera > Culicidae > Topomyia > Topomyia yanbarensis. The sequence continues at coordinate 213,241,650 of NC_080671.1, read as the reverse complement.
TCACTGGCATCAGTTTGGATTGGTAAGTTGAAATTTGGACTGCCGAGAATAGGAGTGGAGATCAGTAATTCTTTGACGTCACAAAATGCTTTCTCGGCATGATCGTTCCATATAATCTTTTTTGTTTTAGTTTTTAAAAGGTCTGTCAGTGCAGAGGTAATGCCACTGAATCCTGGTATAAATCGACGGTAATAGTTCGCCATTCCTAGAAATCTTCTCAGTTTGGTTACGGTATCCGGTCTTGCGTATTCGACAATTGGCCTGATTTTGTCAGGGTTAGTACGCAGACCTTTCGTACCAAGGAGATAACCTAGGAATGGGATTTCAGAGACTCCGAACTGGGACTTTTCTATGTTAATGCTTAGATTTGCTTGCCTCAGGCGCTTGGCAATTTCGCGCAGTAAGCGCACGTGTTGCTCAAATGTCTCCGTTACCACGACAATATCATCGAGGTATACGAAGACATTTGGCTCTAAAATGCCGTGGCCAAGAACCTGGTCCATCAGTCTGGCAAGCGTGGCGGGACTGTTAACTAAACCAAATGGCATTCGGGTGTATTGGAATAGACCCTTTCCTTGCACACTGAATGCCGTAAATTTTCTGGAGTGTGGGTCGAGAGGTATTTGAAGGAAAGCTTCCGATAGGTCGATAGTAGATAAATATCTCGCTTTCGGAAGCTGCCCCAATATGCGACAAGGGTGTGGTAAAGGATATGCATCACGAATAGTGCGCTCGTTTATTTTGCGTGCGTCCAGGCAAAGTCGGACTTTGTTCGGTTTGATAACGGGTACGCAGTTTAAAGACCATTCAGAATTGCTGCGTTCAATTATGCCTGCTTTAAGCAGCCGCTGTAATTCTCCCGCGACTAGCCCTTGAGTTCGAGGAGACATTACGTAGGGGAACTGTCTAATCGGAGGTTTTCGCTTCCACTCATCTTGGATTTCGATGCGGTGAACAGCTAGGGGAGTCAATGTAAGTGGTTCGCCCTGTTTTGCCGATAAGAATAAGGTTTTTATCTCTGCAATACAAATTTCTTCCTCGGCATTGAGAACTGTTGATGGGGGCGTATGGTTACTGATAGCCGACTCGTCATCGGCTTCCACTGAGAGACATTCGTGAATCTGGGGTTGAATATTGATTTTTTTTCCAAAAGTCCATGCCACAAATACAGTTTATGGCAAGGTTGGGGACTACCAGCGTAGGAATAACTTTCATCATCCCGTTAAAACAGAATGGGAGATATAATTGTCCCAAAATATCAAGCTGCTCTCCGCTCGCCGTGCGTAGTAAAATAGCGTTTTGTAGGGGTGATACTTTGGGAGACTTTAATTGTGTATATACCGATTCATTAATTATGGTTAAATTGCTGCCACTATCTAATAATGCGCGAACCTTATTACCGTACAAACTCACGGTGGTATACGGTCGGTTATCGTTGGGATAAGGGTATGAAATGGAGAATGTTGATGGAGTAGTTTCATAAACATTTTCTGGAGCAATTTGGAAATTAGACAAAAATGTGGATTGGAATTTATACGCAATTACTGGCTTTGCGGACGGCGATTTTCGTTCGCAACCATGCCGTTTTTTATGCAGAAAGGACAGTTATTAGAAGGGTATCCGCGAAAACCACAGTTTTCACACAACACACCTCTCGGTAGTCTGCAGGTTTGGATCTTGTGACCCCATTTACCACAATTGAAACAATTGTTGGAGGGTGGTGGACAATGGCCATCTATTAGGGCCTCGAGGGTAAGTAAAGACCTGTTAGAATTCCTAGCGGCATTGGCATTGAGAGATTAAGTGTGAGATTCATTGCGTTGGGACGCGTGGTTTAATGACTGATTGGTAATAGGTTTGGGTGCGTTACGCGAACTCGATTGCTGTTGTGAAGGCTGAGATTGCTGCCTGTCTTTTCTCGTTTGTTTGGTGGAGTTGGAATTTTCTAGCGAGGCAAGTGATTTTTCGTTTCCAAAAACTTTATTATAGGCTGAAAAAATTTAACGCGTCCACCTTTTGGCCTGCCGCTACTAAGGTTGCCAAGTCTGCGATGGGAATAAAATTTATTTGTTTTTTGTAATCAATTCTAATATTCTGCAATAGAATTTGAACTTTCTCGTAGTCAGGCAATTGTGTGCTCATTGTACGGAATAATCTTTCCATTTCGTGGTAAAATTCAAGGAAAGTTTCATTTCTTTGTTGTCTACGTTGGGAGACTTTCATTTTAATAAGTGCGTCTAAGTCTGGATGCATAAATGATCGTCGTAATTCTAGCACCAAATGTTGCCAGTTTAAAAGGCGACCGGTACTACGCATAGTCATGTACCATTTGAGTGCTGGACCTGAGAATAAGTGCACCGCCGACTCAAATAACTCGGTTTCGGAAACGTGTTCCGCCACAGATAATGCTTGTATAATTTCTAAGAATTCGTTAAGTTTAAGTTCCTGATCATGGCCATCATATTTAGAAATGGACCATTTCGACACCGGTAACCTTTGCTGAGAGTGATTACTCGGAGGAGTGGGAATAAACTCTGTCGTAGAATGATTGTAAGGTTGCCTGTGGTTCTTAATTACTTCTTGCCAATCATTGCTACCGTGATTACATGCCCGAGGATCGGTTGGAACTGGGTTGTGATTGCTTGACTGTTGCCAGTATTGGTACGGGTTCGCGTAAACGAAGAATGGGTTATTGTTATCGAGGGTTGGATAAAAAGTGGCATTTCTAGCTGTGTTGGATGATGTACCGGCTTGGTCAAGACATGCGTTATTATTTGCTTTCGATTTCAAAATGGAGGGTTGCTTTTTTGAGGGCCCTGGTGGGGCTGTATTACGCGGGCACTGCATACTTGTCAATTCGTTTTCTAATTGCTCGATTCGACCTTGGAGAGAATTTATCATTTCAATATCTACCGATTTACGTTTCTTTTTTCGATCTTGCGATTCATCAGGTGACGAAGAATTTTCGGACTCATCGCCAGCTGGTGTATCATCATCGAGTAAATCTCCATGATCACTGTCTGCGTTCCCGTCGCGTTCCAGTTCAGGGTGAAATTCTGATTTAATTGTATTTACGATTTGAAAAAATAATGTTTTAAGTGTATTTTCTAGTTCCGAAGTCTTATTTGTTTGGTTAAGGAGCTGATAACTACGGTGAGCGTAGTGTGACAATCGTGTTTTACACCGGCTCATTATGGTACTATCGTTTCGTTTTAGCCTACCACAAATTTCAGCACATTTTTGCTGACATAAAAGAATTTCTTCTTCAATGTCAACTGACAGTTGAGCATCGTATAACCTATTTTCTTCTTTTTCAATTTTTAGGTGGTCCCGTAAGCTACGTTTTCTTCGGGAAAACGTGGGATCCTCGCGAATTACGATGGATCTAACTGTAGTTTCAAAAACTATTTCATCTTGTTCTAAGTGATCTATCCTCATTTCGTAGTACCACGTTTTCATCCATTCCACTGCTTGATCAAAATTTAGATTAACCTCTGCCATTTCCAAACGAAAAAAAAGAACAATTGGTTTCGAAACAAAGCGTTCAAATGAGAACAAAAGAACTAGGTAACGATCACTCAATCCCCGGAAATTAATCTCACCCGTCAGTCTAAATGAAAAAGGCTGAATTCTGGTAAATGGTCAAACAATAGAGACGGTAAAATTTATCACTAAAGTAATTATCATCACCCGGAAAGATTTTTTTGCACTTTATATAAATCACTTGAATCACAAATATAATCATATAAATATAACCTGAAAATGGTAAAAATATTTCAAACAATTTTATATTGGTTGCAATTCCTCCCGGAGCCTGGTAAAAAAGGGTTGCAATTTTGTTTAAAATTGAAAACCTTTTTATAATTATTTAGCGTTGGGCGCCATTTGTTACAATTTAACAATTCAATATCGGTTTTTTGCACTACTTTTTTACACGTGCTCGGCTAGGGTCCATCCGGGAGAAAATTGCGGAAACACTTTCCATATAAATATCGACAGCGGAAATCAAAAGTACTAGAGAGCGGAAAGGGCTCATATAATATTTAAATATAATAAGAAAAATATTTAGATCACTACATTTTATTAATCTTAAGAAATAATTATAATAAAAACAACACCATAAGAAAAATATTTAGTTCATCATTTCATTTAATTTTACATGTGCTATCAAGGGTTAATAATGTTGGGAAGGAAAACAAAGGAAACAATATTGGGCACCTGATTCGCTCATTCCTCTTGAGCATGTTGTATCTACTGCCATTGGGTCAACTACGCTGCGCCGACTGGTGTGGTGTCTCCGCTAATTGACGGAACGGGCCGGTCGTGACAGACCGAACGTATGTTGCACTGAATCAGCCGTCGGTAATGTAAAATGCACAGGCCTTTCAACAGTACCGGCCTCGATAACTTTTCGATCCGATATCGCCGGTCAGGATTCTTCCACTTAGGCGAAACAACTGGCACTAACAGTTTTACCGCACACAGCGCGTACTGTCACCAACACTATCACTGTTGAAAAAATACTTGGTAACCAAAACGACCTATACCGAATTTTAAGCTAGTTACTTTGTTACCAAAAAAGAGAGCGAATGCTTGTCGGCTCCTGCTTATATATCCCACGAAGTCCTGGGTGGTGGATATTTCCGCTCTTCACGGTACATAGCAAGCGAGATGACTCTTGCTATCAGAGCGAGATAACAGTCTTTCGCAGGGCGCAATTGTATCGGTGGGATAATTGGGACACGCAAACCCAGTTAAACTCATTCCGGAACCGGTTCGGATTTCTGAATGGAATCATTATGGATTCCAAATCAAATGCAACAACCGATTCCGACTCAGAATCGGTTGTTGCATTTAATTTGGAATCCATACTGACTCCATTCAGGATTCCGAATCAAATTCCGAATGGTTTGACCGGGAAGGATCGAGGGGCATTCGGTATTTTTATAGCAAATTCAAATTTTAAATAAATATTTTCAATAGGGTGATACTAATAATTATTAATTAAAAAAAATAAAAATAATTCAAAATATAAAAAGGTAAACAAATCAAAACGTATCTAGGGTATATGTACATATTATATATTTAAGTTATTTATTATTTACACCGTCGGTCGAGATTTATAATGTAACCGATCATGGAGGTTACATGGTATTTCGTAGTACCATTTTGTAATCTAATAAATTACTTAGTATTACAAACTGTGATTCGTTCCCTAAAAGAAACTCTTGAGGTTTTAGACTAAACTTAACAGATATTAATGGATTTTTTCCAAATCCCCAAAATAGTTATATTTTGGTGGAATTTACCCTCGTCATCTGCGAATCGGTATAACAACGGATAAATCGGTACCCAGGTAACCAATAAGCATGCTGAATGCGTCTTAGCGGCTACTTGATAAGCACTTAAGTCGTTTTAAATGCTATTTAAAAGTCGCTTTTGGCAAAATATACGGCTACATTACTGCTATGCTATGAAAATGCTTTTTTACTACTGTTGTGCATTCAGAATGCTGCTTACTGGCAAGAAGTTTTTAAACAGTTTTTCAAATGCTGATTAACAACAGTTATGCATAACGAATGCTAGCATACTGCAAGAAGCATCCGGAATGCAAATTTTACGCTACTTTACTGCATACACTAATGCTTGTTGGTTACCTGGGTAGGTCTGGTAACTCTCATTATTGTCGGCGTATTTACGTTAGCGGCGACCAAACTAGTGTGGGTAGTCGTGAATCGTTTGTATGCGTCCTTCCTTTATACCGAATATACCGATGCAGCAGCTAGAGATCCAATATCTCATTGATGTGTAAAACGCCATTCAAAAATCATTCATATTGGTTCGCCTTAAAAATGACGAAGTTTGCGTTACGCTACAAAGAACAGTTTTCGTGGTGCGCCCCGGATCCTAAAGATTCTGGATCTGCTCGTTGTATTTTATGTAACAAGTCGTTTAAAATTGATACTATGGGAAAAGTTGCCTTTACGAGCCACGGAAAAGGAAAATTGCATCAGCAATTAAAGAAAGCGAAGCACAGTACATTAGCGGTTCCCGAATTCGTGGAACATTTTGAAAAAGCTGGTAAGTAGGTCATATTTAATTGAAATTTTATTATTGTTTTACTATTCTTGTTTTGTTTTAGGACCATCAACACAGGTCAGTACAATGGTGAATGAAAAACCAACAGATACTCAACAGGATTCAAATATCCAGTTATTTGCTACCGAAAGCCATGAGAAAAGCAAGATAAAAAATTCTTACTGAATGACAATGTTGCAAAGGCTGAAGTGTTGTGGATATTGCAAACAGTGATCACCCATCGGTCTCTGCGTGGTGCCGGTTCGGATGTGTTGTTATTTAAAGATATGTTCCCGGATAGCGAGATAGCTGCTAAAGTGGAACTGGGCCGCACAAAAATCGGCTATATGATTTCATACGGGTTGGCTCCATATTATACACGGCAGTTGTTCGATGCTTTGAGTGGTTGTACTGAGCTTGTTATAGAGTTTGATGAAACACTGAACAAAATGTATCAACGGCAACAAATGGATGTCTGCGTCAAATATTTCGATGAAAGCAAAAAGGAAGTGCGATCATCATACAAAGGCTCTGCCTTTTTATCGTCTACGCGTGCTGTTGATTTATTAGATGGGCTGAAAAGTTGTCTCAAACCAAACCCTTCTTTATTAAGTCGTGTTATTCAAGTGTCAATGGATGGACCAAATGTAAATTTGAAGCTGGTCAAAGATCTTGCAAAAGAATTGCATGAACAACGAGGAGACACATATGAATTATTGAATATAGGAAGTTGTGGCTTACACGTTGTCCACAATTCGTTTAAATACGGAATGAAAGAAACAAACTGGCACATTGATGATTTCTTGCAATCGTTGTACTATTTGTTTCGTGATGTTCCCCTGCGCCGAGCAGAGTATTCAGCGGTGACTGGGTCGCCTTATTTCCGTTGAAATTTTGTTCAGTTAGGTGGGTTGAAAACCACCGTGTAGCTGAAAGAGCTAATGAAATGCTACCTAAATTGAAAATGTATGTCAACGCTATCAATGAACAGACTGAAAAGAAATGGAAGGAAAGTCATCCGGATTACAAAAGGAGTTTTCCAGGGCTCGTCGGTACGAAAAACTTCAAGATCGTTGCTGAGGCTGTTGGTGACAAACTGTTCAAAGCCACCCAGTAAAGTTCAGCCGGAACTAAACTGGAATTCTGGCTGGTTCCAGTTCGTATTCCGGCTCCAGTGACACAACCGATTCTAACTAGAATCGGTTGTGTCACTGGAGCCGGAATGCGAACTGGAACCAGCCGGAATTCCAGTTCATTTTCGGCTGAGCTTAACTGGGCAAGTTGTCTTTCTTCATGTCTTCAGCCGCATCGGTCGAACCGTTTCTAAAAAAAATTCAAGATGAGGAACCTATGGCGCCTTTTTTGTATTATGATCTCACTGGAATAGTTTTGCTGGTAATGGAAAAATTCGTCAAACCAGAAATTCTTAAAACTAAACCAAAATCACTAGCTAATATTCAGCTAGTAGAAGATAATTTGCTTGCTGTCTCAAATGTTGATATCGGGTTTACCGCAAAAGTGGTGCTCAACGAATTGAAAGTCGACCAATCAGAAAAGCATGTTTTACAATTCCGATCCAGTTGTAAAGCATATTTCGTCGGGTTTCTTAAGAAGATGTTCGAACGTTCTCCTTTAGCTTACCCGTTCACTCGATTCATTTCGTGCCTGAATCCGGAATTACTTGTTCAGTACTCCGATATTGCAAAGAAAAGGCTTGAATTTTGTTTGCAAACGGTAGTACAGAATGAACATATGACTGGAACATCGGCCGATAGAGTTAAAGATGAGTATGCGCACCTAATTTCATTACCGTCGTTCAAGCAGTTTGTCAACGTACCAAAGGACCAAACAACGTGTGGACTGTTTCTGGAAGACAGCTATATCTGATTCAGGGAAATCATTAGAGTTGTTGGGCTGCTTCGTAAAGAAAATATTGATACTTTCCCATGGTAATGCTTCATCGGAACGTGGTTTCGCAATAAATAAAGATTGCCTAGTGGTTAACCAGCTAGAGGAAAGCTTAGTAGCCCAGCGTATTGTATATGATGCAGTGCATAATGCCGGTGGACTAACAAAGGTTTACATCTGCAAAAGTTTGTTGCAATATTCCAGAAGTGCGTATTCCAGGTATAAGGAAGCATTAGACGCCAGGAAAAAAAAACAACGAAAAATTTAAGCAAGCTGAGCAGAAACGTGTGGCGTCCAGATCAATCAGTGAACTGGAGGTGAAAAAAGTTAAAATTCTTGCAGACGCTCAAAAGGAAGTCAATATTCTTGATGAAAAAATGAAACTAATCAAAAACTAAATATCTGATATTTTTATATGTATGCCAGGTACAATAAAGACATGATATCAATAATTTATGTTTTATTCTGTCGATTTCCTAGACCGGGTAAAACATTTAAATATTGTCGGGAAAAGCGGGAAATCGAAAATCTATTTTCACTGACCACCCTGAACATAAATCGCAGCAGTGTGAAAGGTAGTTAATCTGCACAGATATGTGGCATCAATATATGTTTAGATTTAGTCTTAATAATTCATATTTTACCTTGATAATGTAACAAGTTCAGGTATTTGAATCGGCCGCTTTTAGTACCGATTCCACTTACTGTTCCTATAATTTCATTTTATTTTAGGTTAACTTGTAACATATTGTAGAATTTAATCTGTATACACACATGAAAAACAAATTAATATATTTCTGTGATAAACTAATCGAACTGTGATAATTTTCCTATATCTGTGATTTACTTCTGTGATATTTTAGTATATAAGTTTTAATTTAGAATAAGATTTTACCGCACATTGACTGAGCTCGAAAGGACGTTATTTGCACTTTTGCCTCTTCCAATATAAAATGACACGTGGTATCGAGGCGCAAGTAGTCCGTCGTGGAAGTCGGCCGCGTCTGTACACATGTAACAACATGCTTCCTAATTTCTCGTTTTACTCTTAAATGTGTGATGTAATTTTTGAATGGCCTAATAAAAGGGTTTTACAGTCATAAAAAAAGTCAGTCGTGGTAGGCAGCCATCGTAGTCCGTCGTGGAAGTCGGCCACGTCTGTACACTGCTCAGTACCCCAATGTTGGGTTATCCGCTGGTTACTCAAATTTTGGGTTATCTGCTCAGTACTCAAATGTTGGGTTATCTCTCGATACTCAAATTTTGGGTTATCTGCTTGATAATCAAATTTTGGGTTATCCGCTCTGTACACAAATTTTGGGTTATACGATTGTTACTCAAACTTTGGGTTATCCGCTCTGTACCCAACGCTTGGGTTATCCGTAACCCAAACTTTGGGTAATCCCACTACCCAAAATTTAAGTTCATAGCGTGTTACCCAAAAGTGAGGAGATGCACTCTAATCCATTTTGGGTAGGTTTCTACTCAAAATTACGTAAAGTCTGGTAAGCATGCACGCTTATTTCACTTCGTTAATATTAAAGTACTAGCAAATACCCATCGCGCGTTGCTGCGACTTCCAACGAAATAGGAGTAAAACACGATTTGTTGCGAAACGCCATCTAGCGGGTAGATAATCCCCAACCAATAGCACACAAACACGCCTCGTAACAGGTGCCTACTATGTAGAAATTTTGACGGTAATCGGTTAAGCCATTTGGGAGTCCATATTTCATATACATACAAACATTGACTTATATATATATATATATATATATATATATATATATATATATATATATATATATATATATATATATATATATATATATATATATATATATATATATATATATATATATATATATATATATATATATATATATATATATATATATATATATATATATATATATATATTGCTAATCTATTAAGGAACTAGGTAATGTTGAAATAGAATAACCTTTATGTCTATTGTGTTATGATTGTTTGTAAGGTTAATAAATAGAAATAGAACACTAGATTAGGATTGTCGCTGGCATCAGTGGTAGGAACATCATTATCTTGATTCTGGTATATACCTGTGAAATGGGTCAAATAGAAAAAAGCGAAAAAATCCTCTATCGTCGTTTCATAACGACTAATCATGTTTGTGTCTTTTAGCCAGCAAAACAATGGTCGTTATTGGCTGGTGTATATAAACCTGTGCTAAATTTTGATAAATTTTCATTTCTTTGTTCGGCATAAACACTCTTTCATTTCATAACAAAAACAGTCGAAAATTTACACCGAGAAATATCGCTACATTGAATCTATTGATTTCACACATGATTTTTTGCAATTTGTAGCAGCACATATATATCATGTGAAAACTATTGAAATTCATGTACCGTGCATCAAAATTATAATAGTATGCCACAAAGAATTTTGATTCGTAGCAAATTTCACATCATTTTCCGGACTGCCACTCGTTTTTCTGCTGTAAATTTTATGCATTGGACATTTTCGCTCTTGAATGCATAAACATCACAGCAGTATAAAAGAGGCGGAAATGAAAACTATGCAAACTCTGCATTTTACCAATTTGAACCTTAAGTAAACAGTTTGTCATTACAAACAAGGCAAATTTTTCAGCGTGTACCATGAATGACGACCAAAGATTTTTACCAGAGAGACGTGCGATGTTTTGAAATATATATATATATATATATATATATATATATATATATATATATATATATATATATATATATATATATATATATATATATATATATATATATATATATATATATATATATATATATATATATATATATATATATATATATATATATATATATATATATATATATATATATATATATAGGGTGTTTGGTTCATGGTTAAGAACCTCTCGAGGGGTGATTGACTGTCATATTTGGAGAAAAAAAAAAGTTTTTTGTAGTGCTGACTGATTAAATAGAAAAGAAATAAAAATTATATCTTTCATCTAAAATTGAAATCATCAATTAATAACCAACAATCCTTAATTACCTTTGGCTATTTCGTCTTATTTAAGAGTGCAGTTTATAAAAAGATAACATTATGAGAAACATAACTCTATATTATATTTACGTGTGAATTACTGGCATACGGAGTATTTCAACAATTTAATTCCGTACCTTCATCCGTCGGCAGGTGAAACAAAATGTTTTAAATATCCTATGTTGTATTTTACGATGAAACAGTTTTATTCAACATGAGATTAGTTGAATTCCAGTCGTTTGTGTCTTGGCTGAAAAGATAGTGTAACGGCATATGCAATTGTGTCTGGACTAAAACAACCCAGGTAACCAACAAGCATTAGTGTATGCAGTAAAGTAGCGTAAAATTTGCATTCCGGATGCTTCTTGCAGTATGCTAGCATTCGTTATGCATAACTGTTGTTAATCAGCATTTGAAAAACTGTTTAAAAACTTCTTGCCAGTAAGCAGCATTCTGAATGCACAACAGTAGTAAAAAAGCATTTTCATAGCATAGCAGTAATGTAGCCGTATATTTTGCCAAAAGCGACTTTTAAATAGCATTTAAAACGACTTAAGTGCTTATCAAGTAGCCGCTAAGACGCATTCAGCATGCTTATTGGTTACCTGGGGTGCGTTACAAGCTGAGACAAGCGTTTCAAGCTTTAGCTCGGGTAGGCTTTTTAAGTTTTGTGCTAGGCTGAATCGTTCGTGTCCAAACTGAAACTGACAGCATCAAACCAACAGCGTTGGATTATTGTTTTCAACAAAAACTTAGTTCGCCCAAATATTAACTAGACGAAACCAAAAACTCAGCTAATTTTTTAGTTGAAATTGTGATGAATCGGTTTTCCGTATGGTCTTGAAGAGCTGCATAATTCGTTATTTGACATGCTACACTTACCTTTTCTTATTTTCATGAGTTTGGGTTATTTAACTTGGATATTTTTATCTCATTTTCACTAATACCAGCTCTAATTGAAACAGTATGGCACTTATTGTACTTTTTTTTCTTTTTATTCGAAAGCCAGGGGAATTTTACATAGAAAAATGTATTAATACCTTTCAGTTAAGTAAATTTAGTATTCTTTTAGAAGTAAATTAGTTTAAAGTTAGTGCTATTATTAGCATTTTCGTTAATTTTCTTAAAATAGTAAATAATAAATATAACCATTATTATCATGCAAATAATGCATCTCATCAAGTTCTACAGTTCTTTCTCTTACTCCATTCAATTATCTCTTTTGGTTTCGATGCAAAATCTTTTTTATTACATTGTTTCATATGCTGCAAAAATAACGATTTCGAACCCACTACATTTGTGGCGAGGTCATGCTGTGTTAGCTATTAAATAGCAGCAAAATGAAAAGAGATATAGACAATGTGTAAAATAAAAAGTTATAGAGAACATCAAGGGGCATCAAATGAACAATAGTAACGATAAATTTTGTTGATTACTAATTAGAATAATTACAAAACTCTCCAAAAAACGCAAATTTTGAGTTATTTCGCTAGTAAAAAATCATTTAGTACCCTTAACTAAAAGATATTTGTACATACACTGGTAGGACATTTTCTCAGCTTTCCAATGAAACCTTGTAAATAACGATATAAAGCATATTTTTTTTAGATTAGAGTCTTTTAAGCACTTGCAAGTCGGTTACAGGAAAAGTATAGTAATGAAATTACAAAGAAATGAGAAGAGATAGGAATATGACGTCCAAGAACAAATTATGAATCGTCCAGAAACCTAACTTTTGTATTATGGATATTGCTATAATCATACTTCATTATTTCCAGAAAATTAGCAAAAACTTCCTCAAAAACACTAACTTGTAACAACTTTGCAGCTAAAAGGTCATTAAAATTAATTAATAAAAAGATATGAGAACACCATTCAATAGGAATTTTTCTCACCTTTCGAATGGAATTAAAGGATTTAAAATACAAAGTATACTTTTAAAGTTAGAGGTATTTTTATACAAATTTTTTTTTACACAAAAAGTTCAATAACTCTGTAACGGTTGAGATTTGATGGTATGTGTAGAACAATTTTTTCCTCCAAATATGACAGTCTATCACCCCCGAGAGATTCTTAACCTAGGGACAGATCACTTGTGATGTATTTTTAAAAATCAGCTAAATTAAATGCATTTCTTTCCATCAAAATAGAAATTCGTAATGTATTTTGCGTTGCGTGCAATGTAATTTGCGTTGCGTGTAAGACGACCCTACAAAAAATCAACCCTGCATTCAACAAAACGTCGAAGAACGTGAATCAGCGTAGGACGTTTGTTAAACAAAATTTACTGCGAGGGAGTGCAAAGTTGATGCAAAAATGGAAATTAAATGCATTTTTTCTAATTTGATGCAAATTTGTTATACATTCTTAGAGTGATCTGCCTTAGGGGCAGATCGCTTGTGATGCATTTTTAAAAATCAGCGAAATTAAATGCATTTATTTCCATCAAAATAGAAATTCATAATGTATTTTGCGTTGCGTGCAATGTTTTTGCGATGCCTGCAATGTGGTTTGCGTTGCGTGTAAGACGTCTAAACCCTACAGAAAAACTAGCCCTACATTTAGCAAAACGTCGAACAAAGTGGATCAGCGTAGGACGTTTGTTAAACATACTTTTCTGCGAGGGAGTGCCAAGCTGATCCCGTATAAATAAATACCATTCCAGAAATCTTCGGAACCATTTCCAAACCATTCGTATAATGCTCATCATATTGGGAACACTACTGATAATTTTCTGGAATTAATGAAGTATGATTATTCAGCTTTTTGTTGGTGGCTGCGTTCTCAAATGCGCACCTCATTTTGACAAGTCGTTCGTCCAGTGTCAATTTTATAAATCCTAGCAGGCCCTGTTTAAAACTTTTCTTGTGTCAAACAATAAGCGTCAATTTTGATTGGATGTTGGTGCGTTTGCTTATAATTACCTTTTTCACTACTTCGCGAATCAATTTAAACATTGACCAATTAGTTCATAATCGTATTTCTGGTTATATGAAAACTGCTGTAAGTGTCGATATTTAAACCTGAACCGTTTGTCATAACTTTGCCCAAAGCACTGAGCGAACACCTCGGGCCCAGTCGATATTGATGATCATGATCGAATGTAGGCTTCCAGCTTGTTCGATGTTGAGCCGCCAGCATTTTTCTCGATTGCACACAGCCAGCAATTGCACGGTGTACTCCGAAGTCGATGGCTAGTTCCAGGTTATGTTCTAAACATAACTCAGGGTAGTTATCTCCGTGAAAACGATGTGACCTTTTTAAGTCACATAAATACTTATAAACATGTGCAGACCGATCTGAAGCTCGGGCCTCGGCATCGCAAGCTCGGCCCTCGGAATCATGCTTTCGAAGACGAAATTTGAGATGATTAAATAGGAACAACTTCATATCAATTTACGATAAATGTTGGTAACCACCAGATTTATCATAATCGTCATCTTGGACAATTTGCAGGGTAAGGATCCAGTCTAGGTGTCGCATTGCATGTGGTGCAGCAGACTTTCCTAGAAAGGTTTCGATGTTTTCGATGGGAAACATACCTGTATGAAAATGATTACAACACATGTAGTAATTGTTCACATTTCGGTGATTCATGTTTAGAGTTTCGAGTCCCCGCGCTTGCCGAAATTTCTCACGCGCAAAGTGGCCAGTAGGAAAGGAAATCCTGTTTTGACCTTTCCACAAACTGAATCCAAATCCGTCCACAATACAACGTGATGACATTTGGATTCGCTATATGTTTTTCAAAACCGTTTAGCAATATTCCATCTTCTACGCAAATGATGATCACAACGAAAAAGGCTTCTAATAGCAAACGCACAATCATCAATAAAAAAAATATTTTTATTGTTTGACACGAGAGTGAATTTTAAATAGGCATGCTGGGATTGATAAACTTGACACTGGACGAACGACGAACGTCAAAATGGGGTGCGCATTTGAGAACGCAGCAACCAACAAATAGCAGAATAGCAATATCCATAATCCAAAAGTTAGGTTTTTGGACGATTCATAATTTGTTCTTGGACGTCATGTTCCTATCTCTTCTATTTTTTTTGTAATTTCATTACTATACTTTTCCTATAACCGACTCGCAAGTGCTTAAAAGACTCTAATCTAAAAAAATATGCTTTATGTCGTTATTTACAAGGTTTCGTTGGAAAGCTGAGAAAATGTCCTATCAGTGTATGTACAAATATCTTTTAGTTAAGGGTACTAAATGATTTTTTACTAACGAAATAACTCAAAATTTGCGTTTTTTGGAGTTTTGTAATTATTCTAATTAATAATCAACAAAATTTATCGTTACTATTGTTCATTTGATGCCCCTTGATGTTCTCCATAACTTTTTATTTTACACATTGTCTATATCTCTTTTCATTTTGCTGCTATTTAATAGCTAACACAGCATGACCTCGCCACAAATGTAGTGGGTTCGAAATCGTTATTTTTGCAGCATATGAAACAATGTAATAAAAAAGATTTTGCATCGAAACCAAAAGAGATAATTGAATGGAGTAAGAGAAAGAACTGTAGAACTTGATGAGATGCATTATTTGCATGATAATAATGGTTATATTTATTATTTACTATTTTAAGAAAATTAACGAAAATGCTAATAATAGCACTAACTTTAAACTAATTTACTTCTAAAAGAATACTAAATTCACTTAACTGAAAGGTATTAATACATTTTTCTATGTAAAATTTTCCTGGCTTTCGAATGAAAAGAAAAAAAGTACAATAAGTGCCATACTTTTTCAATTAGAGCTGGTATTAGTGAAAATGAGATAAAAATATCCAAGTTAAGTAACCCAAACTCATGAAAATAAGAAAAGGTAAGTGTAGCATGTCAAAGAACGAATTATGCAGCTCTTCAAGACTAACAATCTGAATTATTAAAATGATGAGGTTAGTTATTAGGATTTTCACGAAATGAACGAAAAATCGATTAAAATTATTCAATTTTCAATAAATTGCTTTGAAAAGGTTACTTAAACTCATTCGCTGAAACATGTGAGGGCATCACTCAATGAAAAATTTTCTCACCTTCCCAATGGACCTGAAATATTTGAAATACAAGGTATACTTTTTGAGTTAGAAGTATTTTAAGACAAATGAGTTTTTAACACAAAAAGTTCAATAACTTTGTAATGGTTGAGATTTGGTGGTATGTGTAGAACGATTTCTTTTCTCCAAATATGATAGTCAATCACCTCTCGAGACGTTCTTAACCATGAACCAAGCACCCTATATATATATATATATATATATATATATATATATATATATATATATATATATATATATATATATATATATATATATATATATATATATATATATATATATATATATATATATATATATATATATATATATATATATATATATATATATATATATATATATATATATATATATATATATATATATATATATATATATATATATATATATATATAAAAAAAAATCGTCACTCTCATGAAAAGTGATATGCAGTTGATTTCGCACTTCTTGCCCAACATTTCAATGCGATGTGTCAATCTATTGGAATAGATCATATCAAAGGACTGCGAAATCAACAGCAAAACACTTCCATTTGAAATGAGTTGCACATTGCTTCTGATTGATCTTGCATTCAACTATATGCACATTTCTTACGGCATATCCCGTTATAAATATGTTACCTGAGAATAAATAATTGCATAAATTAACCACAACTATAATATATAATACTTACGTTCTACATTACTTTGGAAATGCAACTTATCCACTTTTGCTCCTATTTACGAACATGTGTTTGTAATCGGTTGAAGGCTTTAGTGTTTTGGTACCTTTGACAATTGCAATTTAAGATGAAACCACTCAAATTCAATAGATTAGTACAGTGGTGCAAATTCAACGGCTATTCATTTCAATTTAAAGGTCATTTATATTAAATAGCTTTCAAAGACCAGGTCATTTTGATACGAGTTATGAATCCTTAAAAAATCAATGCTAAATCACTTCTTTTTTTACATACATCGATAAAGCTAATTTTCGTTATTGCAACAATATTTTTTTCCAACTCAGGAAACGTGAAAATAATATTAAAATTCAAAATAAAGAAATATGTTGACAGACAGATTTGACACTATCAGAAGTATTTGACATATCGAATTTCACGACAAATGATGCCCTGTCAGAAAAATGCATGTTTTCTAGGTTTTCCCGCAGGGTTATTTTTATTTGACATAAACACCATACACTGATAAAATAAAGTACCCATTCATGCGTAGAAAACTACGCATTTACAATAAAAGTGGAATAACCCATTAAATGTGTAAAGAGTTTGTACCCATAAATGAGTACAGACCTTGTACGTCAACCTGGGTATAGTTTTCCCATTATTTTTCGCAGACTTGTTACAACAAAATGCGTAAAAAATACCCATTTATGAAAATTGCGCCAGAATTAAAAATACTGTCAATAGAATTGTTTCTGAATTTAAAAAAAAACATAGAATAACTCATTCACATTATTGTCTCCTTACAAAAGTATAGGAATCTAGATAGAGATCCTATTCAAAAACTCCTTAACAAAATAAAACCGCCAACTGGATATATTTTTAATGGCTGGATCTTTTGGCTGTTCTAAAAATGCCGAACTAGTGCATATTTGCAACATCCTCAGTAGTCTAAACAGCCGTTGTTTTCGGAGCATTGCCAAAATGTTCCGTTTCCACCATGGACTCCGATGCAGGCCGATAATTTGTAGGTTCCGCTACGATCCTTAGTTAGCAGGTTAACTTGCTTGAAATAATTCTTAAGGAGTTTTCACCCATTGTTAAGATCAATATACCCATTGACATTACCTCATCGAAAAGTTGTGAAATGGATAAAAAAGTACTCATTGTTAGAAACAAAAAAATACCCATTTTTTGACAGCTTGAATAACTTCCGAAATGGGCAATTTGAATACATAAAATGGGTAAAGTTTTTTTAGTGTGTACAATGCATATAGTTTTTTTTCATTTTGGGTGTTGTCTTGATAGGCCAGATGTAAACAACCGCAGTTTTCCTATGTTTGGTTGCCAAGTTTACATAAGATTTATTTAAAAAAAAAATGGTTTTTAAGTATTACAACGAATTTTTTTGAAATAATGTTGTATTATGTATATTGGACCTAAAATTTAGCGAATGGTACGGAAAACTATATATAGCTTAATGACCCAATTGGGTCATTAAATGAGAAAAAAAAGTCGTTTTTTACTACTTACATCGATAAAGCTGATTTTCGTGATTGCAACAATGTTTTTTTCCAACTCAGGAAACGTGAAAATAATATTAAAATTTAAAATAAAGAAATATGTTGACAGTCTGGATTTGACACTATAGGAAGGATTTGACATATCGAATTTCACGACAAATGATGCCCTGTCAGAAAAAATTAAGGCATGTTTTCTCGGTTTTCCCGCAGGGTTATTTTTAATTGACCTAAACACCATCCATTGCATATAGTTTTTTTTTTATTTTGGGTGTTGTCCTGATAGGCTAGATGTAAACAACCGCAGTTTTTGTATATATGGTTGCCAAGTTTACATAAGATTTATTTAAAAAAAAAACAAAAAAATCGTTTTTACATATTACAACGATTTTTTTTTGAAATAATGTTATATTATGTATATTGGACCTAAAATTTATCGAATGGAACGGAAAACTATATATAGCTTAATGACCCAATTGTTAGTGATGCATGATAAAACGATTCAAATGTAAAATCATTTGAATTAAACGTGGCAATTTTTTACCTATATATATATATATATATATATATATATATATATATATATATATATATATATATATATATATATATATATATATATATATATATATATATATATATATATATATATATATATATATATATATATATATATATATATATATATATATATATATATATATATATATATATATATATATATATATATATTAAGGTGGGGCAAAATGATCGTTATTTCAGCACAGCACTTTTTTGGTTCCTTTTGGGGTCCCAAACAACTGTGCAAAATTTGGGGTCGATTGGTGTTGGCCCGGCTTAGCGCAATGCGTTTGAAATTTGTATGGAGATTAGTATGGGAAAATCGATATCTTAACCGGAAATTAAGTTAAATCGGTGGCTAACTCATGGGGAAACAGAAAGCTTGTTCACAGTTTCCAACAACCTTGTCCGTCGTCCTTAACCAAAATTTTTTATCAGAAACCATTCCTGCAAGGCAGTTTCGTATAGTTTATTACATGCATTAAATTAAGCTATGGCAATTGGCAATTCGTATTCGACAGTTTACATGACGTCACCCACGTTACTGGTTGGTAGGGTCAAACCTGTATCCCATCATTAGCGTTAGGACGATCTATGATGGGGTATCTAAGTTATTTTATGCTTCAGATTATACGGTAAGCGCGCCAGTAAAGATGCTTCGACTTCTCCAATGGAGCTCTCGGAACGACTCCAAACTTTTAAAAATCCGTTAATTGCTTCAACAGAACACACAAAATTTTTGCGATCAATTCCTTAAGTTCGTGGAAATTCATGTATTTTCATGAAGGAATCCGGATCATGCAAACAACTCAGCCCGGGAACAGACAGAAAGTGCTTGTTTCATATAGGGTGATGAGCCTATTTTCACCATACTAAGCAAGGTGCCTCACTAATTCGGTAATTTCTTGCCTTACAATCAATGGAATGCGGAAAAATTGACATCAACCGCTTTGCTTCGTTGTTAAGAACCATTATAATAACACAAATGCGTTGAAAACAGTAAAATTCTCGTGTTTGAGCACAATGAAAACTCGAATTGAGTGCCCCTATTGTTGCGCTACCATTTGACTCAATGCGTTGAACAAAGATGGCAGACACTGCTCTAACCAACGGCTTCAAATGGGTAGGGTGATAATAGAAACATAGCGCAAATAGGCTCATCACCCTATGTACCACTGATTTGATAGTGATGCTATTATACCATCACCAAATGAGTGTCATGAACAACGGAACCTGGCGGAAGTGAAGCTAGGTTTAGGTCTGATGGAACAAAGACAGTCTCTAGAAAATAAATTTGGCCTAAACTATCCGCTTTAAAAAAAATAATGTGCCCTTTTTAAATTTGAGCCTCCATAATGACACCAAAGTACCACCAATTCCTTAATTTTCCGTTATAGTTTATTTAAATTGCAAGCAATCTTTATCATAAACCAATTTGATTATTAAACTTCCGTTAAAGCAGGTACAACCTATTTGTTTCATTTGACCAACTTAACAGTGCTCGCTTAAAGTTTGTTTGGGGTACAAATGTACCACACAAACCCGTTTGCGTTAGTGTTTTGTCATGTGTACATAATTAAAATAAATTATTTTATCTCTTTTTCAAAGCAAAATATCGATACATAGAAAGCGAGAAACTTGTGTAAAATTGTATAAGTTCCAGCTCTGCCGAATAATAGTATCTGTTATTTGCAGGCATTGCATTTATCGCTCATATGAGTAAATGCGCCCAAATAGTTTGCTACTGCGACAATAAAACTCACATTTTCACACGAAAAGTTATTGGCACACACACAACTTCTCCGGATAAATACAACGTGTTATTTCTCCGGATAAATAAAACATCCGGAGAATGAGTGAATGAGTTTTTCACGGTATCTTTTCTTCGCTCGCTGCTTTCCTGCCGTTATTCCAAAACACGAAAAAACAAGTCTATCATTTTTCTTTGCCGCTTTTCTTTGTAATTAAGTGTATTTTTTAAGTTTTTATTGATTTCCACGAAATTAAAATTTTATCACCTTCTCCGGTGAGAAGGAAAAAGTCAAATAAATTTTATCCGGAAAATCATTCTCATGCTATTTGTGGAGACGGAGAATTTTGCGACTTATCTTATCTCGGAAAAGTTGGACATCGGATAAGCTTCTTTTCGCGTGAGTGAGAGAGAATTACAATGCCTGGTTATTTGATATAACAAAGCACTATACCAAAGTAACTAGAAAATGCGCTTGGATTGGTATCGTAATTTTTGCTTTTGCGGATTAAAGAGGCAAAACACATTCATGAATATGATTTGTATATAGTATGCAAAACGCATCATTCGATTTGTTATCTTCTGCAGTCCAGGCTCTGGAACATACTTACTTATATACACGTATAATGCACCGGCTCTACCTGTTCCTTCGACGCCTTCCTGTTTCATCTCCGTTACTGCATATTGCTGTATTTTGAACGTTTGTATTGGCGTTTGGTTTTCAAAAAAGCATCGGAATAAATACGCTTTTTGAGCGGTTTTTGAAAAAAATGTTCAAAAGGAAATTTAAAAGTCTTTACAAGATCTTATAAATGGTCGAAATCGATTTGAAACTACCGGAGTTATAGCAGTATGAAGAAAAAGGGAATTTTGACGTATTTTAAAGACTTACTCTATACAAAATGAAATATTACAGAATTAAATAGTCAAAACGCGAATATTTTTAAACAGGTTACTTTACGATTGATTTTAGAATAAGACTACCTAATTTATTTATTTATTTATTTATTACTACAAAAAAGACTGTCATGAAATGGTTGGGTTGTTTTGTTCAAAACCCGAACCCGACCCGACCCCGATAACCCGCACCCGACCCGAGCCCGAAAGTTCAAAATTTCAAAAACCCGACCCGACCCGAACCCGAGAATTTCAAATTTGAGCACCCGGAACCCGACCCGAACCCGAGAAGCTTTAATTTACAGAACCCGAACCCGACCCGAAACCCGTCGGGTTCGGGTCGGTCCGGGTTTCGGGTCCAAAAACCCGAACCCGACCATCTCTAGTTGGAATCCCTCTTCCAAAATGCTGAGAGTGTGGAGCGCGAGAGTGATTATTTCCCTCTCTTGTTTTAATGGAATTTTGTCTGCTGCGTAGGATGGGGATATAAAGTATAATTTTTGTGGTGTAGATCAGTGCTTCGTGGAATACCGATATCATCATGTGGTGGGAATCCAAGAGGCTGGAGCACCTCGACTTAACTTTACTGTGTCAAACGGCCTTGAGCACTTCTTTACACAGGTTTCAATTGAGCGAGGATTCGGTGGCATTGGGAAAATACTAACTAAATATCAGACAAAACTAAACTCGGAAAATTTAAAATCAATCCTATTCGTCAAACTCAATAACACCATAATAGAAGATAGGGTAACTGCTCCTTAATTCATCTTAGCTCCTCTGTTCATCCCACCAATTTGAACACATTAGTTAGAGCAGCATCTGCTATCTCTGTTCAACGCATTAGCTCAAATGGTAGGATGAATAAGGACTTTTCGCTTCGCTGAAACGTGAGCATTTTACATTTTCCAGTTAATAAATTTACTTGTGCTGCTTCTTAGGAACAAAACAAAGATGATGATACCTATTTAACAGTTATGTGTCCAACAAAAAAACACCTTTAACAGGCCAACGAGGGTACCCGGGTACCCACAAATTGAAATGCTCATAACTATGGCTTCCTTTAACCGATTTGGACACTTGTAGTTGTTTTAGATTCAGAAACTCGTCCACTTTTTGATTCTGTACAATAGAACCGGAATAATGGATCTAGTTTTTGGTAATCCGGATTTTCCGGAGTAATGTTCCAGTACTAAGATATGATTTGTAAATTTTAATAATGTCCTAGCAATATGAGTATCAAAACCTTTCAAATTGTCTCAAAAATCTGTTTTTTATTGTTACGGGACCCTATGGCAATTTGAAAAATGGAATTGGAATGGAATGGCCACTCACGGCCCCACGGGAACCTGCTCCGGAATGTCCGTTCCGGGGTCAATTTACCAAATGGTTCCAAAACCACGAGATACAGCCTACTGATGCAATTCCAAGAATTTTGATACCCATATTGCTAGTATTCCATTGAAGTTCGCAAATAGTACCCCAGCACCGGAACCTGCTTCCGGAAACCCGGATTCTCGGGAACCGAATGAAGTAACCCAATTCATTTTTACCAAGTCCAAAAGTGGATGAGTTCCTGAATCCAAAACCTTAGTTATGGGCATTTTAGTTTTGTGGGTACCCGGGTACCCACGTCGGCCTGTTACGTAGTAAAAAAATTCAGGAGCCCCTCCTCACTCCCACCCTTACTATATCAACAATATTATAACCCAGAAGCTTGACTTAGTAAAGTTCTAAGATGTCACAAAGTTTCAATTTCCAGCTATGGATAAAACATAGGAATTTAATTAATTGAAACATAAAAAGGTACCCGGGTACCGCGTCGGACACACAACGGTTAAGTGCAATCCACTCGCTCTAAGTCGAGTTATAAACGAAATAGTGAGACATTCTGACTAATGAGATAAATAAGGGCTATGTACCCTAAATATTTAATTTTGATATCTAATACAACATGAAATCACTTCCAAGTAAAATGAGTGCATAATATTCGATTCTATTCTAGCGCTCTTCTCAACAAAATTTAAAAAAAATGTTTTTATCAAATAGTTTCGTTTTTATCTCTATTATATATTGTTTTGGCTGGTTAATTTCCAAGCTATGGATAATGAAGTTTTAAAAAAATAGTTGTTTGTGTTTATTTGTTACTAAATGTCAAATTAGAAAGTTTATGCGGATAAATTTCCAATGAACAATACATTTTTTAAATGAGATAATTTTCGACAGCGATATTTAAAATTATACATAGTCGAAAATTTTATACTATCCTGATTATCTACTTTCAACGCTAGGGTAATGAGCCTATTTTCGTCCTGTTTCTATTATCGCCCTACTAATTTGTAGCCGCTGGTTAGAGCAGCTTTTCCCATCTTTGTTCAACGCATTGGTTTAAAAGGTAAGGCAATAATTGGAACATTCGATTCGAGTTTTCGGTGCGCTTAAATACGAACATTTAACAGTTTTCATACCAATTCAATCAGAAGCACTAATTTTGTTTTCGAACTCGAAACGCATCTCCATAAATAGTTTAGTTATAGGTTTTGTGTCATTTACGCGCAAAGGTAGTTTCAAACCATTTTCTCGTTAGTGGAGAAAAATAGTTTTTAATTAAAATTTTTCTCCACTACGGATAAATATAGCATAATGCCAATTGTGTTATTATATTGGTTCTTAAGAGCAAAGTAAAGCTACTGATGCCAATTAATACGCATTTCATCAATTGTAGGCCTGGAATTTAGTGATACACCCACCAGAATAGGGTTTACTTTATGTAAGAGGTTTACCTCTTTACCCTATATTCGGAGGAGAAGACGAAGCTTCTTATTTTGATACTGATTTCACTAAATAATCCCCCTACAAGTGAAATAATGTTTTTAACAGATTGTTTGGCAAATATAATGAAATGATGAGTTCATGAAATATGTAGGATATACGTTAGCCTTCGCCTATTCAATCAATTCCATTACAAGAATCCAACATTTGTACAATATTTTCTTAAATTTTCTTTGCAAATTATTAAACATTAAGTGAGTGACATTGAATTTTCAGGAGGAAACTCGAAAAAATGCGGTGTGCACACTAACTTAAAACTTCCTATACTAATCGTTTGGATATTTCGCAGAGTTCTTTCTCACATAATTGCCCAGGTACCTAAGGGAGTGCTTTACAACATCATTATTATTTTTAAAATAACATGTTAACCAATTTTTTAACGAATGTATTGGCTTCAAAGTGCTATGAAAAATTCGAAAAAATAAAGGCTGCTTTCATTACTCCTT
This sequence comes from Topomyia yanbarensis, assembly GCF_030247195.1. Classification (NCBI taxonomy): domain Eukaryota; kingdom Metazoa; phylum Arthropoda; class Insecta; order Diptera; family Culicidae; genus Topomyia; species Topomyia yanbarensis. Next base: position 213,216,903 of record NC_080671.1, on the reverse strand, counting down.
ATCATCTTCACTTATAGCAAAAACATTTTCTAGGACCTTTGGCACCAAAACATTAGTTACGTTGTTCAGTCTTAGCTGATTTCTAGAAAGTTCTAGAAAGAGAAAAAATACACCTGTCCGAAGATATGCTGTATTATTCTGTTATGAAAGAAATATTGTGCTTAATTGCGACAATAATAAGAAAATTGTCATTTTTTGAATTTTTTTCATGACAAATATGCAAATGGTCAACATTCTTCCAAAGGCACGTCATGGTTCTAAAAATAATTCGGAAGAGCATTTATTTCTGCTATAAGTCAATTTGGGGGCATGCAACATTTTTCAAAACTTCACTACAGCACCGTGAAATGAGTTATGATGAAGTTTTGGTAACAAATTCTCAATCCAGCTAGGCAGTGCGTAACGAACAAACGGTTTGCTTCAATAGAAACATGTGTGTCACGGTTTAGCTTAGCTATGGGTGCCATACGCCAAAAAACGTCGCAATTTTTGATACCTAACTACCTCTTCCTAAACGAGTATTATATTTTAATAATAGATCGCTTTGGCCCCTTAAGGAGGGTACTGTACTATTTTATCACTTACGAGGCCTACCATCGATAAAATTTCTATAAATGGGCACCAACACGTTTGCTTCGTTCCTAGTAAAATAATAAATGGCCCGATAATGGTGGAATACTTCTGTTTGAGTGCAACGAAAACTCTAATCGGGTGCCCAAAATATCGCACTACGATTTAAGTCAAAAGATAGTACAAATATATGGCAGACACTACTCCAACCAATGGTTTCAAATGGGTTAAGTGCTAATTGTAATAGAGCGAAAAGAGGCTCATGACCCTATACATATTTGAAAACTATGTATATATTTAAACAGTTGAATGGCTTCATGCAACGCTTAACTATACATTCATTTCAAAAACAAAATTATACATCAGAAATAAGCTTTGCACACGCATCAAACCAATATAACTAAACCTCATAGCAACTAATCATTACCTCCTCACAAGGCGCGTGAGGACATCACAAACTCCTCTTGAATCATCATGAGGTGTAGCCCACTCTCCTCCACGGAGCAAATATCCCATGCGTAATAAAATATTTATCTACATCATTTCGTTGAGCAAGAGAGGAACTCTCTCATTTTTCGGGTCCTCACACACAACAGTAGAGATGCTCCCGTTGCATCATTCTTTTCTACCTCATCCTGAGGGAGGGATATTAGCCCTCATTGTGTGTTGAAGTGTTTATAACAAGTCTGGCTACACCGAAATAAAATAACTATTGAATTCCATAAGAATCACTTATGATTCAGCGCCACAAGTATCCCATATGTTTGACTTATTACTCGGAGGAAAAAATGGCCATCGAGCCACTAAGAATTTTCATAAGTCATGCTAATGGAATTTTTAAGCCATCTTCATATCTTTCGTGCGACTGTGCTTATTTAAATCATCATGCTTGAATATAAATTCAATATATGAGATGTTATGAAATTCATAGATGTATCATACACGGTAAAAAATCATCACGTTAATGTGAAGTGATTTGCTGTTGAATTCGCACTACTTGCCAAACATTGCAATGCGAAGTGCAAGTCTATTAAAAGATACCATATAAAAGCACTATACAATCAACAAAATAGCACTTAAATTGCGATGGATTTGCTCATCACTACTAATGTGCAGTACATTGAACTCTGATCGTTTTCCATTCGTATATTAACAAACAATCACATGCAATTTAAATGAAGTGTAATGAAATCAACAGAAAATCACTACTATTGTGATTGATTTGAACATTGTAGCATCGATTGTCATTCACCCCTTTTGAGTTCAGCTGCAGGGAGTGCGCCAGAGCGTCACTCTTGCAACTAGCCGCAGGGGAAATAGGAAAACGGAAATAAAGAGAATAAGGTTTGCAAGGAAGCGAGGAGCATCTTTTCTTTCTTGGACTGCGACACTACATTTGGCGACGGGATTAAACCACAGACTAACAGACATAACACTATAAGGGAATTCCCTCAAAAAACATCGATCCGACAATTTTCCCAGAACACTAGCTCCACCTTTTATTCACAGTCCCAAACACTAATTTACTGGTGGGTTACCCCTCAGGCTTGGGAACAATTTTTCACTAGTGGTCTATCCCTCATAAGCTTGTTCATATGTCAGTGGCGCCATAATTTCAAATGTGGCCACAGTCCCAACTACAAATATATTTAAAATGACCGTTAAAGCGGGCAAAGCTTTGTTTTTGAGTGTTATGTCTGTTAGTCTGTGATTAAACTACGAATTTGGGTTTTAGGTATCTCGAATATTTTTTGAGGAATCGCAGAAATAAAAGCAAACAGGTAAGCATCTTAAACATGAAACTTGGACCAACACTTCCGAAAATATATACAGGGAGATGTTACGAAATCGGCATGAATAAATTCGAGCATCTTACTCTATATTTAGAAAGCGCTATGCCACCGCCATATAACCGAGCAAACTCTTGATTCGTACAATGGAGTATTCGAGCGCCTTACGTTTCGAATAGTTCAATTAATTATCGCAAGTTTTCTTGCGTTATACAGCAAAAGTGGGACAACAATGGAAACCTTAACCAGTCAGATGGATGAACAATAATACGTATGTCTCCATAGCCGAGATGAGTAGGGTTACCGTGCAGATGATTAGACGTTTCAAGAATTGTCTAGGTTGAAGAAAAAGCCACCTAGACTGTTCGTTGAATCTGCTAGTTTTTGGGCGAGGCATAGTTATGCCTGTATGGAGCCTATACTGTCGATGGCAATGATCCAAATCTGCTGGATTTGGATAGGAAAAGTTCAAAACTGTTAGTTTTGGAAGGTGTGCAGCTGAAACTGTTTGCAATTATTGATCCAATTCTGCTAGATTTGGATAGAAAAGTTCCAAAACTGTTGGTTTTGGGAGGTATGCAAGTGAAACTGTTTACGTTTGGAAATTATGATCCAATTCTGCTAGATTTGGAAAGGATATGTCCAAAACTGCTGGTTTTGGAAAGAAGGAAACTGTTTGGATTTGAAACTGACGATCAAATTCTGCGGAATTTGGTAGTTCTAAAACTGCTGGTTTTGAAAAATAATAATAATTGGTCCGTTAGTTTAAAATGATGTACAAAATGGAAGTTGTTGGACTAAAAAAAAAAATAAAAAAAAAAAAAGAATCAGATCGTAACTAATGAAGTTTCTCTTATGTTTTAGATGATGGAAATGTATAGAGCTGTTAGACCGTTTGAGATGAATAGCGATGAGAACCGTATCGCGGGAGAATGGGTTAAGTGGAAACGTCAACTTGAATGTTATTTCAACGCAGGATCCATAAATGACCAGTCTGAAAGATTTGCCAAACTTTTGTTTTTTGCGCTTGGAACGACAATAGCGGATACAAAGACAAAGTCAATGCAGATGACGAAAACTGGTCAAAAAAATGACGACATGGAAGTTCATTCGATTCAAACTCAACAGCGATACTCGAGATTTAGATCGTCGCACAATAAACCGGTTATGAAACAAGGACAAGTATTGTCATGCTTTGCATGTGGCAAATCTGGACATCTGATGGCTAGCAAATGGTGCCCGGCAAAGGAAATGAAATGTAACAAATGTCAAACTACTGGTCATTTCGCCAGATGTTGTTTTCGATTCAATCGCGGTAAAAGTTACCAGTTGTGCACCGCCAAGCCTAGAAACGAAAGTCAAGAGTTAAACGAAAGCACAGACTCGTCACGTCGACCAACAAAACAAATAAGAGCGGTCCGAGAAGAAAGTGTACGAGAGGAAGCCAAGGATATAGAGGAAGGATATATATTTTACGCCATGGGGCGACATGTCTTTCATTTCAAGATTGGAGGAGTAACCATCCCAATGACCATCGATTCAGGGGCGGATGCCAATATAATATGTTCTGAAATTTGAATCCAAATGAAAGAAGCTGGCGTGCAGGTTATCAATATGTTCGAACAAACTGATCGCATTTTGAAAGCATATGCGGCATCAGATCCTTTGAAGGTGCTGGGGATGTTCACCGCAGACATTCAAGCAGGACCTCGTAAAGCTGAAGCAAAGTTTTACGTCGTCGAAGGTGATCAACAATGTTTACTCGGAGATAAAACGGCTTGCCAATTGCAGGTATTAAAAATTGGATTTGACATAGCGGCAGTAAAAGGACCCTCGAACGAATTCCCTAAAATGAAAGGAATTTTAGTTGAAATCCCAATTGATAAAACCGTTCAGCCGGTCCAGCAACCATATCGGCGAGCACCCTTTGCATTGGAAGGATTGAAAGAACAAAAACTTAGCATGTTGCTTGATCAGGATATCATCGAAAGTGTGAATCAGCCAGCACAATGGGTGTCCCCGTTAGTTCCAGTTCTTAAGGATTCGGGAGAGATCAGACTCTGCATAGACATGCGTCGAGCAAACCGTGCAGTGGTGCGTGAGAAGCACCCCTTACCAGTTATAGAAGAATTGCTCGGCAGTATCAACGGAGCCGTAAAGTTTTCAAAACTGGATATCAAAGATGCTTACCACCAAGTAGAGCTTTCCGAGCATTCCCGCGAGATAACAACGTTTATCACCAAGTACGGGTTGTTCAGGTAACTTTTAGAGACAGAAGTTGATGAAATAAATTTTGGTTTAATTATTCACATGGTTTTCATTTCTTTGTCCTTCTCAGATATAAGAGATTAATGTTCGGTATTTGTTCCGCTCCAGAATTGTTTCAAAAAGTCATGGAAACTGTAGTTGCTGGTCTCGATGGGGTGCTGGTTTATTTAGATGATCTGGTGGTATTCGGGAGATCGCAGAAAGAACATGACAACAGGCTGGAAGCTTTGCTCAAACGTATGAGAGAATACAACATTATGCTTAACACATAAAAATGCCAGTACAACGTATGTACTTTGGAATTTTTAGGACATGAGCTGTCGGTAAATGGCATCATGCCTACGGAAAGCAGAGTTCGAGCCATTCAACAATTCCGTCCCCCGACATCTGGGGCTGAGCTTCGTAGCTTTCTAGGTTTAGTGACATATGTTGGTCGTTTCATCCCAAATTTAGCCTCAAAGACCGATTCACTAAGAAGCCTTTTACGTTCGAGTACCGGCTTAGGAGCGGTACTCCTTCAAGAGAATAACCGATGTGAGAAAAGGATAATTGCCTTTGCGAGCAAAGCGTTAACAGATCTTGAAAGGAAATACTTTCAAACAGAACGCGAAGCACTTGCCCTTGTATGGGGAGTGGAAAAGTTTCGGTTGTACCTCATGGGAACAACATTTAAGTTGATCACAGATTGCAAGCCACTACACTTTCTTTTTAGTTGTCGCTCGAAGCCGTGTCCACGCATTGAACGATGGGTCTTGCGTGATCAATCCTATCAGTTTGATGTTATTTATGAACCCGGAGCTACGAACTTAGCGGATGCCCTTTCACGATTAAGTTTGTCACAACCAAAACCTTTCGACGACGAGGGAGAGTTTTATATTAGATACCTGACAGAAGGAACAATCCTCCAAGCAATAACTCTTAAAGAGATTGAGGAATACGCAGCAAGGGATTCTACCTTCATGGAACTTTTTGCAGTTTTAGATGGGGGATCCTGGTCGGAAGCGATAAAAGGGTATAAACCCTTCGAATTAGAACTAATAAGATCAGGTGATTTGCTGCTACGAGGCGATCGGCTTGTTGTCCCATGCGCCCTTCGGAAACAGATATTGAATCTAGCGCACGAATCACACCCTGAAATCGTTAGTATGAAGAGACGGCTTCGACAGAAGGTTTGGTGGCCCGGGATCGATCGAGATGTAGAGCAAACGGTGAAAGGCTGCAAATCTTGTACGATTGTGTCGGCACTGGACCCTCCTGAGCCTTTAAAACGTACCCAAATGCCGGAGAGACCGTGGATTGATTTGGCAGCAGACTTCGTAGGACCGCTTCCTTCAGGTCACAATCTATTAGTGATTGTTGACTATTTTACCCGATTCATCGAAGTTATTGTAATGAAACAAATCACTGCACCACTAACAGTTAAGGCATTTCATGAGACCTTCTGTCGGTTTGGATTTCCAGAAACTCTAAAAACAGATAACGGGCCTCAATTCATAAGTGGAAAACTAAAACGTTTCTGCGACCAGTACGGTATTCAACTGAGAAAGACAACTCCGTATTGGCCGCAAGCTAACGGAGAGGTGGAGCGAATAAATGGTATGATCAAAAAGCATCTCAGAATAAGCCAAGAGGAACAAACGGATTGGAAGTGGGATTTAAGAATGTGCATATTAATGTATAATTCAACACCGCACTCCACCACCGGAGTAGCGCCGTCAGTACTGATGTTTGGACGAATATTCAAAGATAAACTACCTTCGCTTCCTCTAATCTCGAGAAAGACTGTAGAAGAAGCTCGCGACCGAGATAAAGAACAAAAATATAAAGGAGCAGAATATGCCGACCATCGGAGAAAAGCAAGACCGAGCAACATGCAAATTGGAGATAAAGTAGTGGTGCGCAGGATGATAAAAGATAATAAGTTATCAACGAATTTCAGTTCAGAGGAATGGGTCATCATTGACAGAAATGGCGCGAATGTAACTCTTCGTTTAAATATTTCAGGTCGCGAGATCCACCGGAATGTATCGCATTTGAAACTACTTAATTCAGGGTCTTTAGATAAGAGTAGCAATAGAGACGTTTCTTCGGATGCAGTTTTGAATAACACAGAGCAAACTAAAATCAGCTCTAACCCAGTAAACATCACAACAGGTAATAAGTCCGATGACGGTGAGCCTGTCGAGCGCAAACGTAGGGAAGTCAAGCCGCCAGCGTATTTACAAGATTTTAAAATTAATACTGTTCAAAGAAACACCTAAGAAAAAGAGGAGCTGTAGCATCGATTGTCATTCACCCCTTTTGAGTTCAGCTGCAGGGAGTGCGCCAGAGCGTCACTCTTGCAACTAGCCGCAGGGGAAATAGGAAAACGGAAATAAAGAGAATAAGGTTTGCAAGGAAGCGAGGAGCATCTTTTCTTTTTTGGACTGCGACACTACAAACATCACTGTCGATATGCGGTGCATTGAACTCTGAATGTTTTCCGTATGTATATTATCGAATTATAACCTACAATTTGTTGCAGTATCTTTCATAAAGGGGTTAGAATATTATTTTTTTTTAATTTCATATTCATTTTCAAAGAAAAACAAAACATCTATCCGCAGGTCCCGTCCCAGCTTATCTCTTGTCAGGTAGATCATAAGGTAGATGTTTGGAGGACCACATGTTATGAAATCCATAGATGTATCATATATGTATATATGGCACTAATTCAAGAAAATAAATATATGTTATAAAATGAAAAATATGATGCGGAGTTACATCATATTTTTCATTTTGTAACATATATTTTTTATTTAAACGAATTAATTCACATGAATTTGGAGCTAAAGATAAGTTAGTTTGATGTTTTGATGAGTTTGTGATGTCTCATAATATTTCCAAAAAGCTGTAAATGAATTGAAAAGAAGTATTGAAAGTTTGAGAAAATCATTACATTTCTTATGAAAGTAATGTAAAATATGGAGCAATGAGTAACGAAGAATATTTACTTGCATTTCATTTCTCCGAATTCGAAAAAAAAAAATTAAATTCAACCCACTTCCAAAAATGCCTAGTTTCCTATTTTCACTGATTTCATATGGTAAAATTTTGACATTTGCACAATAATACGATTATGAACATCATTACATACGTCTATAAATTCCATAGGGCGAACTTATGAAATGCATAAGCGTTCAATGAAATCAAAATTGTGTAGCTTCATAAGTTGCAACTTATGCAATTCTTAAGTAGATTTGCGTCAGTGTATTAGGGTGCAGATAAGCTCAGAAACGGAATTCCGTTTTCTTGCATCCCTTTTCTGGCTGCCCTTTTTTCTATTTTTATCTCTCTCTAAAACGGAATGAAAACTATTCCGTTTCGTGATCAGGGTTGTGTTAAACTCGAAGAAAATCTTCCGTTCCACAAATATTTGACATTTCGTTCCACAGCTTCCACATAGAGCTGTCAACATTGTTTTGACTGTTGTTACTCTGAATATAAACATTTGATATTATATTATTGCCATTAGATAGATTTCAAATGGTTACAAACAAAAAGTTAATGTTAAATCTTTTTTGTACCACTGTTGTTCCAAATCTTAGGAAAAAAAAAGTTTATTCAGTTGGTATAAGGACAGACATGCAATTTGAAGACAACATATATGTGTAATTAAAATGACGACGAAAATAAGTTGTTTTGAAAACGAGTGCGTAGTGTTCCAGTTATGACCTAGTTCTTGTGGTGGTCAAGTTTCATTGCATTATAGACTGCTTTTATGTGTATCAAAATTTATTCATTGGCTACCATTGTGAATAACTTGCAATGGACAAGTTCATCTGAAACCTTTTTATTAGATATTAAAACTCTAATCATTGGCTTATTGTGTCGCAGTTTTCCCAATTGTAGATAGTAAAATTAAAGTCGTTCCTAGCAAACAATCGTGCATTCTGTTGGTTAATTTGATCTGCATAGTATCAGTGAGTAGTTGAGGGATATAACAATATAAACATTCGCGATATTCTAATCTGCATCTGTTTCTCATGCTGAAATATCGATATATCGTTTTGCATCACCTGCTAGTAAATATATCATTTTGCCTCATGTGCTTTAGTAAAATCATTGTTTTGCCTCACCTACTAAAGAAGAAAATTGATGTTGTTTATTTCTGTTTACAGTTTGTGACCAACGTGTATTTGTTCCTGCTGTCCAACAATTCGCTCGTTCAAAGGCAACAAACGGAGGATAGCGAATCGCTACCGGAACAAACGCAAATTCTGCTGATCGATCGTGTCAATTGTGCTTAACAACGAATCGCTATACTCCGGGCTGATCGTGGTCCGGCACAAGATGCTATACCGGATCTACGCTTGCACGGGAAATTGTAACATACCGAAACCGAATGAGGGGGAAGATGCATCAAACGGTGCGGGTAAGTTCGATGGCGAATAAATATGAAAAATCATTACTGACTTCCGTTCATTGCAGTATCGTCCCCACTGGGCTACCGACCAACGTGTAATTGTTCCTGCTGTCTGAAAAGTCGACCGGACTCGCTCGATCAAGTACCAAACGGGATACTGAGTCGCTACCAGAAGCGACACCAATTCCGCTGAAATCTATCGTTTGTGTGTTACCACGAACCGCTATACTCCGCGCTGATCGTGCTCCGGAACGAAATGCTACACCGGTTCTACGCTTGCATGGGAATTTTAATCGTACCGAAACGGTAAGAGTCAATGTCCATCTGCTTCCAGTGTGCGGCAATGAGATTTCAGCTCGCCGGATACACCACGGCCGCAGCTGCTTGTAGCAGGTGAATTTGCTCAACACCATATTACGTTTAAAAGCGACCCAGACCGCCCGAAATGTCACCTGATTTGCTCTCTGAACGCGTTGCTCATCCAGAGTTGCTTATTTTGGCTATTCGCAACTAACCTACACTGGATACAGGTCGTTCCTGCATCCGCCACCCGTGGACGCGCTCGATGGCTCTCAGCTGAGTTTGTGCATGTATGTGAGTATCAAATAATATCACTTTTCTCTGAGATGGTTGGACCGATTTAAACAATGTTATACTCAAATGAAAGGTGCAACATAGCCATAGGCTGCTATTGAATTTTATTTGGATCTGGTTCTGGAGTTATGAGTTGGAAAGTGCGATCGCACATGAAATTATCTAAACCTTTGTGCTTTTTGCATATAAAGAAATACTATGCAATCACTCCACAAATCAACTTTTCAACTGAGACGCGGGGGCCGAATGTCATAATCCATTCGATTCAGTTCGTCGAGTTCGGTCAATGTCTGTGTGTGCATGTGTGCACATCTAGGGGGAAGTGGCCCAATTCGGACCGCTGGCCAATTCGGACCCCCAGCTGTTTCTCAGCTATGGTAATATTATGAAAAGCGTATATATCATTGTCATGGCTGTCATGTAGCTCTGTTTTATATCACAAAATTTTGCGGTTCTCAGTTTTCGTATGCGTGCGCTGGGGGCGAATGTTGTTTTGGAGCGCTTTTTTGAAAAATGTGTAAGCCAAAAAACACAATTTTCGTTGGCAACAACAATATATCAAGTCAAATGCATTATCGTGATTTTGGATCTACTGGATAATATCTTTTATTTAATATCTTGTTTTGGGCGAGACTATCAACTATCAACTATCAACTGTTTTCGTTTAATTGGTGTGTGAATAATAGAATATGGGATGAGCTTGTCAAATTCCAGCAAAAATCCGCATTGCCGTCGACGGGGGTACGAATCGATGGGTTGACTTTCTTAAGGAAAATATTGGCACAGAAGAACAGTTCGGTGACGGGGAATTTCGATTCCTGCACCGATTAATCTATGACTTAAGGAAAGCGGTTGAATTGCAAGGTAAGAACATTACAAATTAAAAAAAAATTTCACTCGTTACTGATGTCTATTTAACAGATAATCAAAACACCCAAATGCTACAGATTTTACAAAATCTCTCAAAGCGATTTAGAGCACCAGTTACGATAGCGAAATAAGTCGAATTCTGGTGTTGTGTGAAAGTTCTGGCCGGTTGTACCAAATCATGGCCAACATTAATACTTTGTCCCTGGCCCGTGACATTCTACCGAATGCATTTGTATTCTTGCGATCCAGTAACTCTCAGTTGGCTGCTACCGGCGGGAACCCACTTAATTCAAATTTCCCCTCGGTTGGTACACGAACGTATCTGGTGTTCGCTTGTTCCTATTGGACAACGGGCCGTATGTAGCACTAGTGGATTGCACTGGAACCTCGACAACCGGGCTGTTTGGTAAGCACTTCGAACACTCACTCTAGCCAGGAAGTTCAAATTCAATCAGAGAGTGCCGTACTTTGGTTAATGGGAACGACCCCGAAGGATATGTGATAAGAGTATTGCCTGCAACTGAAAATACGCGTTCATGTCAACGGGCTTTTAGGTGCCTAATAAAATTCCCTCATCTCTCTGTATGTTGCTTTATTAGATAGGGGAACTGGGGGTAAGCCCGACACCCTGGGTAAGCCCGACACCTCACGACTTTTCCTAGTTATCAAATTCTAAATCATACAATAATGACAAGATATTATTAGTACGATTATTTTAGGCATTTCGATACACATCGATGCCGTATGGATTCATTAAACGTCAACAAAATAAACAAAACAAGCGAAAGCAAAGTTGATGCGCGCTTGGATGTTATTTTTAGTTGATACATTTTAAGGTTTCAATAGCACAAAAGCTTTGAAAATGACCAGTTTTTGTATCACACATTCTATTCTACTCTCCATATCGTTATTTGAGTGTATTGAAGATAAGTTTGAGTATTTCAATACTGTTAATTGAGCATTTAACAAAAATGTGCGCGGTTGGGGTAAGACCGACAGTTTTGGGTGGGGTAAGACCGACACGGTGTTTAGTTGATTGGATTCGTTTTTGAATCGATACGAACGACTGGGTATATTTGTTGTGTTCAATTATACTATAATTACGTCATGTTAATAATTGAAATACACAAAAACTATGTTTTTTGTCTTTATTTATCAGTATTGTCTAAAAGCCGACCAAAAAAATTAGGAATTAAATTGAACGTGATTCATAGTTATATTACAAACAGAAACGAAAAGTATAATCTAATATGAGATATTGAAATGATATTGATGAAAAATTTTCATTGACCGCCGGATTATTGATCAAAGTGTTCCGAAAAATCACAACACGAACCGGATAGCTTACTACGAAGCGTGCGTCACTTTTAAGTGAATGAGTCCTAGTAATAGCGTATATAATCTGCTTGCAGAACAGCTCTTCCTACTTAGAATGGCTATACAAGTGGCAATTAAGCTCGAAAGAATTACTTGAGTAAACCCGTACCATAATATAAACCATGCGTTAAACACTATTTATTCATAACACCACGCATACGAATGCTCTTCCTCTTGCTACGCGATGAAACTACAGAAAGCATGCGTTTGCATCACACATACTCATATACACATAATTACACTTTATCACACATACACAATACATTTTTAATGGAAAAAATTGGACATAAAGAAAGTTTAAAAGGGGGTCGCTCTTGCCCCTTTGGGGTGTCGGTCTTACCCGCAGCGTTTTTAAAATGTCATTTTTCTCCATTTTTTGGCAACCAATAATTTTTAATGAATTCAATTTTTTGAAACGCTGAAAAAATTATATTTTGTTAAGAACCACCTAAACAAGGATTATGCACAGAATATAAAATTTTAGGAGCTTTGTGGAATTTTAGAAAAAATATTGCGCTTAAGGTGTCGGACTTGCCCCGAGGTCCCCTATAATACAAATATATTGATATAGAATGACAATATTTTATTTTCTTAAAGTAAAAGTGTCAATTTCTAGCTTTTTAGTAATACTGTTCAGAGAAATCGACCTCCGACAATTAATCGGCGATCGTCTTCACATCTAGACATGTAAAATGATTTAATTTTCGCGGGAAACCGGCACAGCATTATTGGTTCGTTTATTTGCGCCGTCATTTTTCGTTCCGGACCCTCCGGAATATCATCGCCAAACTCATAAAAAGTTCCATCATTCTTGGTGACGTTGTTCTCCTTTAGCCAGTCAATAGCATCGACATAGTTCGGTGGCATAAAATTCGGGTTAAGATGACCCCACGGAGATTTCAATACTCGATCGACAACATCTACTATCAAATCTTCCAGCCGATCAAGTAGCTCTTTGAAAGTAATAAAGGGACATTCACCCTCAATATAACTGTATTCTGCTAAATCACGGCGAGCAAGAATCTGCTCTGCACGGTAACTTTGAGAAATGCAATAGTCGCCCAATGCCGGCAAACAGGTTTCCATATATTTTTGTGAGCTTTGCGTCAGGAATGCTTCCGCCCTAAAATGTATTTATTGTTTGAGCAAATACTTCTAATGCGAACATTTTTTATTTACCTAAAATAGTCCAGTTTGAACAGAGTCGACCCTCCTTCAACTTGTGTTTGCACCAGCGTCGGCGGCGTTACCTCCGTGTAACCACGTTCATGATAATGCTCCCTAAATGCCATCATAATGACATCTCTCATCTTGAGAATCTTAGAAGTATTTTCGCCTCTAATCATAATGTGTCTGTTATCGAGCTAGACATCAGGATAAGCATCCTCGTTCAAAATAGAATCTGCCCCACCGGCCGGAGCTAATCCAATTAGCTACCAATAATCAACGTGCAGCTCATGTCCACCGGGAGCGGACTTACCTTCTGGAACCTCTGACACAAGGTATCGCTGAGAACGCTTTTCAAGAATTTTCTTGAGCTGAGATTTGGCTACTAGTTCGTAGGGTGATTCCGATTTTGCATCCGTAGCGTTTACATAAATTCTTGGGAAAGGTTCCTTGCCGGCGTGCTTCATGGCTTGTAGGATTGTTTTGAAGGGTTTTTCCGCTGTTCCATCACCGAACTCGTCATCGCCACGCTTTTCCAAGGTGTAGAGATCGTCTGGAGGTGGTGAGAAAAATTGGATCAATATTCAATTATTATTATCCATCACCGTTGGTTGAATTTCAGCGGCCGTTCACTTTCCGGCAAGTGTAATGGATAAGAGTACTTACTGGCAACGTTTGTTGAGTGCCGAAAAGGGGATTGATTTCCGTTTCATTCTTGTTACTACGAGTAGGTTATGCTTCTTTTACCATCTCAGCATAGATATCAGTTTCGGCTGCCAACGTCGGATGGTAATCTAACGAGAAGAGATTATATTAAATTCAAAAAAAAATTATCTTAAAGAAAGAAACCACCCAACTTACCACTAAGAATTGAAACTTTTCATAGTTAGCGTCATACTGTTGAACTTCGCTGTCCAAGCATTCCTGACATTCTTCCGGGTGTTGCATGTGCATCTACGCCCCCCGGAACGAACGGTCGGGGTGAAACGGATAGTAGATTCTTCGTATACCACTAACCGTATCGTGGGGGATAAAACATTCCTTCTTCATAGCCTCCAACAGTTCTTAGTGCATCTGGTGTAGGATAAATCGATTCCAATTTTGAATTAGACTGATCAGATTGATGTTAGCAATGTTGCTTCGGTCCGAAGAAAATATTAACCCCAGGGCAGCTTCTTCCGGAAAGAGAATTCCTTACAACAGCAGTGCGTAATGGGTCGAAGTGACAGCTGCTATCTAAACCAAGACTATTGAAAACTATAGGTAGGATTATTCAAGATTAGCTAAAACTAGTCGAGATTTTGGGAATAAAAAAAATCACTAATTTATTTTAGTCCAACGTTTAGAGTGATTTCCCCCTAGGGGTGTGGATGTTTTTTTATAACCGTTGGCTGAATTTTCGTGAAAAAGTATGTGTCGCCACGCGATGGGAGTACAATGTACGATTATTTCAAGTCAATTTGAATAGCTTTCAATAAATATTTTCTTTGATATTTCACAGGTGCCATTAGGAGCCTTGAGGACAACCATAACAACTGGGTGACTAAACAGAACAGCGGGACATTATGATTTAGAGCAACACACCACCGTTCTATGAATCGTTGGGGTTTGCACCATGCGATGTAGAATAATATAGTCAATGAGACAAAATAACTAATCGAATGATTCACTGCGTATAGTTTTTCTCATGTTCCCAATCTTCTATTGGCAGACAGCCGCTTTAAATAATCGGTGCAACGTCGTAACATTATTTAGTGGATTCTTGGTGGAAATGTGGTGCTTCCTGCCGATGTTGGTGACTCGAAGGCAAACCGAATAAAAGGGCTCCAGATTGAAACAGTTAAACATATAGGGTAGATGATTTAATTTTTCTCAAACTATTAGGGTGCTACACTATGTTCCGATGAATATACTGGAAGAGGTAGAGATTTTGTGCGAAGTAGGGATACCAATTTTATATCCCATAATTTGAACAGCAGACGATGTGTTCGGTTAGGTACAATAAATAGATAGGCTACGATGATATAAAGAGATGTAACCCTCTCAGTGGGAGGCACGATTCTCGAGAGTCTAAGATAGAATATTTATGCAATTTCACCCGATCGAAGTGAATTATAACTCTTACAGAAACATGGACAAATATATTGCGAATGAATAAATTATGTTTCTAAAGTAAATTGCTTTATGTATCGAAAGAAAATATCCAGTTAAGTTATAAAAGTTTGCCCTCTTGCTTTGGAACAATTCAGCAGTTTAAAACTCTCTTAAAATTAGACGTGCACACTCTGGGAGCCAAAAGCGATATACGAAGAATAAACTGAATCGTAATGACATTCTATAGAGAGAAGAAAGGAATTTGGCTTTCTTTCATTCATAATCTTTAGTAAAAACAGCGTGTGGTGATATTTCATTCGTTTGTCTATTCCTTATATAGTTTTAGTCGAATAGTTATCAGCCAGCTCCAAATCGCATTATGGCACGTTGAAATCTCGTATCGAGGGTATCCATTTCCACGTGTAGCCTTCAAAACTGCATGATCGCTGGTCCAAATAGCAGCTGTGTATCAAAGATGCTAACACGTTTCACTCGTTGTAATTTCGTAATTTGTATTGCCATACAAAAGAGCCTTCAACTGAAAGAGTACAGAAAAGAAACAAATATCAAACTGAATTTATTGAAAAACCCCGGGGCGGTGGATTGCTCTCGAGTTGCACTTTCTAGCAGAAGAGCAGGCCACTGGACGTGTTTCATTCCCACTTCTGCTAGAAAGTGAAACACCAAGGCAATCCACCGCCTCGGTGTTTTTCAATGAAAAACGACATGAATGAGTTTACAAATGAAAAAGTATTATATCTTCAGTACAATGGAATCACTATCAGTGGGAACCTTGTTTAAGCTTCCGGGGTGAAGTCTTCTCACTACATGATCTTCTTATTGGCTCCTTAAAACACTACACAAGATCTTCCTACACTAGTTTCTAATCTGATTTGGATTAATCGAATTACACATCATAATTACACATCATAATACCAATACACAAAGGTGATTTATTGTTCGCAATAGAATAGAATTTATCATCAGGCATTATTTCAACCGTACATCGCTCATCAACAATTTGTCATTTTTGTTGACATGGTGTTAAAAAATATCCACTCTCGCTAGCTTACTATTCGGAAAAACAACAACAAAACTCCACAAGCACTTCCGGAACTTTTTTATGCTCCGATTGTAGTGAAAAACTTTTGCTAATATATATTTTTAATTGCAGAAAGATTTAAAACGTGATTGAAATTTTCGTTTGCTGCTTTTAATACTATATGTAAACAAAGTTTTTTATCTCTTTCTGACTGGTAACGCAACGCATGATGACACACGAAAGAAAAATTGATAGGAGAAAAAGAGATGATCGATTTGTTTTGCTCTGGTTTAGACATATGCACAGGGTTGAACATAAGTTCCACTGCGATCCACAACGTCAAAACGGAACGGAATCGGAACGGAATTTCAGCTTATCTGGGCCCTTACCCACATTACCACGGCAGATGGATGGCTAACTGAGGGCGAGATGCCCCACCTGCCAACACCGATCGCCTCAATACATGCCGACAAGTGACGGGCGAACGAAATGCAGGCTCAGATGCAACAACCAGGCGGATGGCTGCGTTTTTTGCTATGAATATTAGCCCCGCCATTCGCATGCCTTTTGCCTGCCGTTCGCACGCCATCCGGTCGCCAGCATGCCTGCCGGCGGATGGTACCTTCGGGTGGGGCATCCCGCCTCCCATAGAGTAACAAATAATTCAAAGTGGTTCTAAATCAATGAAACGTGTAAAAGCTGTCTATAAACGTCAAAATTTGACGTTTAATGACAGCTCATACTCCTTTCATCGATTTAGAAATATTATTCAGGAAAAATTGAAAATGTTTTACAAAGTACATTTAATATTAGTTAATCTGAAAAAAAGTTCTTAAAGTTTTGTATTTCTGGATTTGTGTGGATAATTTCTGCATAATTTGTTTCGGAATTTTGGACTGCAGTATTTGAATTTTCTAGTTGTTTAATTGTTTGATTTTTCAGTTGTACTTATTAACATTAGTAACAGTTATACAATGCTCTGCCAAGTGATGTTATGCAGCAAAGTTAGTGTGATGCAGCTTGGCCACACAGCTGAGGCCAAGTTTCCGCTGGAGAACGTGTTTGTAAATCATCCGTCGGAAGTGCAATCAAATCTGTGATCCACTCGTTCGTCTGGTTTACTCAAACATGGGTTATGGCTAGTTTAAAGCCGACTAAGCGGCAGTGAAGATGGATAACGCACATAAATGCAATGTAACGTTGCTACGGATGTAGTACTTTGATATTTTGTATAAATGATATGCTTAGGCACAAGCACAGTGCGTTTTTGTGGATACCAAGTTACTGCAGATCAAATCGATACCACTCAGTCGGCTTACCCGGTACCTGGTCAAACCAGTCTACCTATCGAATCCAGTTGAAAGGCAACAACCGATTCCGAAACCTACTGAGTCAGAATAGGTTATTGCATTTGAGCTAAGTCGAAATCCTTATTGAATTCATTAAAGATACCGAACCGGTTTCGGAATCGGTTTGACTGAGTATATTTGAGTAAACCGAAGGCACTAGTACCCAGTTAAACTCATTCCGGAACCGGTTCGGATTTCTGAATGGAGTCATTATGGATTCCAAATCAAATGCAACAACCGATTCCGACTTAGAATCGGTTGTTGCATTTGATTTGGAATCCATACTGACTCCATTCAGGATTCCGAATCAAATTCCGAATGGTTTGACCGGGTACCCTCTAAGAACGGTTGGTTTCAAAATCGTCCAGTAAAGGACGTTCGTTGGACCAATTTGTACAACGTCCAAATAACCGTTCAACAAACGTTCATCGTTGGACCCGTGTTGAACGGTTTTGCAACAATTTTTTGGACGTCTTAGTGGGTATAAAGGGGCGCAAAGAGTGCAGATAGTGAAGCCAAAAAAGTCTACTTATCGAGCAAAATTGCTACAAAGACGGATTCCAATTGTGCACGATAGGTAGACTTTTTTGACTTCAGTTTTTGCGCAATTGTTCTCTGTAAACTGTGGAGTAAATCGGACAAATAAGTGAATCACAGGTTGGTTTGCACATCCGCCGGCGGGTTTGATAACACCTCTTCAGGTGGACCGTCAGCGGCTTTGTGCAGCTTGGTATCCTTCGCTGCGACTATGTGGTCCAGCCACACAACGCTAGCTTTGCTGCATAACATCACTGGCAGAGCACTACGTCACTGTTACTAGTGTTATTAAGCACAACTGAGGAATGATAAATTCAATAATTTGTGAATTCAAAAACTGAACGAAATTCTAAAACATGATAAATTTTGTACATTATAACAATCAGAAATACAAGACGTTGAGAGCGAAAAATTTATAGTTTTTTGAAAATAAATGACAGAAGTAACAAAAATATATAAATTGCTTGCTAAAAATATCTAAAATTCAAGATATCTGTAATCAAAAATTTAAAAATTTTGAGATTAGAGAATTCCAATAACAACAACAAACATCCACAAAAATTAAAAAAAATGAATATTCCAAAATTAAACAATGTTATTATTAAAAAAAAGTCTAAAATTAAAAAAATCAAATCTTCAAAAATTCAGGAAAGTTGAAGAATTCAAATGTTAAAAATTATAAACTTCAAAAATCGAAATGTTCAAAAAGTAAGACCCAAAAATTCAGGAACACGATGATACAAAAATTCATGTAATGCAATTCAAGTATTACAAATTCAATAGTTCTAAAATACAAAGATGCAAAAATTCCAAATCAAATTAATACAACCACAATAAAAATACAAATACAAAAAGAAAAAATTAAAAATACAAAATTACTAAAATTAAAAAGCACTAAAAATACAAAAAAAATGAAAACCCCTTCTTAGCACAAAATTCTCAAATTCAAAAGATCAAAAATTGAAGACATCAAAAATTCAGAAATTCGAATATTCGAAAATTCAAGAATTCGAAGATTTCTAAAATCCAAAAATTGGAAAAGAAATAAAAATTCAAAGATCCGGTAATTCAAAGGTTCGGAAATTCAAAAACTCGAAAAATTATTGATTAAAACATGCAAAAATTTGAAAATTCTGGTTTCAAAAATTCAATAACTCCCAATATTCAATTATTAAAAATTCCAAAATTCGAAGAGCAAAGAATTCAAAAATTCTGTAATTCAGAAATTCAAATTCAAACATTCAAATATTAAAAAATATCAAGAATTCAGTAATTAAAAAATTCTTGTTTTCTAAAATTAAAAACTTCTGCAATTCAACGCAACAACACAAAAATTGTATTGTAAAATTGTAAAAATTGCGTTTGTAACGCAAAAACACAAAAATACATCAAAAACAAAATACAAAAATATATAAATGCAAAAATTCAAAGGATCAATAAATTAAAAATTCAAGATAACAGAATACTAAATATTCAGAAATTGAAAAAATCATAAATTCGAGTATTTAAAAGTTCAAAAAGTCAAAGATTCAAAAATTCAAGAAGATGAAAATTTTAGAAATTTCAATAACCAAAAATTCAATATTTCGAACCATTCAAAAATTCTAATGTTTAAAATTAAAAACCTCGAAAATTTATAAAAATCCGATATTGAAAAATTCTTAAGTTCAAAAATTCAAATTTCAGAAAAAGACAAAATATATAAATCCAGAAATTCAAAAACACAATAATACAAACAAACTAAAATACAGAAATACTAAAATTCTAAAAACATATAAATTTCAAAAATACAAAAATCTATAAACACAAAAAATATAAAAATACAGGGATAAAAAAGTACAAAAATGTTAAAAATACAAAATTATTGAAAAACAGAAATATAACAATCCAACAATACAAAATTACTAAAATTCAAAAATGAAACAATACAGAAATACAAAAACTCATACAAAAATATAAATAAAAAAATAGTAAAAAATTAAAAATACCATAATACAAAAATACAAGAGCATAAAAATATAAAAATACAAAAAATTCAATGATACAAAAAACTAAAATACTAAAAATACAAGAATACAAAAATACTCAAATACAGAAATACAACAATACAAAAATACAAATATGTATGAATACGAAAGTGCCAAAATAGGCAAATACAAAAATTTTAAAAAACAAAAAAGAAAATGCAAAAATACAAGAATGCAATAATAGAAAACATACAAAAACACAAAGATACAAAATCACAAAAATATAAAAGCTCTAAATCACAAAAATACCAAAATACAAAAAACAAAAGAGTAAAAAAACGAAAATACAAATATACGAAAATACAAAAATACGATATTACTAAAAATGCAAAAATACCAGAATACAAAAATACTGAAACACAAAAAAACGAAATGCAAAAATACGAAAATATGAAAATACAAAAATTCAGTAATGCAAAAATACAAGATTACAACAATACAAAAATGCTAAAAATCCAAGAATAAAATAGTGCAAAAATACTCAAATACAGAAATACAACAATCCAACAATACATCAATTTAATAATACAAAAATAACAAAATACCAAAATTCGAATATACTAAAATACAAAACTACGAATACGAAAATACAAAACTTAAAAAATACAAGAATAGAAAAATTCAACATACTGAAACCCAAAAATACAAGAACACAAAGATACAAAAACACAAGAATATAAAAACACAAAATCACAAAACTATAAAACTATAAAACACAAAAATTCAAATAAACAAAAATAGAAAAACACAAAAATTCATAAATGCAAAAGTTCAAAGGATCAATAAATAAAAAATCAAGGGATGAAAATATCAAATATTCAAAAATCCATAAATTAAATTATTTAGGAATTCAAAAAGTTAGATTCAAAAATTCAATATTTCAAAAATTCATGAATTTTAGAATTTTAGAAATTTCAAAAAGTTCTAACATTCAATCATTTAAAAAATTAAATAATTTGAAAATTCAAAAATAAAAATTTCAGAAATTCACCATAATACAATACAATACAATGAAAATAAAAATTCAAATTTGAAATGATTCAGAAATGCAGAAATACAAAAATACAAAAATTAAAAATACAAAAATATGAAGAAACAATAATACAAAAACACAAAAATGTTATAATACAGACAAAAAATCCAAAATTACAAAAATATAATAACAAAAATGCAATAATTCGGAATGGTAGAAATACAGAAATACAAAATTTAAAAATACAAAAGTACGAAAACACAAAAATATAATAATACAAAAATAGGAAAACACAAAAATGCAATAAAACCTGTTTTAATCCACCTAGTGGTGTAATTGTGTCTTTCTCATTTATCAAAGCTGGTTACGTTCAGTATAACATTGAGGAAATGGCTATTACATTCTTATTACACTTGGTAAGTATATATGAGTGCACGACTGCTACGAACCTGATGAGCAACATGTCGACTCTGACACACTTGAGACAAACAAAAATATAATATTTAATTAGCTTAACAGCGCGAGTTCAATGTTGTCTTCACTTTAACATATTTTGAAATGCGCAGTGGAGGGAAATGGTAGGGGCATAATTAGTGGGAGGGGAGGATGCGTTAGGAAAAACCTAACATATTTGGGGTGAAGGGAATGCGGGTGTGAAGTTTGTCAAAGAGAGGGGGAGGGGGGTGAAGGTAAGAGAGTTGGAAAGGGGTGTGAGAGGAAGGAGGGGTAGATGGGGGGGTGCAACTTCATACTATGCCTTCCATTTGAGACTAGGTTAGTGAAAATTGGTTCAGTCATCACCGAAGTGGCTTTGATTCTGAAATATGTCCGGAACCCGGGACTTCCGGAATTATCGATAGTGGACAATATATTCCAAGAATCTAGGCCAGCGAATCGAAGTATTTTGATGTTCATTTCAATAGATTTTTAAACTATGGGGTGTTACGATTGTACCGGTTTATATGAGAAATTCCTTTGTAACCGCAATAACCAAACTGTAATTCCGGAACCAAAAATCAAGGCTGAATGAAATTCAATAGCAGTCAATGGAAGTATTATGTCTTTAATTTGAAATCAAGTTTGCAAAAATCGGTTAAGAGTTCGCTGGAAAATAGGGGGATATTAGCTTAGGAACTTGGCGGGGTATCAATAACCGCCATAGGTGGCCAATGTGGTCAAAACTACTTTGATTGGTTATTGATATAGAACCGTAAATCCAAGTAATGTTGAACCTATTTGAATATGTATTATATCACTCGGGCACTAGGGGCAGATCACTTGTGATGCATTTTTAAAAATCAGCGAAATTAAATGCATTTATTTCCATCAAAATAGAAATTCATAATGTATTTTGCGTTGCGTGCAATGTTGTTTGCGTTGCGTGTAAGACGTCAAAACCCTACAGAAAAACTAGCCCGACATTTAACAAAACGTCGAACAAAGGTGATCAGCGTAGGACGTTTGTTAAACAAACTTTTCTGCGAGGGAGCGCAAGGATGATGCAAAAATGGAAATTAATGCGTTTTTTCTAATTTGATGCAAATTTGTTATACATTATTAGTGATCGGCAGTGCTGTAGTTGCGGTTAGTCAAGGTTAGTCGGCGACTAACCAGCTCCTGGAACCGAAAAAAAAATTTTTGAGCCAAAAAAAATTCCGTTGGCCTTATCATTCTGGAAGACAAATTTAATGATCCCTATGCTCGTACAAAAACATCCAGCTAATTGGAATTTTGTGAATCTATTCAAACTCGTAGGGTATTGTCAAACTCCCTGCCGCGCTAGTATGATATTTTCGTAACTCACATGGCGATCCCAGACTGTATGGGGCACTGGTATGATATGTTCATAGCTCGCAGGATACTCTCAGACAGAGCTGCAATTTTTCACCAGGTTGTTTTGAACTTGAAGGAAGAAAAAATTTCAATTCATGCCCTACTATGTTCAATTCGGAGTTATACGTTTACATCATTCATTCAAACAGCCGAGCTGCTCAATCATTTTCCATTCATTTTCGATTTCATTTACCCTGTGAATATCTCTGTACTGGGATGTTGACTAGGTTTTTTAAGCAAAACTACTCTGAACATACTTCTTACTGTTCATGTAGGCTTGCAAACGCAAAATATGTCAACATTTAACCTAAACTGGCCTCTACAGAGCAGATGACAACTTTGGTTGGTGAATGAAAAAGCATCAATTTGAAATGAAGACGTACCGTTTGGTTATGAAAATCCCGCCAACTTGAAAGTGAATGATTAGGGAGGCTTTCAATTTGAATCATGGTTGGGTTTGATTGAGCTAAAAGTTTGCATTTGAAAATGAAAATTTGCACCACTGCTCTCAGATACTTGAAAGCACTAGTATGATATTCCCACACCTCGCAGAGCGTTTCAACGTTAGTTTGATACTTACAAGAAACGCAAGGCGCTCTCAGATTCTCTCGGACGATAGTCTGATGTTCCCATCGCTCGCAGGGCGCTTCCACACTCTCTGGGGCGCCAATATGATATTTGCAAAACTCGTAGGACGCTAGTATGATATTCCGATAGCTCGCAGGGTGCTCTCAGACTTACAGGGGCACTAATTTGTCATTTTCAAAGCTCGCAGGGCGCTCTTAAGCTCTTCAGGGCGCTAGTATGATATTCACAAACCTCTCTAGGTTACTAGTCTGATGTTATCTTAATTTGCCGGGCGCTTACAAATTCTCTGGGGCGCTAGTCTAATATTCTCATAAATTTCAGAGCGCTCTTAGATTCTCCCGAGCGCTTTTACGATATTCACATAGTTTGCAAAGCGCTCTCAAACTCGCTAGAGCGCTAGTCTAATAATATCATAGTTCGTAGGGCGCTCTAAGATTCTCTGGAGCGCTAGTATAATATTCCCATAGCTCGGAGAGCGCTTCCGCACTCGCTGGGGTGCTTTTCACAGCTCACAGGGCGCTAATATGACTCTATGGGGCGCCAGTATGATATTCGCAGGGTGCTCTCAGACTCGCAGGGACACTAGTTTGTCATTTTCAAAGCTCACAGGGCGCTCCGAGACCCTATGGGGTGCTATTGCGATATCCACATAGCTCGGAGAGCGCTTCCACACTCGTTGGGGTGCTATTATGATATTCTCATAGCTCGCTGGGCGCTCTCAGTCTCTCCAGGGCGCTAGTATGACTCTATGGGGCGCAAGTATGATATTCACATAGCTCGCAGGGCGCTCTCAGATTCTCTAGAGCGCCAGCATAATAGTCCCATAGCACGATGGGCGCTCTCAAACTCGCTAGGGTAGCCTTATATTCTCATCGCTCGCAGGGCGCTCTCAGATTCTCTCTGGCGCCAGTATGATATTTCCATAGCTCGCAGGGCGCTAATCTGACATTCCCACAGTTCGTAGGGCGCTCTCAGATTCTCTGGGGTGCCAGTATGATATTCCCATAGCTCGGAGAATGCTTTCATACTCGCTAGGGCCCCAGTATGATATATAATATCATAGCTCACAAGGCGCTCTCAAGCTCTTCAGGGCTTTAGTATGATATTCACAGAGCTCGCAGGGCGCTCTCAGAATCCCATGAGCACCAGCATGATAAACTCCCTAGCATATTATGAAACTCTCATCGTCCGCAGGGCGCTCTCAGATTTTCTCTGGCGCCGGTATGATATTCCTATAGCTCGCTTTCGGACTCTCTGGGGCGCTAGTATGATACTCCCATAGCTCGGAGAGCGCCTCCTTGGTCGCTGGGACGCTAGTATAGTATTCTTATAGCTCGCAGATCGATTTCAAGCTTTCTAGGGCGCTAGTATGACTATGGGGCGCTAAAAAAATATTAACATAGCTCGCGAGGCGCTCTCAGATTCTCTCGAGCGCCAACATGATATTCCCATAGCTCGCAGGACGCTTTCGAACTCTCTTGGGCGCTAGTTCGATATTCTCTTAGTTTGCAGGGCGCTCACGAGTTGTCTGGAGCGCTACCATAAACCCTCTCAAACTCACTAGGGTGCTAGTTCGATATTCTCATAGCTCTCTAGGGCGCTAGTATAACTGTATGGGGAGCTAGTACGGTATTCCCATAGCTCGCATGGCGCTCTCAGATTCTCTTGAGCGCCCAAACTATTCAGGCGGTAGTCCAAACTCTTCAGGCGGTAGTCCGATATTTTCATAGTTCGCAGGGTGCTCACAGCTTCTTTGGGGCGTTAGTACAATATTCTTATAGTTCGCAGGGCGGTCTCGGATTCTCTGGGGCGCCAGTACGATATTCCCATAGCTCGCATGGCACTCTAAACCTCACTAAGGCGCTAGTTTGATATTCTCATAGCTCCAGGCCGATTTCAAACTCTCTAGGGCGTTAGTATGGCTCTATGGGGCGCTAGTATGATATTCCCATTGCTCGGAAGTCGCTCTCAGATTCTCTCTGGCGCAAGCATTTTGTTCCCATAGCCCGTAGGGTAATCTCAAACTCTTGAGAGCGCTAGTCTGATATTCTCATTGTTCGCTGGGCACTTTCGGACTCTTCAAGATGCCAGTATGATATTCCCATAGCTCGGAGAGCGCTTTCACACTCGCTGGCGCGCTAGTATGGTATTCTCATTGCTCGCAGGGCGCTAGTATGGCTATATGGAGTGCTAGAATGATATTCACATATCTCGCAGCCAGCATATCATGGCGCTCTCAGATTCTCTCGAGCGCCAGCATGATATTCCCATAGCTCGTAGGGCACTCTCGAACTCACTAGGGGCTAGTTTTATATTTTCATTGTTCTTAGGGCGCTTTCAGACTCTCTGGGCTGCTCGTATGATATTCCCATAGCTCGGAGAGCGCTTCCATGCTAGTTAGGGCGCTAGTATAATATTGTCATAGCTCGCAGATCGATTTCAAGCTCTCTAGGGCGCTAGTATGACTATGGGGCGTTAGTATGATATTCGCATAGCGCGCGAGGCGCTCTCAGATTATCTTGAGCGCCAGCATGATATTCCCACAGCTCGCAGGGCGCTCTCAAACTCTGTAGGGTAGTCTGATATTCTCATAGTTTGCAGGGCGCTCTCAGATTCTCTGGGGCGCCAGTGTGATATTCCCATAGCTCGCCGGGCACTTTAAAACTCACATTGGCGCTAGTCTGATATTCTCATAGCCCGCAGTACGCTCCGAGACCCTATGGGGTGCTATTGTGATATCCACATAGCTTGGAGAGCGCTTCCACGCTGGGGTGTTATAATGATATTCTCATAGCTCGCTGGACGCTCTCAGGCTCTCTAGGGCGCTAGTATGACACTAGAGGGCGCAAGTATGATATTCACATAGCTCGTAGGGCGCTCTCATATTCTCTCGAGCGCAGGGCGCTCCCAAACTCGCAAGTGCGCTAATCTGACATTCCCATAGTTCGTAGGGTGCTCTCAGATTCTCTGGGGTACCAGTATCATATTTCCATAGTTCGAAGAGTGCTTCCATGCTCGCTAGGGCCCCAGTATGATACGTAGTATCATAGCTCACAGGGCGCTAGTATGATATTCACAAAACTCTCTAGGTTACTAGTCTGATGTTATCTTAATTTTCCGGGCGCTTGCAAATTCTCTGGGGCGCTAGTTTAATATTCTCATAGATTGCTGGGCGCTCTTAGATTCTCTCGAGCGCTTTTACGATATTCACATAGTTCGCAGGGCGCTCTCAAACTCGCTAGAGCGCTAGTCTAATATTATCATAGTTCTTAGGGCGCTCTAAGATTCTCTGGAGCGCTAGTATAATATTCCCATAGCTCGGAGAGCGCTTCCGCACTCGATGGGGTGCTTTTCACAGCTCACAGGGCGCTAATATGACTCGATGGGGCGCCAGTATGATATTCACATTGCTCGCAGGGCGCTCTCAGAGTATCTCGGGCATTAGTTTGATATTCGCATAGGTCGCAGGGCTGTCTTAAACTCCTTAGGGCGCATGTCCGATATTCTCATAGTTCGGACGGCGCTCCGAGACTCTAAGATTTTCTGGAGTGCTAGTATGATATTCCCATAGCTCGGAGAGCGCTTCCGCACTCGCTGGGGTGCTTCTCATAGCTCGCAGGGCGCTAATATGACTCTATGGGGCACCAGTATGATATTCACATTGCTCACAGGGCGCTCTCAGAGTCTCTAGGGCACCAGTTTAATATTCGCATAGGTCGCAGGGCTCTCTTAAATTCCCTAGGGCGCAAGCCCGATATTCTCATAGTACGCACGGCGCTCCGAGATTCTATGGGGCGCTCGAATGATATTCACATAGCTCGCAGCCAGCATATCATGGCGCTTTCAGATTCTCTCGAATGCCAGCATGATATTCCTCACAGGGCGCTCTCAAACTCTCCAGGATATTATGAAACTATCATCGTCTGCAGCGCGCCCTCAGATTCTCTCTGGTGCCAGTGTGATATCGCCATAGCTCGCAGGGCGCTCCCAACTCACAGATTCTTTGGGGCGTTAGTCTGATATTTCTATAGTTCGCAGGGTGCTCTCGGATTCTCTGGGGTGCCAGTACGATATTTCCATAGCTCGCATGGCGCTCCCAAACTCTCTAGAGCGTTAGTGTGATGTTCTCTTAGTTTCTAGGTTTCCCACAAATTCTCTGGAGCGCTAGCAAATATTTTCATAGTTTGCAGGGCACTCTCAGATTCTCTCGTGCGCTAGTACGATATTCCCATAACTCGCAGGGCACTCTAAAACTCACTAGGGTGCTAGTTCGATATTCTCATAGCTCGCAGCGCGCTCTTAGGTTCTCTAGAGCGTCAGTATGGCACTATGGGGCTCAGTTGATATTCACATTGTTCGCAGGGCGCTCTCACATTCTCTCTGGCGCAAGTATTTTGTTCCCATAGCTTGTAGGGTAATCTCAAATTCTTGAGGGCGCTAGTCTGATATTTTCATTGTTCGCTGGACACTTCTGCACTCTCTAGTACGCCAGTATGATATTCCCATAGCTCGGAGAGCGCTTCCACACTCGCTGGAGCTCTAGTGTGGTATTCTGATAGCTCGCAGGGCGCTAGTTTGGCTCTATGGCTCTCTGGGCGCTCTCAGGCTCTCTCGAGCCATAGCTCGCAGGGCAATCTGAAACTCTCTAGGGGACTAGTCGTATATTCTCATCGTTCGCAGGGCGCTCCTAGATTCAAACGCTTTTACGATATTTACGTAGGGCGCTCTCAAACTCGCTGGGGCGCTAGTCTGTTATTCTCATAGTTCGCAGGGCGCTCTAAGATTCTCTGGAGCTCACATATCTCGCAGGGCGCTCTTCGATTCTCTGGGACGCTAGTATGATATTCCCATAGCTCGCAGGGCGCTCTCATACTCTCTAGGTTACTAGTCTGATGTTCTCTTAGATTACAGGGCGCTTACAAATTCTCTGGGGCGCTAGTTTAATATTCTCATGGATTGCAGGGCGCTCTTAGATTCTCTCGAGTGCTATTACGATATTCACATAGTTCGCAGGGCGCTCTCAAACTCGCTAGGGCGCTAGTCTAATATTCTCATAGTTCGTAGGGCGCTGTAAGATTCTCTGGAGTACTAGTATGATATTCCCATAGCTCGGAGAGCGCTTCCGCACTTGCTGGGGTGCTTCTCATAGCTCACAGGGCGCTAATATGACTCTATGGGGCGCACGGCACTCCGAGACTGTATTGGGCGCTAGTATGATATTCCCATATATTGCAGAGCACTTCCACACTCGCTGGAGAGCTAGTATGATATTCCTATGGTTCGCCTGGCAATTAGATAGTTGGGCAATAAACTTTCCAAACTTACAAGGCGCTTTCAACCGGTTTCAGTATCTTTGGGGCGCATATAAATGAGTATTTAAGCTTATGAGGCGATAATAATCTATCCTAAGTTGCAGCGCGTTTTAAGGCTCTATGGGTCAGTAGTATGAGTATGTTGGGCTAACTGGTAGGTAGTATGCTCATGGGGCGTTATGCGAATAGTCTATCCTAACTTGCCGGGCGCTTTCAGATTTTGTGGGACGCATATACTGTATCTCTTTGGGGCGTTGGTATGAGTATTTGAGCTCATGAGATGGTAGTGAATAGAATATCCCAACTCGTAGGGCGCTGCCAAGCTCTCTGAGGTGCATATGGCGTATTTCTGTGAGAAGCTAGTATATTTTCTAGCTCAGGCGCAATGAAAAATCAAACTGATTAAAAAGAATTCTTGTTAGGTACTTTTATGGTGTTCATAGTGAATAGTTTGAATGTTTGTGGGGGCAGTAGATGATACGCTAGCCAAACACGCAGGGTACAAATAAACTGATTCAACCATCATGTAGGTTTGTCGTGCACTTTTATAAACATACTATAAATGCTCTTAAAATTTAATCATTGGCTTCCCGTATAAATAAACACCATTCCAGAAATCTTCAGAACCATTTCTAAACTATTCATATAATGCTCACCATATTGGGAATACTACTGATATATTTCACCATTATAATTGAACTGTTATACTACCATACCCATTTTAGTTACCATTTCCAATACCTTCCGTGTATCCTATATTAGAGATTTGTATACTACATAGACCTTTGGCGCCAGAGGTTAATATTCCTCTGGTGGGCTTTGTTATTCGTATATCTGTTTACCCTGCTCCAAAAATCTGTAGTTTAAGATGGTCAAAAATCCTCGTCTTGCAATATTACGGAGATAGCTCAATTGGATAAAGTGTCAGTCCACTTAGTGTCAACAAAGCATTCTTCAGAAGATGGCGAGAGCAAAATAATATTTCATCAATCGATAGAATTGAAATGTGAAAGGGAAGAGATTTTTTTCTCTAGCTATAATATTTTATCCATCGCTAGACCTAAAATATGCATGCCACCATAATCTGTATGGTTCTTGAATGGTATGTTGTCAAAATGTATATGGAAAACAGCACATTTTGGTATGGTGACTGTTTTTAACAACCCGTTGTTTGCATGGTCGAGTATGGAAAAACGACACTGGTTATGTTCGATATTATACTAGGCAATGGTTAATCTATTGTTGAACGAACCATATTGAAAATGGTTTTGGAACGATTGATGCAATGGTTGTCATATGGTACACATTTATGCGGGTTGCGTGTAACACCCGTTTTTTGTGCGAATTTTAATACTGTACTGACGAATGAAGCCATCATATTGATAACGATTTTAACGCAATCCATTTTTTGCATGCCGAGGTATTAATAAAATTTACTTGAACCTTTATTATGTGATTAATAAAGACCATGTCTTAGCCCCTCCACTAAATCGCTTAAAAAGCTTTGATTTTTTTGTTAATTGTAGAAGATCATGTCTCTTAAGGCACGCATCTGCTCTCATTGCATAATCACTGATACACTGAAATATCCCTTTTTCAAAACAACTTTAATGATGAATACAATAATTACTCATCTGTCAAACGTTCTATCAGATCGTTTATGTGTTGTATACCATGTTTAAAATATATGCATTACTAATATTCTTTAACCCTCAGAAAGGCAAGTGGTCTCAGAGGCACGGCTGGTTACAATAATTATCCTCTAATTTGAAAAAACTTGTAATTATGAACAGAAATGATGGAGCTTTTTCGGGCTTTCAATTCTCTCACTGATAGAAAGCCAAAAAAGACTTAATATCACCGGGTCTTAGGAGCAATGCTTGTTAAAGCCACGATTTTAGCTTGCCTTTTTGAGGATTAAGCACTTGAAAACTTAATTTGCTGTAATAAACACATAAAAAAGGAGAGATGCACAGTAAACTGGCTTGAGCTATTTTAACTTTTTTTTTTTTAAATCGCTATATAAAACGAGAGAAAACATAGATTTGAACTCACGACCTTTAAGTTGATCTGCTATAACGTTACTAACTAAACTATATATATAACGTTTCGAATCGAGTCACTCGAATCGAGATGCGGAATGCCAGCCCTGTAATAGAGACCACACCGTTATCTACAAGCTGCCTTAGCGTCCAGGAATTGACAAGACATTCGTCAATGTCATTCACGTAAAAGTTATAGAGAAAGGGGCTTAGACATGAGCCCTGGGGAAGACCCGTGTAGCTAATTCGTGATGTCGATAAATCACCATGCGAAAAATGCATATGTTTTTCAGACAGCAAGTTTAGCAAAAAGTTGTTTAGAGTCGGTGAAAGACCATGCTGATGCAGCTTCTCAGAAAGAATTTTGATAGAAACTGAATCAAAAGCCCCCATTATATCTAGGAAAATTGATGCCATCTGCTCTTTGCTAGCATAAGCCATTTGAATTTCTGTTGAGAGCAACGCAAGACAATCGTTCGTCCCTTTACCTTTGCGGAAACCAAATTGTGTATCTGACAGTAAGCCATTTGCTTCAACCCAATTATCGAGGCGAAACAAGATCATTTTCTCGAACAACTTTCGGATACAGGACAGCATTGCAATCGGTCGATACGAGTTGTGGTCGGAGGCTGGTTTTCCTGGTTTTTGAATGGCGATGACCTTCACTTGCCTCCAGTCATGAGAGACAATATTACCCTCAAGAAACTTATTAAATAAATTCAACAAGCGTCTCTTGGCAGAGTCTGGCAGATTCTTTAACAAGTTAAATTTGATTCTGTCTGGCCCTGGGGCTTTATTGTTACATGATAAGAGAGCAAGTGAGAACTCCACCATCGAAAACGGTGTTTCGTTCGCGTTATTGTGAGGGGACGCGTCGCGGTAGATCTTCTGTGCCGGGGCGGAATCCGGACAAACCTTCTTGGCAAAATCGAATATCCAACGGTTTGAATATTCCACGCTCTCATTAGTACTGTTTCGTTTTCGTCAGCGCCGGGCCGTACTCCAAAGAGTGCTCATCGATGTTTCTCTCGTTAGTCCGTCGACGAACCGGCACCAGTAGCTACGTTTTGTGGCTTTCATCAAACTCTTCATGCGCGTTTCCGCCATCGCGTACTATCGGTAGCTAGCTGGCAGCCCGTCGTCCCGGAAGGTCTTATACGCAGCGGCCTTCTCCGCGTACACGTCTGAGCACTCTTTGTCCCACCATGGATTGGGAGGACGCCCGCGTGAGTTCGCGTCTGGTACGCGTTTAGTCTGAGCTTGAATCGCGGTATCGAGAATCAAGCCAGCCAGGAACCCGTACTCTTCCTCCGGAGGAAGCTCTTGAGTGCACTCGATTTTGTCGGATATCGCGGACGCGTAGCTCTTCCAATCAATATTTCGTGTGAGGTCATACGAAACATTGATTGTATTCGGTGGCCCTGAACCGTTAGCAATATTAATTACGATTGGCAGATGGTCGCTGCCGTGGGTATCAGAGACTACCTTCCAAATGCAATCTAACCGCAGCGATGTCGAGCAGAGGGACAGATCTAAGGCGTTCGGTCGCGCTGGAGGGGCAGGAATCCGTGTCATTTCACCCGTATTCAAAATAGTCATATTGAAGTTGTCGCAAAGCTCATGGAGTAGGGTAGATCGATTATCGTCATGAAGGCAACCCCATGCCGTGCCGTGGGAGTTGAAGTCACCTAAAACTAGCCTCGGTGCGGGGAGGAGTTCCGCAATATCGCAAAGCCGTCGGTGGCTAACTAAGGCTCTAGGGGGGATGTAGGTGGAAGCAATGCAAAGGTCTTTGCCTTTTATTCTGGTTTGGCAAGCGACAACCTCAATGCCTGGTGTCGAGGGGAGGTCGATCCGATTGAAAGAATAGCACTTTTTGATCCCCAAAAGTATTCTTCCGTAAGAGTCTTCTCGATCCAAGCGAATAATATTAAAATCGTGGAAGTGTAGGGTTATTTCTGAAGTGAGCCATGTCTCGCATAGGGCAAATGAATCGCATTTCAAATTATTTAGAAAAATTTTAAACGAATCGATTTTCGGGATAATGCTTCTGCAATTCCACTGTAGAACAGTGATTAAATCCTTGACCTCGTTCGATGAATTAGCCATCGAAGGATACAATCGCTGAAAGGAGGGGCCATTTCGCAGTGAACTGCATCAAAAATGTTTTTACTGCGGGGAGAAAGCTTATCAAGATACTTTAAAGGGGGTCAGAAATGTTTAACGCTGTAAGAATATGGTCCACAATGTCAGATAAATTTATTAAGCCAGCGTTGTTTTCTTTCTCTGGTTGAGATATGGAAACACTTGGGGTTATTGATGTTCCTGGAAGTGCTGGGAACTCCTTTTCTGAGCTCAGGTTACTGAGACCGGGAGCGACTTGCTTCGGTTTTGCACCAGTACTTCCTTGAGTAGTTATTTTAGGGGGACCATGAAGAGACACCTTCTGGCCTTTACGACGAAGCTTGGAAGAGGAAATGTTCTTCCTTTTTCTACTACTTCTAGGCACAGCAGAAGATGTTCCCTCCTGGGGTTCATCACAGTCGCCTTCGTCAGTAGACAAGTTGGTAAAGATGTTCGTAGAGACAGGTGGCGTAGCTATCTTAAGCATTTCTGCAAAAGATCGCTTAGAGCGTCCCTGAAGGGAACGCTTAAGATTTTCCTCGCGCTGTTTGTACGCGGGACATGAAGGGAGATCGTGTGGGTTTCCCCCACAGTAGAGACACTTTTCGACATCTCTACCACAGGAATCATCCGCATGATTCCTACCGCATTTCCCACAGCGGGCTTTATTGCTACAATGAGAGGCTGTGTGTCCCAATTGTTTGCAATTAGTACAGCTCATGACCCGCGGCACAAAGAGGCGAACAGGTAGACGAACCTTGTCAAAGAGGAGGTAATTGGGCAGGGCAGACCCGGCGAAGGTCACCCGATAAGAGTCTGAGTTGACGTATGTTTTCTTCCCGTCAGCTGCGACTGATGCTGAATGCAAACGTTTGTATTCCAGAATCTTCACTGGCTTAAGCATGGGGTCTTTGAAACAGCCAGTCCCATATTTTAGCAGGTCTTCGCAATTCAGACTCGAATCGGAAACGACCCCACTGACTTCAACCCTGCTAGCTGGAATATACACCCTGTACTCCCTCGTAAAGGGCTCGTAGCCAGCAATATCGTTTGCCTGAGTTGAGCTGTTAACCACCACCCGAAGCTTATCAGGGCGAATTTTCGATATTTCTGTCACCGATCCGTCAGAACTCGAGAAATCTGCAACAGATTCAAACACTTTTTTTCTTTGGTCCGAAAGAAGATCACAAATGGCCCGGTGGCCGAGTTCGAATATATCTTGAGCCGGGGAGCCGATTTTATTTCGACGTCCATCTCACCTTGAGATGAACCGCCGTCAGGGGAAGTCATTTTTGCACGGGCCTATTGCCCAGTGCACGTTATTAAGACAACCAAGAAGGAGAAACGAAAACTAATACTTAGTTTGTGTAGGTAACGGTATCCAGACGGCTTACTAGAAGAACACTGCTTCACTTCACTGACCGGCTAACGGTACTCAGAAACAGAAACACAAAAGAAGGGAAAAAATACTGAAACCTCAACTAGGCGTAGAGTGTGCAAATAACCTTGAACGCGGATTAACACTATTTGTCGCTATAGAGTGTACGGACCGATGACAAAAGACTTCTATCTCGACTGAGTGCTCGACAACGAATGAATTCTGTTGTTGTTCGTTTGATGACTCCAAGTTAACAATTGGTGCGACCAATGATAGCTGTCTTGTAAGCATTGAAAGTTAGTCGATTGTCCAGTGGCACCCCATGTCACCGACTTGATTAACACGTCTTATCGTAGAGTTGCCGATGCAATAATATACGAATAGTGGTTCTGAGCATCGACAATTTTTTTTGTCAATTTCTACACCAGATTACTTGCTTTCCGTATGCATATAAACTCTAATATTAAACAATATGAATTGTTTAAAATTAGAGATTATTGGAGACGAACCCGTAAAAGAATTGCATACCTGTTATTTATTGAAACTTGTTGATGCTTCTTGAGCGACCTGAAGATGACTAAAAGAACCTAAGGATATTTTCAACTCTTTGCGTGGAACCATATTTTTCCATCGTAGTCAAATTTAAATATGAGATAAAAATGAATTAATGCTTATTTTTAACCCGCCGGCACTCGCGCCAAATTTTGTAGCACGACCACTCGCGCGTTGTACTTTGTACAACACAGATAGTCTTTAGAATACTTCGTGATCCGTATCATTTGGAGAACCACTTTCTTCTTCAAACTTGGGCAGTAGATAATGGCCTTTCGGATGAACGTATTAACATGATTTTTCAGCAGATATGTGTCTTCGGCAATGTTGTTCTGATGATCAAAGCCTACAAGGTGGTATGCGAAATAGTTCGATGTTCTGCTACTACGTAGCGCTAGTGGCCATACAATTTTTGGCCTACTATATCTGGAATTCTTGATTTGTTAGCAGGACGGTATCTTCGATATAGTTGCACAATACCTACGAAGCGAAACACTGAATAGTTTGAGATTCTGCACCTAGGTAGCGCTTGTGAGCATGCATATCCATGATATCTGAATCTCAAGATTGCGACTATTTAGAAGTATGATAGTATAATCTATGTCATAAGTGAACTATACTATTTTCGAATCAAATCAGTACATTGAAGAAATTGAAGAACAATTGTGCTTGTTTAGCATTTTTCTGTACTAGGGAAGGTTGTGTTATTATTTCTGTGCATGTTATAAGCAGCCTCCTTTACAGATTACCATCGTGAGTGGTTGATTGGTGTTACAGAAATGGTGCACATGAGTTTTACGACTTCCAAATTTTAATTTCTTTGCGTACATATTCCAAAATTATAAATGAATAAATTACTTTAGTTTAGTTAAAGGAACGTCATCTGACAATTTAGTGAACTTATTTTCGGAATATCAACGATTTATTCTTTCCCTTGGTGACATTCACCATTTTTGGTTTGAGTTCGAAAAAAAATAGAACAATGACTTAACAAAGAGACAGGAAACTGAGATACAGAGGTTCGAAAAAATTACATGCTCAAGTTCACTAGCACCTCCTAGTGGAAGAATCCCATATTATTCGATGTACCACCTCGAAGGTTTCAATCTCGTCAGCAACTTTGCCGAATGCACTTACTCGCTAAAAATCAGGAAATTGAGATACATTAGGTTGAACAACTGACAAGCTCACCAGCGCCGACTAACAGTAGTTTTCTGAAGCAGCCGTTATACCACCTCATAGGTTTTGATCTGCTTAGCAACTTCGTCGAAGATACTGACTTTCTAAAAAAATCTTGATCTTGAGATATAGTAAGCTGAGAAAATTACATGCTCACTGGCGTCACCTAGCGGCAGAATTTTATATCAAACTATTTTATCTTCCACTGACTAGCTCTTGATCTTCTGAACAAGTTTGCCGAAGGAAGTAACCCTCCACATGATCGAGATCACGAGATATATTGAACAGAATATTGTTTGGTTGAACTTCCCATATCGAGCGTTCTGTTGGTCAGGTTTCATCAAACAATTTCAGATTGTATTGTTCCACTTGAGGTATATCAGTGCACAAAAATGAGTGTATCTTGTCTAAAACATGATTTCTGAGGAATACATAGTGGCAACTAAATGATAACGAAAAATTCCAAAGTGTTGTACAAAGTACAACAGCGCGAGCGCTCGAGGGTTAATTGTGAAGTAATAAAAACAATTGTGAAGTAAAAAAATAACCTCATATGACTCAATGACAGATCGAACATTCTAAAATGTTTTTGGATGACATCAAAATTATAGTATTTTGAGAGAATATTTTTCAGTGAAAAGGACAAGCGTTAGTTTATAAAAATATATTGAGAATAGGCGGAGTTATGGCATTTTTTCCGAAACCTTTATTATTTAAGAGGCTTGCGGTGATCACGGTAGAAGTCCACCAGATCAACAAAGATCCCAAAACTCAAAAAAACCCATTATCATGTTATTATATGAGTATTCCTCGTATCTTAATGATTAGCTGAACATGTAAAAAACCTGTTTTATTCCACCTAGTGGTGCAATTGTGCCTTTCTTATTTGTCCAAACTACGATTCCATGGCTTGTTATGTTCAATACAACGGTGGAAATGAATATTACATATTAAGTACGATTTGCACATACATACAATGGATCGACAGCCACGATCTTGAGATGCTATGTGTCGACACTGATACATCGCTTAGAACCAGCGGCGGATCAAGGAGAGGATCCGGGGGGTCCGGACCCTGCCGAAAATTTTCAACTTGTTAAGAAATTTTAAACTTTTAAGGAAATCCCGGGCCGGGATTAGGTTGACCATTTTTAGAGTGATTGCATAACCTTTCTATGTGAGAAAGGCAAAAATCCTGTTTTAAATT
This sequence comes from Topomyia yanbarensis, assembly GCF_030247195.1. Taxonomy (NCBI): domain Eukaryota; kingdom Metazoa; phylum Arthropoda; class Insecta; order Diptera; family Culicidae; genus Topomyia; species Topomyia yanbarensis. The sequence goes on along the minus strand of NC_080671.1, from coordinate 213,179,625 downwards.
CTAAATATTGTATTAAAAAATTCTTATCTATGAAACAAACATTTGTGCATAGAAAGGTAAAAAAAACGAAAAAAACTAATTAACAATTTAACAAAAATTAAGAAGAGTTGACTGTTGTTGAGTAGTCCGGTTTTCTGAAGATAGTTACTATTAGTTACCCTCATGAGACATTTCGAACAGAAAGTTCTTTTGTCGAAATTTCCAATAATTTTTTTTTCTAATAACCTCAATTAAAAAAATCGTCACTTTTTATAAAACAACAATAGCGTTCATAGAGTTTTGCTTTTTGTCATTGAAAACTATTCTAGTAGTTTTGGAAATTGCCATCCCATGATTTTTTATTTTGACCAAGAATGGTCAATTTGGTAGATAGGACGTCCGAATAAAATCGTCGATCCAGTCTAACATCAAACGAAACGTTTACTGTTCGCGAAAGGAAGGACCTGCCCGTGAATTCTCAAACAAACATCTTATGGCAAGGCTAACAGACCGACTTCTGAATCGATTCCATTTTAAACGCAACAGTCGATAGAGATCAGTTGTTGCATTCTAAAATAATTTCTATAAGGAAACAATCTGAATTCACATAAGACTCCTGGTGATTTATATGTGGTTCAATATTCAATATGCATGAGATTTACGCGAAAGGCTTTTGAAATTTAATGATTTAATATGGGATCGCAGTGTTCATACCATATTTCCGCACCCATATGTGCGATTCGTATGAACTTCACCAGATCAAAGTCTGCTACTAAACCTTCCATTTAAGACTAAGCTTGTTAAAAATCGAATTAGCCGTTTTCCAAGGAATGGAAGAAACTTTAATTCTGAAATATTCCAAGAACTAGGACCTTGCAAAATTGTCGAGAAAGACGCTGGAATCAAAAGGACTTTGTCTGACCATCAGCGATCGGCTCTAGCAAAGCTAAATGTAGATCTTACAAATAAAGGTACCATCAGCACTTACCGCAGGGAGAGCCGGGAATCCATTATCCATGTTATTGTTTGTAGCCTTGGAGTGACGGGAAAGATGGACTGAAAAGTGTGCGAGAATATACCCACAGCGACCATCAAGCGATCTGGTACAGCATTGGTAACTGGACACGGTTTGAATAACGAGTGAAAGTGGAAAACAGCGATCTTTCACAAGAACGTGTCCGTCGAAGAATTTAAATTTGAAGGCATCCTCTTCAATCTAAATGCGAACGAGTTAATGGCAGTACTAACAAGGGCGTGTAATGCGACCATACCGAGAAATGGGAAACCGAGAAACGGTCGTCGGCTGTAATACGACGATTACCGATTTACGTATAAGTTATTCCGAGCTTGGAGAAGAAGTTAGAGTGCTCGTAGTGACACTGAAAGAGGGAAACGAGCTTCATGAGGCGCTCTTAACAAAGCAGTCGAGCTGAACAAGAAAGCTTGAAGTGATGAGCTTTGCCACAAAGCCAACGCGAATTCTCGAGGAGATGCCTACAAAGTTGGCATGGCAAAGATAAAAAGCCCAGCTGCACCACCTGAAAGGTGTCCGGAGAAGCTAGATGTCGCCATCGAAAAGTTTTCCCCGCAACTTGAACCAATCTTCGCCGTACAGTGAGGAGGATGATCACGAAGAAGAAGCTCGAATTACCGACAAGTAGCTGATCAAGATGGCGAAAGCCATGAGTAGAAGGACCAAGTACCAGCCTCTCATATATTGCTGATTAAAGCGATATATTGTAGCCGTCGCTGACCGATCTTTTGAAGCGCGTAGTTTTAGCGCCACTCCTTTCGGAGACTACCGCCAAGTTTGAGATGCCCGGATGAGACTGCAAGAATGCCAGTCAAGAAAAGAATCCTTTCTTTGAAAGAATCCAGATCGGTTCAGCTAGGCACACAAGCTAAACCCCAGAACAGGTCCAAATACCCTAGACGGCTAAAGTCCCCAAGAACCGAAGCTCACCTTCTAAATCCCACAGTCGAAACTCCCCATAGCCAAAAAGCTTATCATCACTGGCAAGGTTAATGTTTGCCACCAGATCGCGTTATCAACGTGGAAGAGAATCTACCTAATTCAAATCTGCCACGCGGCAGAGGAAAAGCGAACGAAACATAATCGGGGTGACGTGGGAAACATTTCAGCAAACTAAAAATTCTGTTTCAATTACACTAACACGAAACATTTATTCAAAAACAAACATAATTCAATTTTCGGGACGATGTATTATCAATTCTAGTTTGGTTTTTATGTGGTTACGGTAAGCATGCTTTATTCTAATTGTACATTGTCTATCTACAGGCCTAACTCTCTATTGTGTGCGTTTTTCTTCTCTCTATCTGTTCTGTGTGCTTTTTCTAATTTCGACCCAACAGGCTAAGGGGTCCGGAGCGGCAAGCGAGATGCGGCTATTGCTTGTACACCCGGGTGTTTTTTATAACATGTGCGTCTCGAGGGTGCTATCGAGAACGCCGTCACATGTGCACATGGATCTTCGTGATCACGTCATGAGCGTGGCCCGTCTGAAAGCGGGGGCTCGTAAAACTGACCGGAGGGCGGTCTTAAATTTCACTTCGGGTCGTCTTCTCTGGACGCCACTTCACTACTAGTGATAATTCGAACGGACTCACCGAATCAGCTACTGTTGAATGAAGACGATGATGATGATCCTGCTGCTGTTGTGCGCGGGGGCAACGAGACGATCAGATGAACTGCTATCGTCTCGGCCGAATCTGACCAGCTGTTACTGGTTGACGATTGCTTCGATTACCGGCCGAAAAGGGATGATTCGAACCGGCACGTGGACTTCAGATGGTCACCGGAAGATTTGGGAAGTTCCGACGGAGCGATGTGTTGGCGTATCGGCTCCCTTCCGACAAAACGTTCGTCGGGTAAATTCGTCCTTCCGACGGTTGCAGAGTGATGCGAAATGTGACCGGCGGGCGATGAACGATTTGCGTGCCGTTTGCACCGATCAATCCTGTTTGGAGTCAAAGAAACCTGATGGTCGAAAGGATTGTTAGCCACGTGCGTGGTCAGAATTTTAAGCACATTTTACCTTCTACTATCGATTCGCACACAGAATCGGTTCGCACTATTTCGCTTTCTACGCACACGCACAATTTCTAGCTAGTAAGAGAAACAAAGATTTACAATTCACTGAAATACCAGCCACGTCACGGGCTTTACCTAACTAGGGTATACACGCGGGAAACAAATCGCGGCACTTCCACTCTGCAGAACGGTTTGGGACAAAGTGATTAAAGCCTGATTTCCTCAGATTAAGAAAGGGAGTCTCAAAGTACCCGGAAGTACGTCATTTTCTGAGAATTCTTCGGGATTACTCGGGATCTCAGATCATTCAACCATCTAGTTCGTTCTGGCGTAAGCAAGCGGTCTAGCTTTCCCTTTCCCTCAACTTTTGGTGCAAGGATTCTTCTTGGAATTAGTATTCCCGCAATCTCACTCGGGCTTGAAAGAAACGAGTGTGATCTTCGGATACAGAAACGGTTGGACTTATCGAAGATAGGACACATTGCCTAAATTTTGGCGGATGGAATAATTAGCTTTGATTGAAGTAATTTAAATGTGAATTCTATGTCTGATACTTGATGATCTATTTGTCGGATTGTGTGGGTGTAAATTATAGGCTTGGTGATGAATTGAATGTATAAGTTATTATATATTCAATTCAATATATTTACAATCTTAACTTACTAGGAATGTACAACTGTTACATCACTCCATGCTCAAGTTACGAAAATTTAGTTGGATTGATTCAACTAAATTTTCGTAAGCGAAAAAATATTACAAAAATAAACTATGGACAAATATTTCTAGAAACTTAAGGATAATAAATATAACTTAATTTAGTGTATTGAACTATTTGGAGTCATATGTGTTCATCGTCAACGTCGAGAGTTAACTCCACCTCTATTTTCAGATCACGTTCCATTACAGAGCATGTCTGTTACTGACCTTCAACGTCGTGAGACTCTGGTCTTCAACAAATGTTCCAATACTTCTATTAAATTATTCGAAAACCCTTAACAAAAATATAACGGATATTTGTTTTTTAAAATTACAGATGAATTTCGGAAGTTTGAACAGTTCAACCACCTTGTCGATTGACAGATTTGAGTGACTCTTTCCTAACTACTAAACTTTCCCAACATTCCCGAATAAAATATACTTTCTCTCGAATTCCTTTCGAATTCGATGAAAATACAACCGAAACTTCTATATTACTTTCCCAAAAACAGGCTCATTCAGATTTGAAAACAACCTCAATCATTCCGTTGAGCACAGAATTCTCCTCTGAATTTACCGCAACGATCTATTTTGCGAAGATTTGGCTCACCCCAGAGCTATACTCTAGGAAAATCGTCCATCTCTTTCACAAAACGTATTTAAAAAAAACCTAAAAAGGCTTTAATGCATTTCTACACCATTTTCACAATGATCACTAGAAATTCAACAAGCAACCGAAATATTTCCGAAATATTTCTAACTAAACCCAAGCTTTGAAAACTTCACACTAAACTTGCCGAAAGAGTCAAACCGCCGCCTGTGCAATCGCAGTGGGTTGAACTGTCAAACGTAAATCGGAAACGAGTGGTCAACGTGTCCGTAAAGTTTTGTCTGTCGTGAAAATGCTGTTTTTTCGAAGGATTTCCTGTCGTTTGGAGCTAAACAGTGATACCAGATGCAGATTTACGGGGGGAGTATTTTGTTAATTGAAATTCTCCCCAAAAGGATTAAGTGCTTTGTGTTTTTCTTTTCAGAAGCTGCGTCGTGGGATTGGGATATAAGAAGCAGAAAAGTTGCATAGACAAAACAGAGACTATGGATGTGGAAACCTATTGTATTTTACAGAATGAGAGCATGATTGAATTTACTGAGTTGTCGGACAAATTAAGAAAAACAACTACTGATTACTGGAATTAACTACTAAATACTACCCAAAATTGATGCTGAAATTTGACCTAAAATTACTGGAAAAGATTAACTGAAGCTATTGTATGGAGGAGTAATGCGACGAAATGAAAATTGATGCTGAAATTTGACCTAAAAGTTGCTAGAAAGAATGAACTGAAGTTATTAGAGAGGATTAATGCGACGAAATGAAAAACTGGATTGGAAGCATAAGGAAAATCTATGACGTCAGCAATGCTTGCATGAAAGATTGCACAGAAGTATTACTATTAACCTAAACTAAGCATGTAACTAACATTCGAATCAATTAAGGTTAGGTAGGGTATCTTAACCTAATTCAACACTACGTCTACATTTCGTCGTCTTATCTAAGGTCGTTACCTCGTCAGGATTTCGAAGAAATTTCAATCCATGGTCACTCAACATGAGCTTGAGGTTCATAGCTGTCAAACGGAGATTAGCATAAATTTGTCTTACGTTCTTAACGTTCGGACTCATGTAATGCTACATCAAAACACATTCTTAAGGCACGTCACCAGTAGTATAAATTGTTATTGTGGGACGGCTCAACTCAGCATGCTGAGGAGCACCTTAAGAATGGCTGGATAGATTTGTGTGCAGCTATGCTGCGTTGTCCACTCAAAGAGTATTCATAGCTGGATTCCGAAGCACTCGACTCGATGTGCGAGGAGAAATGTCCACAACTAAAGTTGGTTTTTGTGCATCCTTAGATACATAGTTGCCTCGAAGAGGGGTCATAGCTGGACTTTTTTTATGGACTACTCACAACGCGAATCGAGGAGGAAATTGTTTGCCATAATTGGATTTTTGTACATCCTTAGATATTTGGTTCCTTACTAAGAAGTTACATAGCTCGAATTCTTTTGTTATGGACTACTCACAACGCGAATCGAGGAGGAAATTGTTTGCCATAATTGGATTTTTGTACATCCTTAGATGTGTGGTTCCTTACTAAGAAGTTACATAGCTCGATTTCTTTTGTTATGGACTACTCACAACGCGAATCGAGGAGGAAATTGTTTGCCATAATTGGATTTTTGTACATCCTTAGATGTGTGGTTCCTTACTAAGAAGTTACATAGCTCGATTTCTTTTTTTTTTTATTGCTGGAAGTCAGGAATGCGACAGGCGAAGTTTCTTGAGGTATTTACAATTGAAAACCCCAAGTCGCTTTCCTTTTTCATCCTCAACTTCGTAACAATGATCTCCTATGACACGCTTTACTAATACAGGGACGTATTTAGGGGCAAGTTTCGCACAGTAGCCTTTTCCCCTATCCGACAACTCAGTGTTTCGCTTTAGAACCCTTTCCCCTACCGCATATCTGGGGGTGTTCGCATTTGACCGCAAGTTGTAGTATTTAGAGTGCCTTTTGAATGCTTTTTTCAGATTCTGGCGAATTTCAGAGTACAACTTGTCCCTGTCCCCAATGTTCAAATTCCCGTCTCCTGCTTCCGTATCACGCAGATAACGATACTCGCGTCCATCCGACACCATATTTCTACCAAACATTACGAAATAGGGCGTATGTTTCGTGGCTTCATGTACCGAATTCCGAATAGCATTAGCGATGGTCTGAATGTTATTTGACCATTCTTTATGGTCTTTCTTGATCGTTGCGCGAATGGCAGTGGTCAACACTCGATTCACTCGCTCCGAATCATTTATCTGGGGGTGGTAACTGGGGGTTTTCCAGTGTGTAACGTTGAATTTTGCTAGCAGGTCCTGGAACAGCTTTGAGACAAATTGGGTCCCGTTGTCTGTGAGGACGATTTCGGGTACACCAAACAGTTGAAACACCATGTTTTCAACGAATGGTACGAGGGAATCTGCTGTGGCTTGCCTGAAAGGTTGGATCAACACAAATTTGCTGAAAACATCCGTAATGACGAGTAAGCAAGTATTTCGTCCTTTTCCTGAAACCGGCAATGGACCAACATAATCCATTGTGAGGAATTGCCAAGGATATTCAGCAATTTTCTTTTGTACCTTCAGGGGAGCCGTAGTGTTAACATTCGTCGCTTTGCTCGTCTGACAAACAATGCATTTTTGGCAGAATCGTTTGATTTCCGAACTCATTAGAGGCCAAAAGAATCGTTCCCTAACCGCTGTCAGTGTCTTCTCGAACCCTAAATGTGCTTTGTCATGAACCAACCTAATAATGTTTTCTCTTTCTCCTCTCGCTGGGTAACGTTTCCAACAAAACCTGGCGTCTTCGATCTTATCCTGTTTCTTTACCAGTTTGTAGACCTGACCGTCTACCACTCTGAAGTCTGTGTAGCTCTGAGGGTCGCTGTTAACTTGCTTGATCAAATCCTGGTACTCTGGGTCAATTGGCGCCGCCGTGATGGCTTCGATTGAACGCGAAAGGCAGTCTGCTGTTATGTTCTGTTTCCCTTTGCGATATTCGAGCTCTATGTCATACGACTGTATTTTCAATGCCCACCTCAAAAGTTTCGAATTACCAGAGTCGACTCCTATTGTGAAAAGCCAAAGTAGACTTCGCGCGTCTGTAACCACCTTGAATTTGGTCCCTTCAACAAAGTGGCGAAAATGCTCGATGGCCAATAATACACCGAGGCACTCCTTTTCAACACTGGCGTACCTTCTTTGCGTGCTGCTGAGCTTTCGACTAAAGTATGCGATTATACGTGGTTCTCCATCGATTTTCTGGATCAAGGCAGCTCCTACTGCGTTATCTGATGCGTCTGATTCAATGCAAAAGGGGAGGTCAAAGTTGGGATTGGCAAGTATTGGGGCTGACACCAGTGCGGCTTTAAGCTCTTGAAACCCTTCTTCGGCTGCCTCGGTCCACTGGAACTTTTTCTGTCCTTTTTTAGAAGGTCCGAGATTGGCGCAACTATTCTGCTGTAATTTCCAATAAACCTCTGGTAGAAGCCTGCCAAACCGAGTAAGCGTCGAACATCTTTCACGCATTTTGGCCTACAGTAGTTCAAAATCGGCTCAATTCGCGTGTTATCAATTGCTACCCCTTCGTTGGTTAGAAGATAACCTAGATAGCTAACCTGCTTTCTACAGAAACGCGACTTGTCTAGCGAGATAGTCAAATTAGCATTCCTCAACCGTTCAGCCACGATTCGTAAAAGCCTAAAATGTTCTGCCAAGGTTTTTGTTGCCACCACAATGTCGTCTAAATAGACAAATACGTTGGGCTCCAAGTCGAAACCAATTACTTTGTCCATGAGCCTGCACATTGTGAACGGAGCGTTAGTGAGACCAAAAGGACACACCTTGAATCTAAATAGTCCCTTAGATGTCCTGAAGGCAGTGAAGTCACGACATTCCTCCTTCAGAGGAATTTGGAAGTATGCATCCTTCAGGTCGATCACCGAAAAGTATTTAGCACTTTCAAGGCGATGAAAGATTCCCTTCATGTCTCTCATTGGATAGGAATCCTTCTTTGTCCGAGCGTTTATTCGACGAGAATCCAAACACACTCTAAGTTTTCCGTTCGACTTGCGAACTGGAACTAGAGGGTTGGCCCATTCGCTTGAGCATTCCTCAATTGCGTCGATTTTCTTGTAGCGCTCTATCTCACGGTCCATCTCTGCTTGAATTGATGGTGAACACCGATAAACTGGCTGTCGTCTTGGTTTCGCATCTTCACGGAGAATTATTTCGTGCTGAATCAATGTAGTTCTTCCCAAATGGTTATCAGTGGTGCAGGGGAACGTACGAATTACTTCAGTTAGTTTCTGTCTCTCTTCACTCGTGAGCTCGTGTTCTGTTTCTATGGTTTCAGGCGTTGCTTTAGATGGTTCAGGCAATTCCAAACCAGGAATATCTAACGTGTCGTCTGGGTTCGCCTGCTCGATTACCGGAAGCGAATCAATCCGTTTAACGAAGAAATGGAAAATGTCTTGATGTGCATTACACTGCGGCTGCAAGGAGATTTCTGCTACTTCCTCCAATCCTGCTGCTCCTTGTACCATTGGTTTTATGCCAAAGGCCTTCCAGAAATCAATCCCTAAAATTAGATTTCTGGTAATTTCTGGAACTATAACAACTGAAATAATTTTTGTGACGTTACGAAATGTAATGGGAATGTTAGCGTAACCAAGACACGAGTACTGAGTATGGTCGGCGGTACAAATGCGCACTGGAGAGGCAAGTATTTTCAGTCCGTAACGTTCAACCAGTTGTCTTGAATTTGTTACACTAACGCTTGCGCCGGAGTCCAACAGAGCTTCAATGACTGTGTCGAAAATAGCAACTTTAATATGTGGGCAATGGTTGGTCTGTATTTTGATTTCTAGTAAATTTTGGAAAGGATCTACAAATAATTGATTGGGAATTTTTGGTTCGTCGCGAGTGCTGGGCTTCCCATCTCTGCACCCTGAACTCAGTTTCCCGAGTTGGAAGTTGTAGGTTTCCTAGGGTGACTGTCGCAGTTCGACGATATTTTTCCGGGATTACCACACACGTAGCAAAATGTTGTCTTGGATTCCTTACACTCTCTCCAAAAGTGTCCATGGTTTCGACAGTTCCAGCACAGTGGAAGTCTCACTATTTCCTGACGAACCTCAGTCCGAGTTCCTTGAGTCGCTGTGTCGTGATTCCTCGGTGGTCGTTGATCCCGGAACTGTCTTCTACCCAGAGCGTTCACTTCTTCTTCCGATTCTTCTCCCTGTGATTCCACCTCAATTTGGTTCACCGATTGCCTCGGTCCAATTGGGTGTAACGAGGGATCGCTTGCATCAATCCTGTAATTCACCTGTGTCAACTCCTCGAGGTTCGAAATCGTGAAGCAAGCTAGCTTTGAGCGGTAATGCTGTCGCATGTTCTCCCAGACAATTTCAAATTTCCTACGGTTGGATAAAGGTTTCGTTAAGAGCTTGTTCAGCCTTTCAACTTCCGTAACGAAAGCAATAAAGGTTTCTCCTTTCTGTTGTTTACGCTCATAGATCCTTTGGCGGTTACCTTGATCCTGGTTCGGATTTCCAAATCGGTAACGAATGCTGGTTTCAAACAGCACCCAATTCCAATCAGCCTCATAATAGGTGAAAAACCAATTCGCAGCTTCACCTCGCAAAAGGAGATGAATATGGCTTAGTAGGTTGTCCTGTGGTATTCCATTCATACTGGCAAGAACTTTGACCTTGTACATAAAGTCTTCCAGCGTCGTGGATCTCGAATCACCTGAAAAGAAAATGTTCCATTTCTCGATTCGTCGGTCATATTGGATCCGATCATCTCGCCGACGGCGATCCCGAACCGGAGTTCGTCGAAAACTGGAGTGGTCCTCGTCAACGCTGCTCTCCTCACTTGGTTGAACAGACTCAGTAGGCTGTCTACGCAGTCGACTATTGAAGTTTCGTTGCGGATTCCAAACTGTGCCACTTCCTGTTGGTGGTGCTGTTAGCAATCCCATTGGTCCTCCAAAATTTGCAGGCCCTCGTTGGTTTTTCCAACTGGGAACATCGCATGATAGTAGAAAAGCGGCAGCGTCTTGTTGCTGACTTTGCTGGGCATGCGTAAACTGATTCTGATGGTTCGCACCATTCCAACGGGGAGCCTGAAACAGTTGTTGCTGAGTATCGGTTGGTTGTCGATTCTGATACTGATCGTTTGCCTTCACTTCCCCTAAATAACTAACTCCCAATGGTTCCGCACGGCCTTGGCGTTGCACATTTGAGTTCGTTTCTGTTAGCCGTTCAAACATAGTTCTCATTTCCAGTACCTGCTGTTCTAATTCTTTAACACGTCGTTTAAGTTCGTCCTTAGTTGGACCCTCATCTACGCTTTTTTGAACTTCTTTGTCCAATGCTTTCTGGATCGCACCCAGACCTTCGCTAATGATTTTACGGAGCGGCGTTTCGTTCGTGGGTGATGTTCCCACCCCCGTTTGGTTCATTTCTGTCGTTTGTTGAATTTGTGGCGTCTTCTTTGTGGGTATAACAGGAGTTGTTACTTCTGATTCGCTTTTCTCGGAGGACTCTAGTCCTTCTATCTGATCTGCTGTTGATAAAGGACCCTCGGGTAAATGCGAACTTAGTAAACCCCCTATAGCTTGTAGTAAAGATGCTCTCATCTGTGATGCCCTATCATCCGTTCCTACGCTCCGTTCCACTCTCAAGTAATAGTGCTTGAGCCGCGAAACGAGCCTTGCATCCGGGTCTTTCCCGAGAGCTCCCGCAATAGCGTTCACTCGTGACGAAATCAAATCAAACTCCTGCTCAATAGAATACATTGAGCGATAATTACGGTTTTCCTTGGCATCCTTATGAAATAGTCTCCGTAGTAGTCGTTGCTTTGAATCTAGATCATTTCCCAGATCCTCGACGTAGTTCCTTAATCTAAGCTCATAATCTACTTCATCGTTTAGCAAGTGCGACGCGTATGGGAATCTCGAACTCATTTTCGCAGAGTTTTGAAAATTTTAATAATATAACTTATAGAAGATAAGCGACACGATCAAATGAATATATGATAACAGATTATTGTAATAAATAAATAAATAAATAAAGACAATAAATAAATGTATTTTATAATAAATAAATGAATTTTATAATAAATAAGTGATTTTTTTTTTATTTTAATATGAATTTTCGTAATATTGAAAACTCTGTAATATTATGAATCTAGTTGATTCAAAAGAATAATATATATGTTTCCACAAAAACATTCGCAATTTCACCAACAACATCCGAAAAATTTCCTCCAGAAAAATTTGTTATTCTAAATAAGCATGGGTTCAACTTTCCAAGTTGAAACGCAGTACTTCCTACAGTAAAAATATCCGAAAACACCTATAATTAACTATCCAAACAAGACCTCATAGCTGAAGAGTCCACATTATTGTTGTTCGTGTTTGAAGTTTTACACTAGAATGCTGAATTGCGTTATATCAGAAATACCGAACAACATTTGTTGGCCGAAATAGAACCATAATCGAGAATAGCACTTAAATAATTTGAAAAACGCAGGGCGCTAAAAGGGTCTGCCAAACTGAAATCCTGAAAATTTGTGTTCATCTATGGTCTGGCCAAAAGAAATTAATTAAGTATGTGATCGAGAGTTTGTCCAAAAATAGCCCAAATATTCCTTATAAATCTAGGTTCGTACTTGACGTTGGGCGCCAAAATGTAGCCGTCGCTGACCGATCTTTTGAAGCGCGTAGTTTTAGCGCCACTCCTTTCGGAGACTACCGCCAAGTTTGAGATGCCCGGATGAGACTGCAAGAATGCCAGTCAAGAAAAGAATCCTTTCTTTGAAAGAATCCAGATCGGTTCAGCTAGGCACACAAGCTAAACCCCAGAACAGGTCCAAATACCCTAGACGGCTAAAGTCCCCAAGAACCGAAGCTCACCTTCTAAATCCCACAGTCGAAACTCCCCATAGCCAAAAAGCTTATCATCACTGGCAAGGTTAATGTTTGCCACCAGATCGCGTTATCAACGTGGAAGAGAATCTACCTAATTCAAATCTGCCACGCGGCAGAGGAAAAGCGAACGAAACATAATCGGGGTGACGTGGGAAACATTTCAGCAAACTAAAAATTCTGTTTCAATTACACTAACACGAAACATTTATTCAAAAACAAACATAATTCAATTTTCGGGACGATGTATTATCAATTCTAGTTTGGTTTTTATGTGGTTACGGTAAGCATGCTTTATTCTAATTGTACATTGTCTATCTACAGGCCTAACTCTCTATTGTGTGCGTTTTTCTTCTCTCTATCTGTTCTGTGTGCTTTTTCTAATTTCGACCCAACAGGCTAAGGGGTCCGGAGCGGCAAGCGAGATGCGGCTATTGCTTGTACACCCGGGTGTTTTTTATAACATGTGCGTCTCGAGGGTGCTATCGAGAACGCCGTCACATGTGCACATGGATCTTCGTGATCACGTCATGAGCGTGGCCCGTCTGAAAGCGGGGGCTCGTAAAACTGACCGGAGGGCGGTCTTAAATTTCACTTCGGGTCGTCTTCTCTGGACGCCACTTCACTACTAGTGATAATTCGAACGGACTCACCGAATCAGCTACTGTTGAATGAAGACGATGATGATGATCCTGCTGCTGTTGTGCGCGGGGGCAACGAGACGATCAGATGAACTGCTATCGTCTCGGCCGAATCTGACCAGCTGTTACTGGTTGACGATTGCTTCGATTACCGGCCGAAAAGGGATGATTCGAACCGGCACGTGGACTTCAGATGGTCACCGGAAGATTTGGGAAGTTCCGACGGAGCGATGTGTTGGCGTATCGGCTCCCTTCCGACAAAACGTTCGTCGGGTAAATTCGTCCTTCCGACGGTTGCAGAGTGATGCGAAATGTGACCGGCGGGCGATGAACGATTTGCGTGCCGTTTGCACCGATCAATCCTGTTTGGAGTCAAAGAAACCTGATGGTCGAAAGGATTGTTAGCCACGTGCGTGGTCAGAATTTTAAGCACATTTTACCTTCTACTATCGATTCGCACACAGAATCGGTTCGCACTATTTCGCTTTCTACGCACACGCACAATTTCTAGCTAGTAAGAGAAACAAAGATTTACAATTCACTGAAATACCAGCCACGTCACGGGCTTTACCTAACTAGGGTATACACGCGGGAAACAAATCGCGGCACTTCCACTCTGCAGAACGGTTTGGGACAAAGTGATTAAAGCCTGATTTCCTCAGATTAAGAAAGGGAGTCTCAAAGTACCCGGAAGTACGTCATTTTCTGAGAATTCTTCGGGATTACTCGGGATCTCAGATCATTCAACCATCTAGTTCGTTCTGGCGTAAGCAAGCGGTCTAGCTTTCCCTTTCCCTCAACTTTTGGTGCAAGGATTCTTCTTGGAATTAGTATTCCCGCAATCTCACTCGGGCTTGAAAGAAACGAGTGTGATCTTCGGATACAGAAACGGTTGGACTTATCGAAGATAGGACACATTGCCTAAATTTTGGCGGATGGAATAATTAGCTTTGATTGAAGTAATTTAAATGTGAATTCTATGTCTGATACTTGATGATCTATTTGTCGGATTGTGTGGGTGTAAATTATAGGCTTGGTGATGAATTGAATGTATAAGTTATTATATATTCAATTCAATATATTTACAATCTTAACTTACTAGGAATGTACAACTGTTACAATATGAGAACCCGGATATGTTCAGAATGATACGATAACTGGAAGCGAATGAAGCTGATGTCGCTTCCTATACCGGCAAAACTTGGAGATCTTCCAGCGTATAGGCCAATATGTCTCTTGGTACTGTTAGAGAGAGTAATCCTGAACAAGCTAACCAAGTACACAGACCGTGAGAACGGCATGTCATGCAATTTGACTTCATTATAGGCAGATCTACAGTGAAATCCACCCGAACGGTTGTGGGAGCTGTGATGACAACAGTGAAAAGGATATCGCTATTGCGTCGTGCTTACCTAAATAGTACTAGCCAGGATGCAATCGCCCATTCGCTGTACAGCATGAGTAACTCTGCAGGATATTACAGAGCTACTTCCAGTACCGAACACTGATCTATGAGACAGACAAGGGAGAATGACAACTACGACTGACGTTCCTCAGCCCGACGCTGTGGAACGCAGTGTACGATGGAGTATTGAAGCTGAACCTTCTCAGAAATGTAACGATTTTTGGTTTCGCGGACAATGTGGTGTTCCAAGTAATCGGAGAATCACTAACTAGCAGAGCTGGAGGCACTCGCCACGGAATCGTCTCCATCATAAAACAGAGTTGGTGTTTGTGAATGACTGAACTGTTGTCTAGAAAGGAATCGTGTATTACCAGTAGGACAGTTGAAAGCTGAAAGAGGCAGAGTCAAAGATTGCTTGGATTAACTGCATATGTTGTCACTTACGATGAGTATAAGTGCACAGTGTGATTCCGTAGATGTCCGGTATGGGATGCACTGTATGATTAGAGTTCTTAAGTAACCCACCCAGTGTTGACTAGCAGCCGAAAGACAGCAACAGGCGAAAATCGCGGTCGGAGAACATATCATCGACTCGAACTTTTAAAGTCACGACGATTATGCTAAGGGGAAGACTGTGAGAGTAAACACAGCTTTGGTTGAGGCGCCAATGTACCGGGTGCCACGAACCATCTGGAATCGCCGGACCGAAGCCCGTGAGCAGACTAGTTACACCGTCAGGAACTAGATCGAGTGAAGCGCCAGCGGTTGGTCGTCGAGTTTTCAGCGAACCGGACGCAGCGAACCAGAAGCTACGCTCCATCCGGTATCGCCGAACCAACATCGTCAAGTACTGGTTGGCCATTTGAGTAGGATTTATGGACTATCCAAGTAGATTGCGACAAAAATGGGAGCCAATTGACTCACGTAACGGCCATCGGTATCGGGAGAAATTCCGCCGCTGAGGTATAAATGACTCACCGAGATGACTCGCGAAAACAGGAACTAAATGGTTCACAAAAGTTCACCACTGCGATTAACCGAATAGGTGTTCGGAGCTAAACGGCTCGAATGTATGCTCTATTGTATCATTTTGTCATAACTTGTCCTGGACAATATATAATCATTTTTAAACAAAGACATACCATAAGTACCACCATTAAAGCTGAAATAGATTGTTAAAATCATGTAAATAGAGCAAGCGAAATGGAAATTTCAACAAAAGAACATTCTATTCGAAACAGCTCGTGATCTCGATCTTGTACAGGGTATCTATCTTCAGAAAACCTGTTCGGAAGATCAAGAGCTGTGAAAAACCAAATAGTTTTCAACTCTACCACTAGGTTGTGCCAGTACTCATGCTATTTTTTGAGTTCACTGTATCTCATGACAGAATCAGACTCCCCGCGATATAACGCTTTGATGCAGTCTCGTGGGGCAGAAGAAAGGAAGAAAAGTAAGAACTGTTTTAAGTGGTTATGCACGAAAGTCAGTGTACTTTTGAAAGTGGTTTTGCAGCCATTGTCAAAGCACTTTTGAAACTTTTCAACTTTACTATAATAAACACACACAGACATTTTCACATCTCGACGAGCTGAATCTAGTGGTATATGACACTCGACACTCCGGGTCTAGCTTGACAAGTCGAGTTTCTGAGTGATTGCATTCCTTATATGAAAAAGGCAAATATGAACTGATTATTCATATACGTTTCGTCAATCCGTACGATTGCACAACAAGATTGGGGAAAATGCAAGTATTTTGAAGATGTACACGGAACAGAGCCAAATGACTATCATATACCAAACAAACAAATCTACAAGTTTTCAAACACAAGCAATAAACCAAACCTGCCGTTTCCACTAGAGCTCGAAAAATTATAGTATGCACAGAATGTACGTTCGCCCGTTCGCCAGTCCATATGTAAAATGCTACAATCCTGTTTCAGTACATTGTTATCAAGCAGGGTCATCTTTGACCAATTTTCATGCTTTTTGTGTAAAGTCGGTCCACTATGCCACTACAACATAAGCATAAGCATAAGCATAAGCATAAGCATAAGCATAAGCATAAGAGATCGCCCGTAGTTGCTACTCCGTTATTGACCAGAACCAAATTAGGTTGCAAAATGTTGATTGGAACAACATGCTTGGGAATAACATGATGAGCCACATTGTACAATCTATTCCGATCCCTGCATGCTGATCAATACCAACGCCGGCTACGTCCGAATGCAGATCTTCTGGGAAAGGAAGGAATGTTAGTTCGATACATGTTGCTACTAGAGACCGAGGAATCCTCTGCATCTCCACATGTATCACGGGAAGGGGAGAGTTGTTAGTGAGTGTGCCAATAGCGTTATCATGTAATAATTGCTCTGGGCAGCCGGCTGCCGAGAATTTGGGAAATTTATCATTTGTTGTATTAATACGATTAGCAAAATAAGCAACTTGAACTCCGGATAGCCGGCTATAAGAAGCACTGCTTATATTTTTTAATAATATTCAATCACGCGACGAATTTATTCGTGGTTTCTATCGTGTCGGTGCTGATTTTACCCGGCGATCGTTTGAATAAAATGAGGAATCTTATACCGAAGGTTCATCAGACTCTTCCATAGATGTCGCGGAGTTGGTAGTTTGGAAGGAAATAAGGTCTAGGATTCGCTCCAAGCAAGCGATGCGACCTGTAAAGCATAGTTTATTAGGGATCATCCATAAATGACGTAGCATTTTTTGAGCAATTTTTACCAGCCCCCTCCACCATCGTAGCATTTCGTCACAAACCTCTAAATACTCCCTGGTAATTACGTAGCTTGACGGTAACTCTCCCCCCCCCCCTGTCCCCGTGATTTTTTTTTAAATAAAAACCGATGTTAGTCATTCCCCTTTGAAAAAGCTACATAGCCTGACATGACCCCCTACCCTCCCGTCGTCACACATCATCACAAAATGCAAAACTCTCCCCTCTCCCATATAATGCTACGTCATTTATGGATGATCCCTTAGTTTGTAGTTCAGTTAGTTTTCGAAAACACGATCGCTCGAAAAAGATCTTGTTTACTTTTTTGTTCTTTTAAAATCTGGGTAGCCGGCTACCGAGAGTATCCTATGTTTTCTAAACAAAAGCAATTTCAACTCCACACAACCGATCGTGGGAGTATTGCCCAGAAAAACTAATCTTATCTGCTTAATGGGCCGGATCACTATTTATTGCGACATTATTTAGACTAACTTCGCTATTCCTTCTCTACGATATATTTTTTGGGTTGCAAACTATCGAGTGATAACACGTTATACAGACAAAGAGTTATGATAGCTCTAGATGTTATAAATCAGCGAAAGTGTTTCCTATTTCTAATATCGGATTGTTTGTGAAATACATGTATACGAACGATTATATCGAACATTGAAGGGAAATACAAAGGATCGTTAACCTGATGGACGGGCTTGTTACCAAAAACGGAACTTGAAATTAGATTTATTAAAACAGACGCGGCGAATTTTCAGTACGTATTGATCCGCGTTCATCGATACTAGTCAAATTAAAGTCTTATTGGAGCTGATTATTCACTTACCAATAGCGTTTTCAATATAATAAACTTTCCCCAAAAGTTGAACAAAATCTATTTTCACACATCGTCGAACCTCCTGTGTATTGAAAATGTCCAAAACTATTGATTGTCAACTGCCAATAACTTTCCCTTCAATATAAAACACTCCCGAAAAGTTGGCAAAAAATTCGATTTTGACACATCGTCGGACCCCCCCCCCCTGTGCTTAGAAAATGTCCAAACTATTGATTTTCAACTGCCACAACATGTCCTTCAATAGTTATTTATTTCTAAACAATTGAAATTTAACCGCATCAACTTCAACTCGAATAAACTATAGACACTCATAGTAATAGACCAGCGAAGGTACTTTTATCGAGCCAAACGAACTGTCAAAATCCGAAGCCAAACGAGCATGACGTCATTCAATGCAAACAAGCAGAACAAGTATTGCGATTTTATTTAAAAAAATATATTTTGTTATTCACAGTAGGCTTTACTTTTCGTGTTCGTATTGGTATTTCACAATGTTATTTAGAAATATATTTATTGTGTTCAATATAACTACACAAAAAACATTTTACTTATGCTCTTTTTCATCAACTTTGTGTTGGATTGGATTGGATTGGATTGGATTGGAAATTGGATTTTTTTCTCAATTTCTTGTTGCTCAGTATCAAACATATAACTTCTCTTTTGATTCATATATTGAACCACTTGAAAACTTATTTTGATAAAAACAGATGATCGAATACAGTCGAGCACGTTCGAGCTTGCACATTTTTGGGTGATGCCAGTTTAACATGCTTGTTTTTCTAGTTGCCAGTTTTGCGATTTTTACATCCGCGAGTCTATTACTATGAGTGTTTATAGAATAAACGGGAAAGTAACGCAAAATGTATCGCGATGAATCCGACGATACATTATCGTTAACGGAGTTTCCGATGACGTGGTTAACGTTATCGACGATGACGATTAATTATCGATTAACAACCCTGAACCTTAAGGTTCGCCCAGGTTAAGTCTTCGGTACGGAGCAATACCTCGACCTAGGAACTTCTAGCATGTTGTTAGTCGCCTCTTACGACATGGGAGCAGTTCCCAGAGGTTCTATTCTTGGCTGAAATAGTGCAAAAAGATTTCAGCCCGCCGGACACCACACGGCTTGGTCCACTATGCCACTACAACAGTACGAAAACTATCCAAGCAACCAAAAGTTCGGACAATACCAAAAAGTACTCCTTAATGTTCATATTAAGTTCTTAGTGATCATTGAAGCTTTTATTGGGAATTTAGAAACAGATTAAACCGCTATTAGAAATTGTATTGCTCGGAAAATTATTTAAAACGAAAAACTTAACCATCCCTTTCTTATATGAACTTTTGATTGATTCAATAAAGTTTGCTTGAATTGCTTAAGTAAAACAACCCCGCTATCCGAAATTACCCTGCGGAAACGTCCACGAGAAATATCGCAGGAAAATATAAAATGAAAAACGCTTTTAATCCACCTAACAGTGTGATGAGACATTTCTTATAACTCTTATCACTCTCTTCGGATATTATATCGTTTGAGAACATTTAGAACTTGATGCTTCGCGATGTTTTTGATAACACATACTACATGGGATAGTGGCAGGACTCAGAGAATCGCTCAAATCAGCATAGGAGTTGTCCTATGCTGATTTGAGCGATTCTCTGGGTCCATCAGTGCTATAAATCTCAAACCAATCAAATGATGCGCTGTTTAACGTTTGTAAAACTCATTGAAGATACTAAACCTCCAAAATCGGCGGTTTCAAAATAATGCTATCTTGACCTTAAATTACTGTTTTTAAACATTTGACTTATACATATAACTGGTCATACAACAAAAATCAAATGCTCATCAAATTCGATCAGAACCTGCTAGAGTCGAATGGAAATCGTCATTTTTCATAAATTTCTCTCTACATTCGGAAAGTGTTATCCTCGTTATTAATCATATTACGTTTTCGTCTCAACTCGATGCATTCCCAAAATAAAAACCTGTTTTAATCCACCTAGTGGTGCAATTGTGCTTATCTCATTTGTCCAGACTACGATTCCATGGCTGGTTATGTTCAATACAATGGTGGAAATGAATATTACATGTTCAGTACGATTTGCACATACGTACAATGGATCGACAGCCACGATCTTGAGATACTATGTGATACTGAAACATCGCTTGAAACCAGGCGGATCATGGAGAAAGATCCGGGAGATCCGGGTCCTGCCGAAAATTTTCAACTTGTTAAGAAATTTTAAACTAGTTTTAATTTTAAAGTAGCAACCCCTCACTGCATACTCGCTCCGGGCCGGTATGATTGTCGATTTTTAGAGTGATACCAAAGTCCCAAAAAGTCAATTTTTGTCAAACATCTCAATGTTTCATGCATTTTAAAGTCATTTGGCATCAAAAATACAAATTTGATTTTGAAAATTTTTCATTTCAGTTTATATGGGAACTTGCTGTGTGATTGCACTCTTCAACTCGTAACTTCGGAACCGGAAGTCCAATCAATAAAAAATTCAATAGCAGCCCATGGGAAGGTTGTACCTTTCATTTGAGACTAACTTTGTACAAATCTCTGAGAAACAGAGGTCACATTTTTTTCCACATTCACACATACACACACAGACATTTTCCGATCTGGACGAACTCAGTCGATTGGCATATGACATTCGGCCCTCCGGGTCGGGATTAGATTGACGAATTTTAGAGTGAATGAGAAAGGGAAAAACATTTTTAGCAAATGTTGAAAGTTATGCATTTTTTGGTGAGCAGTTCTATGTTTCATAGACATTAAATCAATTTTAACTTCGCTTCCTATTAAATAAAGACCCTTATTACAGTACATCTCTACAAAAACGAGATCAATTTCAAAAGAAATCTGAGGATTATGATTGATTACAGAACTCTGAAATTTTCTATTGGAATGTTTTCAGGCAGGAATTTGATATTGATGCTATTAGACAACTATGAAATCAAGACCAATACATTATCAGGACCCCATTCCGACAATTTATCAAAAGTCCTCATGATGTTTACAATAACAGGTTATCAATGTACGAATCAGATAATTGTTATTGTGATATTGAATTAAATCAGTTAGCATCAATAAATTTTCAACCTCAATCCAATTTTTTTGTGGTGGGGGGGAGGAGTTGTATGGTGTTAAACTCCAAAACCGCCGTTGCTTGGAGTTATTTACTTCGCTTTCATTTTCCGATATGTTTCAGATCGATCCGATGGTTATAAGTTAGAAAAAATGCAGTCAGAAGGTTCGTACAAATGAACATTTTTGCACTGATAAGCTATCAAGTTCCTTCCAGACAACTTGGAAGTGTTCGGTGATTATTTCTAGCGGTTGTAGATAGAAAAATGAAATACAAAATTCGATTTATCGAAATAATGTTTGGCTTATTTCAATGGATTATTACTATATTGAACAATAAATAGGCGACAAACAGTAATCCACAAACAACAAGCCATAACTTTTAAAGTATTCAAAATAGATATTCGCAAAAGTAAGAGCTACAAATTTACTGAAGGCATCATTTCGATATAATCACTTCCAAGAAAATTTGTGAAAATATCTCACTCATAGGGGGATTAATCAGCAAAAGCACAATACCAAAAGAAAGGGCATATTGCCTCCATTAAATTCTCCGAAGATACTATTGACCTAAAATAAGCCGTTTTGGCGTTAATAATAGATTACATGTTTTTGGTAATATTTCTGGCTATGGGAAATGATAAAAATCTTTCGTCCGCATTTAATATTAATATCTCTTTTAATAACAGTCCGATTTCAACAATCTATAGCTTGTTCGAAAGGTATTTGTATAAGCTACCTAAAAATATATAAATTGTTAATCTATGTTGTCAATTTCGGTAGATAATTAAAAAAAACTGCAAAAGCGCCATTTTTACACATTCAAACATTCATATCTTGGAAACTAAACATCAGAATTAAAAACAAATTAATAGCGTTCTTACTGTTTTTTAGTTCTTTCATTTAAAATTGGTTTGGATAAGATCGGTTCAGCCATTGCTGAGAAACACGAATGAGAATTTGTCCGTTACATACACACACAGACACACACACAGACATTGTCCCAAATCGTCGAGCTGAGTCGATTGTTTGCCACCCCCTTCAGGAAAATAATGGACATAATTTTTAAGAAAGATTTGTAATGGCCTAATGAGAGAATTTAATTTCCAAAACAACCATAACAGTGTTCAATGACGAAAAGCAAAATTCTATGAAAGTTTGTTAAAATGTGAGTATTGTTTTTCATTTTGGTTATAAGAAAAAAATTGCCCAACGATTGTGAAGCATGAAATAATTTTAAAAAAAAATGGCCTGATGGCCTAATTGTATAACCTTTCTATAGGAAAAGGGCAAAATATATGGGAAATTCACGTGTGATCGGATTTTCTTACTCAACATCGCAACCAACACTTCGTTCAAATGAAATTCGGTAGCAATCAATGTGAATACTATGCCCTTCATTTAAGTCTAAGATTGTGAGAATCGACTCATATATGAGAAACAGGTGGCCAAAGAGACTTTGATTTGCACTTAGTGAACAGGAAACACAATTTCAAGCAATTTAAAACTCATTTCAATTAGTTTTGCATCATTTAGACAAAATGATAATACCACTTTAAATGTGAATATCGCATGTAACCGCATACAACCCATAACACTAAACCCAGAGCTCCGATTCCAATGGAATTTAGTAGCGGTTATTAGGGATGCCGTAACTTCCATTTGAAACTAAATTTAAGAAAATCTAGTGAGAAATTTCTAAGAAGCAAATGTAAATTCTATTCTGGAACTTTGCCACTTTTCCGGTTCCGCCGAAGATGTCCAAAGTGATCATCGTGGGTTTGATTGGGCATCAGCGAGCTGAAACTATAAATACAAACAATTTTATGATGCATTGCATTTCTTAGATAACATAACATACTGATTCCGATTTACGTGGGAATTTCATGCGTGACCACACTCTTCAACCAGTAACTCTGGAACCGGAGATCGGAATTTAAAGTAATTCAACGGCAGCCTATGGGAACGTTGTACTGCCGGAGAACTCGTCATTGGATTAGGAAAGGTCCTTCGTCGGAGAGTATTCCGAGTAGTCCGTTGCGAATCGCCGGCTTGAATCGTCAGAACAGCAGCGAATCGGACAAAATCCTCCACTCAGCATCGCTGGGCAGACCTCGGCACTCTACCGGACGGCATCGAAGTAAGAATAACGCGTCCGTCAACGGTTTCGGGAAATATTCTTTCGTCGGGGAACTCTCCGCCGAGGTAGGCTAATTCCAACGTCGAGGATTAGGCCGAGTGGCATTGGACGCGACAAACCACCGGTGTAGGAGATGAGGCAGAAAACTAAATATTACGTATGTACTAATTGAAATGTTAATGAAATTCAAAATAGCAATAAAGTGGGTATATTCTGAAATAGAAACCATCAGAGTTAGTTAATATACTTCCGAAAGATGCCCTAATTCATCTCTGAAATCGCTCATATATCAGTCGGTGAGCAGTACATGTACCAACTAATAACAGCAGCAACTACTGAAGAATTCAATTTGTAATAAAAGCGCTGGTCTCATCACTGATATGGCAGTGATGAGACCAGCGAACTAGCACGATCAGCTAGACCTTGATTAAGCGAAATGCATAAGCACACAACCCACCCCCCCCACCCCTCCTAAACTGGTGCCGCCATGATGTCCAAATGATGCAATACATATGAAAATGTATGCAACATTACTTGGATTTGAGGATATAGATCACGAATGACCAATCGAAGTAGCTTTGACCACATTAGCCGCCTATGGCGGTTTTTGTTGCCCCCGAGGAACTTGTCAACTTTCAAGTTAATGTCACATCTATTTCTCAGCGATTTCTTTACAGATTTCTACAAACTTGATTTCAAATGAAATGGCACTCTTATTTACTGTAATTGAGTTTTATTCATATCTGACTTTTGGTTCCGGAGTGTTAGATTGGTCACATAGGAAGTTTCCATAAATAGTCGGGTCTCCTACTACGCGATTAACTGGGGGCGTGAAAAAGGAATCGGCGTTGTAGGATACCCATAGCTTATGGGATTTCGACTAATTGGGGCTATGACCGATTATTTCGTCCGCGTCAACATGTAGCGCTATACTTTTTTGGCAAAGTTGTTGTACCTACTTGGGCCTACAACTCAGAGTAATTGGGTATCCAATTAGTTGAGGCCTATGCCGTCAGGGGTGCTATGAAGAAAGAGTAAAAAAAACCGAACTTCTCGTCGTAAATTCGACTATCATCAAATGGATTCAATGTCAAATATATCAAGACCCTGATTATTTTGAAAGGTGGTGTCTTCGGGAAATTTGTAAAAGAAGTCGAGAGCTTCTAGATGGTAGAAAGTACAGCTCACAATGGCCCCACCAGGCGGCGCTAGTGATAATACAAATATTCAACACATGTTAAAATAATTGTACATCTCAACATCGTGATTAGAAAGAGTAGTACTTCAGAAAAGTTGCTCGAGTGGTCGAGGACTACCCAAGGATAACAGTTTAGTTTGGAATACTCTCACTACGTGGCGCTAGTGCATGTAGGATTTTAAAACTATATTTCCTTGAAAACGGTGAGGTCAAGAAACACAAAAAGCCATTTTCCATAAAGATAGGTCCCTCGCAGTGCTAGAAGCTGCTCAATTTTTATCTTCGAATGCTCAATACAATTCTCCTAGAATATTTACATTAGTCCACTTGTGTGTGAAACGTAGCCAAAGGCACTCTAAATTGATAAATTTTGTCAGTTTTCAATAATATTGCAACATAACGAAGATATATGAAAAAATCATTTTTCATCGTCAACGTAAGCTGTCCCTAACAGCACTGCTCCCATGGATTGCAATCAGACTAACTGCAATAATTTCAGTTCTAGAGCTGATCCTTATAACTGTTAGTACTCAAATGAAAGACTATAGTCACATTTAGTAGCCTTACTTGTTTTTGTGAGCAAATCTTGCCTCAATCAAAATTTATAGCTGTTTAAAAACGTTGTTGTCCACAAACAACATGGGCATGAATGGGTTAAAATGCGAGTAGTACCATTCAAAAATTCAGGAGGACATATAATGCTTCTTATGTTACCTGAACGGACAGATACGATGCGATCAAAATTTTCATTTTGACATTGTAGATTCACAGCGGCGGTAGAATTGTATTCATCAGCAGACTGTAGGTGAAATTTACAATAAGGGCGTGCAGCATCTTGTATTGCTTGGGAAGGGCATATACCCATTTTGGTTTTACCTGACACAGAAGAAGACGCCGACTCTTCAGGTAGTCCTAGGTTGCTCAGCGAAAACATGAAGTTGGACAGACGAATTTATCCGGGATATCTTGGCGTTACTGTCCACCACCAGATGTATTCTTCTCCGCAGCAAACCTAATGACTGGTCGTTAAATTTTTGAATTGATCACAAACTCACGGAAGTAGATGTTCTTAGGCCAAGTGTCTTTAGACAGAGTTTTATCTCTGAGTAATTTGCTAACGCCAACTTTGAAGGTAATGAAGCTCAGAGATGAGAGAACTTTGTCCTTAGGAACTAGACGAACTATTCTCGGTTGCAGATCTTTCCTCAGGCAATCTTTCACAAGTGTAGACAATCTTAATCATCCGAATGCTGATAATTAGACCTTTAGCAGCTCCTAAGGTGTGAAACTGTTTTTATCGTTTCAAACGCAGTTTGGATCCACGAATATTACTGATTTTTGTTTTGAGCGGATCATCTTTATGCTTGCACTTAGGAGTGTTTGAAAGTGGGTTTTATGGTCCGTGTTCAAGGTGTAGGGGAGTGGAGATAGATGAACCACGGGGATAGGTGAATCACTAAGTATACTACGTAATATCCTGATGATTGAGCGTAAACATATTATTTTTCTTGTTGGCTCTTTCGGTAATCTAACCTCACACGAATTTGCGATCGTGTTAAACATTTGTAGCCGCTTTCAAAAATAATCAGTTTTTCGTCGTTAAAGTGAGGATAGATGAACCAGGTGTTTTTCCTATGTAATATCATACTTCAGGATACAAATTAAATGATATTTCGTGCTTTTAAAACACGTGGGTCTACGTGTTTTTATATTAGACGGAAGAATGGTTTAACTTTCCTTCGGGAGCGGCTCAAGTATCCCCTCCCATTTGACATACATTTTAAATACTAATAATTATAACCGCACGTAAATTTTCATTGCCAGAGGTATTATATATGGTAAGGCATGGTTTATTCTTTCAAATTCATGGCCAAGCTTTTATGACATCTTTCAAATGAGCTAAGTCAGTCATCAACAATTTCAGGAAACTATCGTTGGGTACTATATTGTTACAACAACGTGAAGCCGTTCTACGGATATTAACATTCAAAAATAAGTCAGTACAGCCGTTGTACATCCAAAATAGATTCCGTGGGTGGGTTTCCAGGACGTCACGAATATCATAATCCATCTTGTCACATATGTGAAATGAATTCCCGCTGTACCTACGACATGTGATTCGTTTAGAATCATTAACCACTTTCGAGCAGTTGGTACAAGCCACGCTTTTGAGCGTACAAATAACGCCTAGTAGGTATGCAATATGCGCAAGAAAATAACTCTAAGAGGCATGACAACGTGCGCCAATAAAAGCAAACTTGCACGCAACGTGTGATAACTCAGCTACCCACCAGAAGAGGTCGCTTTAGGCGAAAAAAGGGTGACGGAGTGCGCAGTGATAACGCCAAGTAAAAACAAAAAGAACAAACAAAACCATCACTTTCACAAATTACCACAACGCGATATGATCCTGATTGATGTCACGATGTCATAATTTCCTGTTAAAAACATTTTGAATCATGACTTTGTCGGATTACAGTGGAGGATCCAAGGGGAGGGTTCTGGGGGCCCGGACCCTTTCCGATATTTTTTTAATCGCTAAGAATTTTTCAATTACTTTCAAGTTTATAATAGTTTCAAACTCAAAATCATCCTAAACCAAACTTGACTAACAAAACTCATACATATTCATTAAAAGAAGGTATTATGTACTACGAGTTGTACAATATTCATTTTAAAACCGAAATTTCAGACCCCTACCGAAAAAAAATTCTGTGCAAATACTTCATTAAGTATATTTGTTTTCGGATCTTATGATGCACCCCTAGTGTGTCTTAGTGTTACAAACTTTTTGAAGAATTCTCGGTACGTACGTTGTAATGTGGGTGTCCTGATGCAGTTACTTTACATCATTACATTCGAAATCTTACAACACAATAACTTTGCATCCTAACATCCAATTATTTATAAGCATTATAGAATCCCAGACATTATGACGCAGTATCGTTTCGGACTTTGTGAAACAAGAATGATTTCGAATCACATTCTTACTTTCGGCTATTATAATACGCTCTTGTGCGTTATAATGTCCAGGACGTTATGATGCTATGATACGGTGCCGTCTCAGTTCTTTGACCCTAGAGAGGACAGTCGATTTACGGAACGCATAATTGTCACATATTCTGCTGGGTTCCTTTCGTACATAGGACAATTATGGAAACAACGCCGGTATATAGGTCTTTGAATACATTTATAAACTTAAGCATTGTGAACAGGATGTGAAAGCGCGTGTAGTAAAACGTAGGAAAATATGAAGTCCAAGGCGCTTCCTCTGTGAAGGATTTCGATGGAGACGCATGGTTGTTAGATGCTATAGATTTTATTTTCGTGAATAATTATCTAACTATTTGCCACCAAACCAAAAAAATTGCCTATTCGTGACCACCAAACAATTTCCTATCGATATGAATAGATTTTGTAGCAAGACAATAATGTTTTGTATTATTCCGGCCAACTTCACGTTAATTTTTTAATATTTTTTATTAATTAGCCACTGACTACCAAACGTTAAAAACAGACTACCAATCACCACCAAACAACCAGAAATCGACTAAAATTTAGTTCAATAAATTATGCAATTCCATAACCTTTCTATATGAGAATGGCAAAAATCGATTGTATCGGAAAATGCTTACCATTTTTTGGTACTAGAATGGGCCAGTTAATAATTATTGTTAAAACTATTTCCATGGTTGCAATAAGATCATTTGAAGAAAAACGCTTTTAATCCACCTAACAGTGTGATGAGACATTTCTTATAACTCTTATCGCTCTCTTCGGATATTATATCGTTTGAGAACGTTTAGAACTTGATGCTTCGCGATGTTTTTGATAACACATACTACATGGGATAGTGGCAGGACTCAGAGATTCGCTCAAATCAGCATAGGACAACATCAGTGCTAGAAATCTCAAACCAAATCAATGGGAAAGAGAAAAAATGGCCCATAAAATAAAATTGTGGTGGGAAAACTGAATTTTCCTAAAGGGGTTATATATTGTGCTGAGCCAAAAAAATCGAAATTTTTTTTGAATCGATTTGAAGTTTATACTTTTCTCAAATTTCCAATGCGACTGAGACTAAGAAATCAACGCTTTTTCTTGAAAAGGGCGATACTAGCGGTGATACCATTCAAAGAAAATCAACAGTGAATATTTCCAGACTTGGTGTTATTTCCTATTTAAGAACTATTGTGTTTTTTTACATCCTAGATTGCATGATTCAGTGATCGAAACCCAAAACTTCATAAAGTATTTGAAATCATTAAATTAAAATTTGTTTTTGCTATTGAAATTGACAAAATGATAGCATCGCCCCTTTGGCGATTGTTTACTTTTTCGGTCCCACCTATCAGCATTGAAGTATCGCCCTTACGTTTTTTACCATAACTACCGTTCTACACCACCGATTTCGTCCGTGTTTTTTCAATAGCGATCATTGTTACTATTTACAGCTGGTATCAGCTTGATAATCCTAAAAAATACGAAAAAAAAACAGTTTCGCTTTAAACTGCTAGCAAAAAAAGTATTGCCCTGTTTGTTTGCAAGGAGCGTGGAGGGCGAAACTTTAAATAAACAAGCAAAAATACAGTTTCGCCCGTTGTATTTTTTGCTGTAGTTTAAGAAAGCAATACCGTAGAATCAAAATTTTTAGGTTAATTTGTTGCGTTTCAAAGCCCTCATTCGCATATATGAAAAAAGCCTTATGTTTACATTTGTAAGTATCGCACTTTGCACAAAAAAGCGTTGAAATGAAATCGCACCTGATATCACGCTATCTCTGAAGTGCATGCGTGCATAGTTTCAAATTTTACTTCGACATCGACTTTTTCCAAAGGTGACTTCCCAGTAGTATCCTTGATTTAAATGATTATCGGTAATCCTAATGCCAAAGAACAAATAAAACCTCTCGAAAATGAACCGTTTGGGAAAATCATCATCATCACTGGAATTTTCATTTTCACGAATCTTTTCGATAACCTTCCGTCACTTGCGTTAATGCACTGGGTGCACAGTGCTCTGAAAATCTAGCGAAATCGTCTTAGGGCACCAGCGGGTCTAATTCAGAGCTATCTGCGCGGCGAGTTAAATCTGTAAAGAATACTAAAAATTTATTTCTATTCCATAATTTTCAGTTCAGCAATTCGAGAGATCGTGCTCACCGCAAGCCATGAAAAATAGACTACGTTGTGAAGCGATGGTCACTATTTATTAAAAAATCACGGTTAAATAAAAAATTAAACTATATTAAAAAATTTCAAATAGTTTATAATTTTCACAAACTTATTAGGAAAAATTGTTTAATAAGCTTTCGTAATATTGTGTAGAAAAAAAGCTGAAAATTTCAGTATTTTCTCTATCTGCAACATATAAACCCTTAAGTATATCAATTAATTGGTATACGAATTGGAATAGGTTCGCCAAATTTTGGAAGAAGTCTATAAAATAACCCCTTGAAAGCTACCTAAAAATTGTTGTGGTTCGATGCAATAAAAAAATTCCCGAAAATGAAATGTACCTATTAATGTGAAACACAGTGAATAATACATACAATAAAGATCCATTTTTATCAATCTCATGGTGTATTTTAGGCTAACAAAATGGGGACATTGACTAAATCGGGCATTTTTTTCTTCTTTATAATAAACTGAAGCTGTTAAAATATTCTTCCCGTCCCTTGATGTAGTATGATAACTATTTCTGATTATGATGAACTTTTTATTTTTGCATATTTCCATCTTCATGATAAGGAAAACATGCTCAAGAAAGGATTTACTCGAATCCAGTCTTGTTCGTCTGCTAGAGCCCATCAAACATATGTTCATATTTGGCTGATAAAATCCGGGTTTCAATGTATTATAATAGATATTCAGCATTCGAAGAAGTTTCTTGTGAACGAGTGTAGAACGACTTTGTTTCTACTTACTTGAAGTCAGCGGCGTAGCCAGAAATTCGGTTTGGTGGGGGTTTTGTGGGGGTTTGGTGAAAATCGATCTTACTGTCCAAACGGCATAATTCCGAAACCGTAATTTTTGAAGCTTTAAAATTATGCAGAATAATTTTTTCAGAAAATAGTAACAGAGTTTGTGTCTTTAGCGAATTTGTTCAGACTTTATTGTAGTCATGAATATTAACCTGACAAAATTCACCATAAACACTTCTTGGACGATATACCGTCAAAATTATTTTATCAAATGATGCGCTGTTTAACGTTTGTAAAACTCATTGAAGATACTAAACCTCCGAAATTGGCGGTTTCAAAATGATGCTATCTTGACCTTAAATTACTGTTTTAAAACATTTGACCTATACATATAATTGGTCATACAACAGAAATCAAATGCTCATCAAAATCGATCAGAACCTGCTAGAGTCGAATGGAAATCGTCATTTTTCATAAATTTCTTTCTACATTCGGAAAGTGTTACCGTCGTTTTTAATCATATTACGTTTTCGTCTCAACTCGACGCATTCCCAAAATAAAAACCTGTTTTAATCCACCTAGTTGTGCTTTTCTCATTTGTCCAGGCTACGATTCCATGGCTGGTTATGTTCAATACAATGGTGGAAATGAATATTACATGTTCAGTACGATTTGAACATACATACAATGGATCGACAGCCGATCTTGAGATACTATGTGATACTGAAACATCGCTTGAAACCAGCGGCGGATCATGGAGAAAGATTCGGGAAGTCCAGGTCCTGCCGAAAATTTTCAACTTGTTAAGAAATTTCAAACTAGTTTTAATTTTAAAGTAGCAACCCCTCACTGCATACTCCCTCCGGGCCGGTATGATTGACGATTTTTATAGTGATTGCATAACCCTTCTATATGAGAAAGCCAAAATGTACCAAAGTCCAAAAAAGTCAATTTTTGTCAATGTTTCATGCATTTTAAAGTCATTTGGCATCAAAAATACAAATTTGATTTTGAAATTTTTTCATTTCAGTTTATATGGGAATTTGCTGTGTGATTGCACTCTTCAACTCGTAACTCCGGAACCGGAAGTCCAATCAATAAAAAAAACAATAGCAGCCCATGGGAAGGTTGTACCTTTCATTTGAGACTAACTTTGTACAAATCGGTCCTGCCATCTCTGAGAAATAGAGGTCACATTTTTTTCCACATACACACATACATACACACACAGACATTTTCCGATCTGGACGAACTCAGTCGATTGGCATATGACATTCGGCCCTCCGGGTCGGGATTAGATTGACGAATTTTAGAGTGAATGAGAAAGGCAAAAACATTTTTAGCAAATGTTGAAAGTTATGCATTTTTTTTGGTGAGCAGTTCTATGTTACATAGACATTAAATCAATTTTAACTTCGCTTCCTATTAAATAAAGACCCTTATTACAGTACATCTCTACAAAAACGAAACCAATTTGAAAATAAATCTGAGGATTATGATTGATTACAGAACTCTGGAATTTACTATTGGAATGTTTTCAGGCAGGAATTGGATATTGATGCTATTAGACAACTGTGAAATCAAGACCAATAGATCAGTTACATATCAGGAGGACCCCATTCCGACAATTTATCAAAAGTCCTCATGATGTTTACAACAACAGGTTATCAATCTACGGATCAGATAATTGTTATTGTAATATTGAATTAAATCAGTCTGCATCAATAAATTTTCAACTTCAATCCAATATTTTTTTTGGTTGTGGTGGGGGGGGGGGGTTGTATGGTGTTAAACCTCAAATCCTTCTCTTGGCTATGCCGTTGCTTGGAGTTATTTATTTCGCTTTTCATTTTCCGATATGTTTCAGATCGATCCGATGGTCATAAGTTAGAAAAATTGCAGTCAGAAGGTTCGCACAAATGAACATTTTGCACTGATAAGTTATCAAGTTCCTTCCAGACAACTTGGAAGTGTTCGGTGATTATTTCTAGCGGTTGTAGATAGAAAAATGAAATACAAAATTCGATTTATCGAAATAATGTTTGGCTTATTTCAATGGATTATTACTATATTGAACAATAAATAGGCGACAAAGAGTAATCCACAAACAACAAGTCATAACTTTTAAAGTATTCAAAATAGATATTTGGAATCTTCAGTAAAGTTAATCGCAAAAGTAAGAGCTACAAATTTACTGAAGGCATCATTTCGATATAATCACTTCCAAGAAAATTTGTGAAAATATCTCACTCATAGGGGGATTAATCAGCAAAAGCACAATACCAAAAGAAAGGGCATATTGCCTCCATTAAATTCTCCGAAGATACTATTGACCTAAAATAAGCCGTTTTGGCGTTAATAATAGATTACATGTTTTTGGTCATAATTCTGGCAATGGGAAATGATACAAATCTTTCATCCGCATTTAATGTTAATATCTCTTTTGAGAATAGTCCGATTTCAACAATCTATATCTTGTTCGAAAGGTATTCGTTAAAGCTGTCTAAAAACATATAAATTGTTAATCTGTATTGTCAATTTCGGCAAATAATTAAAAAACTGCAAAAAACGCCATTTTTACGCATTCAAACATTCATATCTTGGAAACTAAACATCAGAATCAAAAACAAATTAATAGCGTTCTTACTGTTTTTCTAGTTCTTTCATTTAAAATTGATTTGGATAAGATCGGTACAGCCTTTGCTGAGAAACACGAATGAGAATTTGTCCGTTACACACACACACACACAGACATTGTCCCAAATCGTCGAGCTGAGTCGAGTGGTATATAAGACTCGGCCCTCCGGGCCTCGGAAAAAATCTTGAAAGTTTGAGCGAATTCTATACATTTCTTTTATAAGAAATATAAAAATGGGTCGACTCCGAATCTTTAGCGCTAATAGTGTGAATGTTATTCGTAATGTTCACGAAAACTCTATCGTAAAATTTATCAAAATTGAGTTTTGAAGTTAGTTTAGTAGTAGTAGCTCGTAAATAGTACAACAAAAATTTCGTTGGTCGATAACGAATCGATTTCGTTAATTGTACGCATTCTTTGATAAAATACCCAAACATTTCTCGTGTATATTACGAACGATGTTCATAGATATAACTAAGTTTTTCGTGCATTTCATCAAACAATCTAATTATTTATTAAGTAGATTTGAATTCACAATCAATTAATTTAAATAACAATTTCATCTCAGTTTGTCTTCACATCTCGCCCTGAGCAGAAGCAAAAAATCGTCCCGCGCAAGTGAAACAGTCAATTCTACCTAAAAAGCAATCGGTGCCTATCACACAAGCAGTCCATATAACAATAGCCTATACCAACTGTGCGATTTAGTGATGAGTGACGGTGCCCAGCAAAAAGCAACCCAGATACGGCCGAACTGTGTTGCCGTTGATTTTTCGAAATGCCCCGTAAGACCAGCCATTCGGGAAGTGGAACAGTTATTAAAAGTGCAGATGAAACTCAATCTGGCTGAAGTGAAAACCCTACAAATGCATCATATCAAACATTGCGTGCTGATTTCGTTCAACAACATTAACCAAGCTGAGTCATTCGCCTCGCGAAACAACATGCAGCACACCGCCGAATGCGGCAATGTTAAATATAGCATTCCCGTATACATCGAGAACGGCGCTGTAGAAGTTCGTATCCATGATTTGGCTACGCGTACCCCTGACGGCGCGATTAAAAAATGCTTGCAAAAATACGGAGAAGTAGACTCCGTTACACATGAGACTTGGAGGAATTTTTTCCCGGGCATCCCTAACGGTGTTCGTGTGGTGAGAATGCGTGTGACCAAGCCAATTCCCTCATACATAACCGTCACAGCGTTAGGAAGTGACGATGTTCTCATTCATCAAACATCATTAGTCTCGTACCCAGGGCAAATTCCTACGTGCCAGTTCTGCACGAAGAAGCTGCACCTCGGAAAACCTTGCGTAGAAACTGTTAAGGAAAACTCAAATCCAACTGAAATCAGCACACAACCATCTTACGCTAAACCACTATCAGCTGCAAAACCAACATCTATGGATCAAGCACAAACAACCAGCAACAACAACAACGAAACGAATGCCGATAACGAACATACTAAAACGACCCTTAAGAGTAAAACACAAACTGGAACATCCGACTGCGAGCAGCAGGAAAGTAGTACGGATGAGGACATGGACGTGAACGATAACGCGAAACACAAACGAAATGAACCTCAACTTGAAGTGGACAACACTGGCAATATTTCGCCCCCTAGAAAAAGGATCTCAACACGCAGCAGAAAGCTGCGCCTGAACGAGACCAAAAATTTAACGTAGCTGTTTTTTTTTATTTATTGTAAAAAAACAAACAATCGGCCACGTCGAGCTACCGCATTTGGGCCTAAATAAATTAATTATAAAAAAAAAACAATTTCATCTGAATACATACAAAAAATTCGTAGGGGGACTGAGTGATTCGACCATGTCAACAGATTTGAATATATTTGTTTTTTTTTGCGAAAGTCTGATCAATTGGTCCGGAAATGAAAAGTTCTCTGCGATATGTGAAACTTTATAGTAAATATACAATAAAAGTAGGAGCTGGCCCAAATCATCTAAAAATGGAGTTACGAACTACATACCTAAAAAAAATCGTGTGTATTTTCATCACCTGACCCTGACATGTTCGAGAATAAAAATGACATAGTTTTATGTTCGATTTTCATTTTACATGATGATGACTTTCCTAAATCACGAAATCTTACTCCA
The DNA here is from genome assembly GCF_030247195.1 of Topomyia yanbarensis. Taxonomy (NCBI): domain Eukaryota; kingdom Metazoa; phylum Arthropoda; class Insecta; order Diptera; family Culicidae; genus Topomyia; species Topomyia yanbarensis. The sequence continues at coordinate 213,144,598 of NC_080671.1, read as the reverse complement.
CATATGGTGATTGTTTTAAATGTTGACAAGTTTAATTTTATAGCACTGCGCATGAAAAATACAGCTTTCATGAAAGATTAAATGGAACACGGTTATATTTCGTCACTTCGTGAATTACGTTTTGCTAAATTGTGTCATGTTTGAAATTACATCACCGATAAGATTCATAATTTTTTGATGTGTAACATTGAAATCTGTCAATCGACTTGCAATAACTAATGTTTTCTTGAAAGCTTGACCGATTGCGCACACTGTCCCCTCAAACGGTTTTTTGCGATCTCGTATCAGGTCCGAATTTGACCAACGCATATTCTACAATTCACACACCGATTAAGCAAACATAGTTGATAGTCTCACTTAAAGAAAGATATATGATGAATGATACTATACAGCGGATCCATAAAAATGATAATTTACTTGTTTTAATTAAGTGTTATTACTAACAAAAATCTAATTATTTGGAATACATTTTTTTTTTCAAAATAGCGCTCCCTAGCACAATATTAGAAGCTTTCTTAAATATTCCATCAAAAAAATCGTTCGATTAATAAGCCCGATTCGTACTAAGCCTCCCAAAGTCGTTTCGTGGTATTTATAAAATACTCGTAAGCAAAATAGAAACTTTACCTGGAGAATTGCTTATATTTGTGTTTGAACGAAACCTATATGTACCAGATTTACGAATATAGTCGCTCAGTGTAACCCTGATTGATTTAATTTACCATATCGCTTTATTTCTAAAATCTCGCAGTTTTACTTTAAATGAAAATAATTGGAATTTTATGCAACTGCGCATGCAAGCCTCGTCATTTTGTGCATAATGGTTTGGTAATTTGTATCAAGTTTGGAATGACGTCTAACATAAAATTCATATTTATTGCTGTGTAAAAGTACGATACAGTGTCCAGGATTTTGATAACGAAATATGATCCTTAAATCATATGTGTCATACAGTCCAGTACTTCATGACGCATATTCGTTTTCATAACGTCACAGACTTTATGAAACATCCCCATGTTTTTACGCAGTTCTTATGCAACATTACATTCGAAACTATGAGTTTGCCATTTATTCCCAGACCTTGCAACACAATAACTTTACATCATACAACACAATAACTTTATATCATAACATTCATATGCATTATAGGATCCCAGACATATTGACACAGTATCGTTTCGGACTTGCAACAAGAACGATTTCGGATCTTTTGACACATTCTTACTTTCGGATATTATAATACATGCTTGTGCGTCATAATGTCCCGTACGTTGCGACGCACTCCATTCGGACGTTATAACCGCGGATGCAATAACACGACTCAGTCCTTTGACCCTCGCGCAGACAGTCAATTTACGGAACGCATAATTGACACATATTCTGTGATAATGGGATGGGACGACTATGCAAATAACGGCGGTATATATGCTTTTGAATATAAAGAAAATTTAGCATTACAAACAGTTTGTGAAAGCACGTGTTGTAAAACTTTGAAAATACGAAACACCATGCGCTTCCTCCGATAAGGATTTCAATGGAGATGCTTGGTTGTTAGTTTCGCTTTGTTGTTTTTGCGAATAACTAACTATTCACCACCAAACCAAAAAAATTGCATATTCGTGACCACCAAACGATTTCCTATCGATCTGAATAGATTTGGTAGTGAAATAATGATGTTTCATTTTATTCCGGCCAACTTCACGTTAATTTTTTAATATTTTTTATTAATTACCCGCCCACCACCAAACGTTAAAAACTGACTACCAATCACCACCAAACGAATAAAATTTAGTTCATCGAATTTCCGCGAATTTTCCGGCCAACTTCACAGAGGTCAAGTGGTCTCAGAGGCACGGCTGGTTACAATAATTATCCTCTAATTTGAATAAACTTGTAATTATGAACAGAAATGATGGAGCTTTTTCGGGCTTTCAATTCTCTCACTGATAGAAAGCCAAAAAAGACTTAATATCACCGGGTCTTAGGAGCAATGCTTGTTAAAGCCACGATTTTAGCTTGCCTTTTTGAGGATTAAGCACTTGAAAACTTAATTTGCTGTAATGAACACATAAAAAAGGAGAGATGCACAGTAAACTGGCTTGAGCTATATTCACTTTTTTTTTTAAAAATATCGCTATATAAAACGAGAGAAAACATAGATTTGAACTCACGACCTTTAAGTTGATCTGCTATAACGTTACTAACTAAAGTATATATATATATATATATATATATATATATATATATATATATATATATATATATATATATATATATATATATATATATATATATATATATATATATATATATATATATATATATATATATATATATATATATATATATATATATATATATATATATATATATATATATATATACAGGGTGTTTGGTTCATGGTTAAGAATCTCTCGGAGGGTGATAGATTGCCATATTTGGAGAAAAAAATTGTTCTACACATACCATCAAATCTCAACCGTTACAGAGTTATTGAACTTTTTGTGTAAAAAACTTATTTGTTTTAAAATACCTCTAACTTTAAAAATATACTTTGTATTGTAAATGTTTCAGTTCCATTCGAAAGGTGAGAAAATTTCCTACTGAATGGTTTTCTCATATTTTTAAGTAATTAGTTTTAATTACCTTTTAGCTGTAAAGTAGTTAAAAGTTAGAGTTTTTGAGGAGGTTTTTGCTAATTTTCTCGAAATAATGAAGTATGATTATAGCAATATCCATTGTCCAAAAGTTGGGTTTTAGGACGATTCATAATTTGTTCTTGGACGTCAGATTTCTATCTCTTCTCATTTCTTTGTAATTTCATTACTATACTTTTCCTGTAACCAACTTGCAAGTGCTTAAAAGACTCTAATCTAAAAAATATGATTTATATCGTTATTTACAAGATTTCATTGGAAAGCTGAGAAAATGTCCTATCAGTGTATGTACAAATATCTTTTAGTTAAGTGTACTAAATGATTTTTTACTAACGAAATAACTCAAAATTAGTGTTTTTTTTGGAGAGTTTTTTAATTATTCTAATTATTAATCAACAAAATTTATCGTTACTATTGTTCATTTGATGCCACTTAATGTTCTCTATAACTTTTTATTAGACACTTTGTCTATATCTCTTTTCATTTTGCTGCTATTTAATAGTTAATACAGCAAGAGCTCACCACAAATGTAGTGGGTTCGAAATCGTTATTTTTGCATATGAAACGATATGATAAAAATGATTTTGCGTCGAAACCAAAAGAGATAATTGAATGGAGTCAAACAAAGAACTGTAGAACTTGCTGAGATGCATTATTTCCATGATAATAATGGTGATGTTTATTATTTACTATTTTAAGAAAATTAACGAAAATGCTAATAATAGCACTAACTTTAAACTAATTTACTTTTAAAAGAATACTAAATTCACTTAACTGAAAGGTATTAATACATTTTTCACTGTAAAATTTTCCTGGCTTTCGAATACAAAGAAAAAAAGTACAATGAGTGCCATAATTTTTCAATTAGAGCTGGTACTAGTGAAAATGAGATAAAAGTATCCAAGTTGAATAACCCAAAATCATGAAAATAAGAAAAGATAAGTGTATCATGTCAAAGAACGAATTAAGCAGCTCATCAAGACTAACAATCTGAATTATTAAAATGATAAGGTTAACTATTAGGATTTTCAAGAAATGAACGAAAAATCGTTTAAAATTGTTTAATTTTCAATAAATTACTTTGAAAAGGCTACTTAAATTCATTAGCTGAAACATGTGAGGGCATCACTCAATGCGAAATTTTCTCACCTTTCAAATGGAACTAAAATATTTAAAATACAAAGTATACTTTTAAAGTTACAAGTATTTTAAGACAAATAAGTTTTTTACACAAAAAGTTCAATAACTCTGTAACGGTTGAGATTTGATGGTATGTGTAGAACAATTTTTTTCTCCAAATATGGCAGTCTATCACCTCCCGAGAGATTCTTAACCATGAACCAAACACCCTGTATATATATATATATATATATATATATATATATATATATATATATATATATATATATATATATATATATATATATATATATATATATATATATATATATATATATATATATATATATATATATATATATATATATATATATATATATATATATATATATATATATATATATATATATATATATATATATATATATATATATATATATATATATATATATATATATATATATATATATATATATATATATATATATATATATATATATATATACATTTCGAAACCGACACGATATAGCCCCTCAAGTGAAGTATGAAAGTATTTTATCATTCATTCATTTCAGGTGTTCGGCAAGGAAGAGCTGAATGGTAACAGCAACCAAAGAATACGAAAGTTTAGCAACTTTGATAACCATTGAAGTATCTAGTTATTCAAAAGCGAAGACGCAACAATTGCCGATGATCAGCAGTTCTATCAACTTCCTAACATTTTGTGATGATGTAATATTGTAACTTACAACTTGAACAACAATGTTGTTCTATCAGAATAGTTGTGTCTCTTACTGGCTCGATCGACAGTCACTCGGTTTTCATGTTTTCTCGAGCATCTGATGCTTAGAGCACTTGTCAATTTTTCCCATTGTTACAACGTCTTTCGTTGCGATTTTAAGTTCCAATTCTGGGTGTTCAACATATTGAATTAAAATGAATTCTAGGAAAAATATATCCAGTATATCCATCTACAAGAAGGCCCACTACCATTACTTTTACATAGGGTAAATTGCCTATTTTCACCCTATTAAGGAAGGTACCTCACTAATTCATTAATTACTCGGCCTACAATCGATGGAATGCGTATGAATTGGCATCAAGAGATTTGCTTCGTTGTTTAGAATATCAATTTAATAACACAAATGCCCTGAAAACAATGAAATGTTTGAGCGCAACGAAAATTCGAATTTAATGCCTCAATTGTCGCCCAACGCATGTTGAACAAAGATGGCAAATAGAAACATGGTGAAGATAAGCTCATTACTTTATAAGTTAAAGGTATGGGTAACGGGGCGTTGGGGCGGGACAGAAAGGTTCGAACGGTACATATTAGAGACAGCAACGCGATGTTCGCGCTAAAATTATAAGGGTGAGGGCGATTGAATCCCAATAACGACCAACAAAAAAAATTTTGAATGTAATTTTTTAAGGGTAAATAGGCAATTTTGTTATCCTAAAGGATGAATTTTTAGTCGGTTTGATCGTATCTCTAACTGTTTCTGCAGAATTCCACAAAGGGCATTGTAGCAGGTTAGCATTGTACATTTTTTAAACATATAGGAAACTGTCTACACGAATTTAAATATTGTTGATTGTTTATCCATGTTATATCATTTACAAACTTTAAACCATTTGTCCCAAAACACAATGCAGCATATCAAATCAAAATTTTGTATTTAGTTAATGGTGATCGTAGTTCTAGATCGGTTCCACTGAATTTGAAAATTTGTGCCACCCTAGTAGTCATATGTTTGTTAAACATATATGTGAAAATAGTGAAAACTGACGAAGCTACGGCATTTATCTTGAAATGTATCCAGTAAAATGTAATCATGCACAGAGCATTCGTTGATTTTGTTCCCTAGGACCATTTAAAAATCTGATGAAAAAACAACAATAAGATAACGATCATACAAATAAATATGCAGAGAGCTGCGTATGCAGTTTTGCCGAGCTGTAACAAAAACATGCTATCGTCGAAAGCAATCATCCCTGCAAAGTCTCCATTTAGAAAGTTCCATCTGGTGATTAGGGACCATTCATAAATTACGTAACGCGTTTAGGGGGGGACGAGAAGTTGTGACATATTGTGACATATGGGGGAGAGGGAGTAAGCCAGATCATTACGTAACAATTTTTTTTTCGAGGAATTTGTTACGTAATAGGGGAGGGGGGATAGAGAAATTTATGACAACTTGTTACATGGGGGAGGGAGGAGTCAATTTTGGGCAATTTTTGCGTTACGTAATTTATGAATGGTCCCTTACCTATCATAGAGAATGGCATTGGCTTTAAATTTCCAAGCAAAAACGTGTTTGGAACCAGGGTTACCACAAATACAGAATAATCTGTATTTATACAGATTTTTCAGCCATTTTCAGACCAAGAATCTGTATGTACAGATACAGATACAGATTACGTTACATATACAGATTTTTCTGTGTATGTACAGATTTTTGAGAAATGACGTTACAAAAACTATTTTTAGAAATATTTTTTCAGTTTCAGTAATACTTCCTCTCTATCTCTCTCAGCTTAGCCCTTTATGTTAAAATATATCTTCACTTTTGAGATTGGTCGCTCACTCTGAAAGGTAAAGGTTTGTAATACACTCAGGCTTGTAATTTCTCGATTTTTTTCCGAGAATTCGACAGCTACATTGGTCGACTTAATGTATATAACATGCTATATCAACAAAAGTCATTAAATGAAGAAGAAAATTATTTTTCCAGTTCAAGTTTCTGGATGTAAAATATCAGAACGACTTGTAGTGTTTTTTTATGAAAATGTAAACAGGTCCTTGTTTGACTGATTTAAACCACAAGAATTAATATCTTCGATAGATAATCCAGCAAAAGGTTAAACGACTCAACTGATTCGATACAGATATTGACACAGATTTTTCAAAGAGTAAATACAGATGAAAAGATTTTTTAGGACAAAAATACAGATTTAATTTTGGCAACCCTGATTGGAACACTTCAGTGAACCACCTTTTTCTTTTCTTTTTTCTTTAAGACAATACGATGCACATGGCCGGGCATGTCATGCTTGTGGATAAGGGCCATTCATAAATTACGTAACGGAAAAATTGCCCAAAATTGACTCCCCCTACCCCCATGTAACAAATTGTCACAAATGTCTCCATCCCCCCTCTTCTAATACGTTATTCATTGAAAAAAAATTTCTTCGGTGAAAACATATTACGTAACGATCTAGCTTACTCCCTTTCTCTCTATGCCACAACATGTCACAACTTGTCGTACCCCCTCCCCCTAAAAGCCTTACGTAATTTATGAATCGTCCCTAAACAACTGTTTTCTTCTTTCCTTAGAGCGTTGCAGTAGTTCTGTGTAAGGGTTGGGGTTTAGAGATAAAAAGAGGCATGAGTTCTCGCTCCTCCGAGTTTTGTTAATATTTTTTTCATCAGCTTATATGTCAAACATAAAATTTCAGAAACAAATAATGTACCGTTAGTAGCACAGCTGGCTAGCTTGATTGCAGAGTGGAAGGAGCTCTCTGGCCCGGAACTTCATTCTCATTCAAAAGTATGTGTTACGTATGTGTTGATGACCATACTGACATAAAAATAAATTCGCGTTGAACAATTACCAAGACTTGAACCGACAATCAATATCTCACCAAAGAAACCCCTTTACTAACTGAGCTATAGCGATATATAACAGCGTCTTCGCAAAGTGACATACATAAGTTTCGCTTGAGCGTGAACGATTCAAGCGTATTGAGCTGCTGCCCGTGCATGGCATGGCTATGGGACATTGCAAGGTGACGTCATATGAGTAAAAATGCTCGAAGATATGACACGCTCAGAGAGCTTGTTTACATGGTGTTAGAATTTAAAAGCAATTTCTTGCACTGAATCGGAATCAAACATTTTTGAAGTCCATGTAAACAAGCTCGCTGAGCTGTCATTTTTTCGAGCATTTTTACTCATACGACGCTGTTATGTATCGCGTTAGCTCAGTTAGTAAAGGGGTGTCTTCGGTGAGACAATGATTGTCGGTTCATGTCTTGGGTAATTATTTAACGCGAATTTCTTTTTATGTCAGTATGGTCACCAACACATACGTAAGAGTAATTTGCCTGCGGCTTTAAGCCATACCGAACTGTTATGAGAAATAAGTTCTTGGTCAGAGAGCTCCTTCCCCTCTGCAATCAAACCAGCCAGCCGGTGCTGTGCTACTAACGGTACGTTAGTTGTTTCTGAAATTTCATGTTTGACTATACTTATACAGCTGATGAAAAAAAAAACAAAACTCGGAAGCCCGAACACGCATGCCTCTTTGTATCTCTAAGCTCTAACTTTTGCATAGAACTACTGCAACGCTCTAATAAGCGAAGAAAAAAGTCGTTTAAGAACAAACATGACATGCCCGGCGCATGTGCGCCGTATTGGAAAAAAGAAAAAAAAACAGGTGGTTCGTTTTTGCTTGGAAACTGAAAGCCAATACCATTTATAGTCTAGAGAATTCGTTGTGGTGGTTCTGACATTGTGCCCACCAAGTCCGCTCCCGTCTTTTTCGAGTTTGCACGCACGATTAAATTAACTACGTTTGATATTTGGTATATTCCAATAATTATTAACAAGTTCGTCCTATACGTTGGAATTTTTATTGAGAGATTCACTGAAGCGTACACGCCGCATCAACTGCTTCTTAAATGCCGCTGTAAGGTTGCCAGTAAGCTTTTGGTGTAACTAGCAATTGTATTTGCTATTTGCGCTTGAAATTTAGTATGTAGCGGTAGTAATAAGCCTCCCATTTTGGTTTAAACGCAAGAACAATTTTTAAAACCGAATTTGATGGATTAGTTTAACTCATTTAACCAAATTTATCAATTCTGTAATCTAAAAAGGACTTTTGAATTCAGAATGAACGTGGTGAATTTGGCACCACTTGCACCTGGTATAATCAACCTGCACAAAACGTTGCATAACGCAGTGCTGTTTTCTGGAACAATATCCTTTAGCCCTTCTCCTTTTGTGGCACAGACTGTTTGTCATAACGTAAAATATTTGATGAAGCAAAATTTGACAAGGCCAGTACACGAGATCAACTGTTTAACAAACTTTTTTCATCAAATATTTGCATTGATGCGTTACCGGACGTTACGCCTAATATTGTTTGACAAACACAATAAAACAAGTTTGATGGATCAGTACACTGTTAGTCAAATATAGTCAAACCGGCGTATACGTCAAACAAATCGCCATGCGAAAAAAATTTTGTACTGTTTGAACTTTATGAATTTTCAAGAGTGCAAACACATGAAATATTTGTGTTAGCGCAGGGATGCCAAATGATTTTCCAGAAAATTTGTTTTATTTTTATGAATGGTCGAAGCAACTATATCGCACTCCTTTGTTCGTGATTATGCAGAGTGTGATCAAATACAAATTAAATACACCAAAGTCTCATACAAAAGGGTAATCATTTTATGACTCACCACGCAATCAAATTTGTCTACACTTCGTGTTGACAGGTCGAATTGTAGAAGAAAAATTAGTTTGGAAGCGCTGTTTGATCAAAGCATGCTGTTCATATATGATTGAAATTTTCATTTCATTTGTTTTTATTTTATAGAGTACTTGGCAATCTGTAAAAGCATTTGTGTGTTCTACGATTTGTTTTCTTCCACCAGACACAGGTGGAGGAAAACAAATCGAAAATAGCTTTTCGGTCGGATTTTTTTTATGATGGAACCTGACCAACCGGTATAGACTTATCCAGCTGCGTTGGTATTGTGCCGTTTTGACGTTTGGATTGGGAGGAAAACAAACCACTCCTGGGCTTAAGGGGAGGGCGGTAGTATAAAATTGCGAGTTGGTGTGCGTATTTCAAACGTCAGATATCTACACAGTACGTCTCCTGAATAAGTTTTACAGCGACACAGAGCATTTCAAAACCATTATAAATACTTCAGGTGAGCTATATCGAACGTTTAAATTGGCTGAGTTTTATGTATGTCAGCTGGAGGAAAACAAAACCCCAATTAGTGTGTGTGAAAGGAATTGCATAGAACTCTACAGCGACAAGGTCTACCCCAAAAAAGTTTAGGCAGACTTCAATTGGACAAAAAATGATTAGAACGGGAATTTGAAACATATTTAATCCTCTTGTATTGTTGGACATACAAAACGGCGATGAACACGGTATGGATTTTAGTTGCATTTCTCGCTCACTTGTTTATGTACTATCTCACATTTACAGTTAAATGGCCACATTCCTTCCACAGCTCCGACAGGTGTGGTTTCTGGCCTATGTAGAGCACTATCGCTGGATCCGGATCGCAAGATGAAACAAAATAGTTCGAAGGGAGAAAAGGGATCTGCTGGTTTGCCGCTAAAGAAGGATCGTTCATTACCCATTCGGAACCGACGTCCATATTGTAATAAAGAGTGCGGACAACTACCTGATGACGACGCACATTCGATGGCACACAAGTAGGTTGTTTTACTTATTTTCTTTTCTGTAAATTCCAATTATATACTGTTTAATGTTACAGGTGAAAAGCCCTTCAAATGTGACCCCACTGTTCGGAAACATTCACTCAATCGATAACACTGAAGATACACGTCAGGTTGCACACCCGGGAAAACTCCGTACGTGTGCGAATACTGCGACCGAGGGTTCACTCAATACTACAATCTGACGGTCTGACCTGAGAACCCAACACAACCAGATAAAGGTATAGGACGCGAAGTCGACGTGCTGCCCGAGCACAAATGTGGAGTATGTAGCAAGGTCTACCGATCGGCGAAAAGTCCGGCTGCACGAGAAGGTGCATGGCACTGGGAAACTGTTCGATTGTCGCGATTGTGGTAAAAAGTATAACACATATGTGTCCAAATGCAAGGCTTCTAATACTCGTGTAAAATCTACAGCCAAACATTCAAGCATCAGCAAAGCGGGGTGTACCACATGAGCAACAAAACCAAACATAAACGGTTCGACAGAGGTTTTGAGAGATCTGAAGACGGACGAAGGAGAGGCGATTTGCCGAAGCTAAAAAAACGTTCTCGTTCCCAAATTGTAAAAGCTACCAAGCACAACAGCGGGCAACTTGAGCAATTTGTCCTGAGTATGTTTTTGGCAAGTGGTGAGGATAGTGTACCCGTTTATTGGGTAGTATTTGGCGCACCAACATTAGTAGCGTAAATATCCAGCGCCAGACGCAGGTTTCGTTTGATGGATTCGATGGAATCGACAGACTCTTCATCATCTCGACTTCTATGAGCTCATTCAGTACTTTATGATAAAATAACAATAGTCAACACAGGCTACGGTCCGACCAGGATGTAGAATTCAACTAGATACATTCGACAATAATACCACGCAAGACTGGCAGTATACTCAACTGCTGTATGCTTTTCAAGAGCAGCTGATTCTTGGTGAACTATCGGAAAGTTCAAATAGTTTACCTTTCCGATTTATTTGAGGCATGATTTTCCTGGAAAGACAAATACCAACAATATCAAAATAGCGCCGATTTTTTTTTAACGTGGCGAATGAATTATTTAAAGTCACGTAAATAAAACAATCAATCAATCAGCCGAATTTCAAACCTTAACTTTTTTTCGTTTTGACAACAAATTCTGTCAAAACAAATCAGATTCGCGTACGGCGTATTTTGCTATCCTGAATGAGCAAAGCACGTTTGTCAAACTTCTCCATCAACAAGTTTGACAAATTTCTCCATTAACAAGTTTGACAAACTTCTCCATCAACGCGTTTGACAAACTTCTCCATCGACAAGTTTGACAAACTGCAGCGTTACGCTGTTTGAAGTTTTGACAAACTGGTCAGTACACTGTTTGACAAATAGACAAATAATCGCTTTGACAAACACGAATTAAAAATTTGGCACACTGTGTTTGATCAAATATTTGAAGAGTCAGTACACAGCAGTTCAAATTTATTTCACGAAAGATGTAAAATATTTGACGTTATTACAAACAGTGTACTGGTAGCTTTAGCCCTACGTTATGCAAAATCGCGATATTATGACAGATGGGCTAAGCGCGGCGTATCATGGAGCGCGGTCGTTCCTTTCAATCGGGAAAGGCCGCGTGGAATTTTGGGGAAATGCGCTAATAATTAGGATGCAATTAATGTTTTATGCTTATAAAAGTTATTCATCTTTGTATGCAAAACCCTTCGTTCATAATTTAGGAAATATTTCTGAACAAATCAATCGTGCGAATGCTCTGTGCACGACTGCATTTTCACTGAGTACATTTCAAAATAAATGCCGTAGTTTCGTCAGTTTTCACTATTTTCAGATACATGTTTAACAAACATATGACTACACTATGACTGTACTAGGGTGGCACAAATTTTCATATTCAGTGAAACCGATCTAGAACTACGATCACCATTAACTAAATGCAAAATTTTGATTTGATATGCTGCATTATATTTTGGCACAAATGGTTTAAAGTTTGTAAATGATTTAACATGGATAAACAATCGACAATATTTAAATTCGTGTTGACGGTTTCCTATATGTTCTAAAAAAATGTACAATGCTAACTCCGGCAGATACTAGTACAGTGTACAACTTTTCCAAGAAAAGTAATAGGCTACGACTTCTGGTTCAAAAGTTATTCTGTATACCAACAGTGTCAATATCGTTCAAGAAAATTGAATTTATCTGAATACCCTGGCTGATATTGCAATCAAGTTAACCAACCTCTCATTATAAAATTATTGTTATGACAGAGGAACAACATCTCATAGTAATTTTCTGGCTAATAAAATTTTAAATAGTTTAACCTGTAGGAGAAGTATGATTAAAACCGACACCAAAAGCTTTAGATACCTTTTTTCTGAGTTGTCACAAAACCAATAAAATTATATTTTTTGTGTAGAATACTTGTTTGGAAGGTTCTTGGCAAGATCTATTTTTGTGAGGTCCTCAAAAAATTAATTTAATAAAAAATAATTTTCGCTACACTTTATCATTCAAAATGTAATATGTACGTGTGTTCAAAGTGAAAGTAAGTGTGATGTATAAATAAGTATATGTGATACAAATATGTGCATATTGTAGCTTCATCACGTAGTAAAAGAAAGAGAGTGCAAAAGTTTAGTGTTATAAGCAAGAGTATTTCATCCTATATGATTTTTTCATGGTATGGATGTTTTCAAATAATCCTTCCGAACATCATTGCAACCTTCACAAGATATTTTGGCTGAAAGTTGAATGAATAGCGCGCAAGTCTCAGGCAGAATGACAGATAATATTTCGTGCCGTGCCGTTGGATTTTTGTCCAACTAAAAACATATGAACTTTAAAATCTCATATCAAATTTCCTTTGACAATCTATTTAATAATCTTTTACACTACTAACGTCTTCTTTGGAGAGTTTTTGACATTTGTCAGTTGGTCCAACTAGCGAATCAAATTCGTTAGTTGGACATAAGCTGTGGCCCAACCAGTGAACCACGACTGTATATTCCTCATTCATGACTATAATACAACCCGTGCAAAAACGGCTTTCGTTGATAATGGTTTGCCTCAAGGCGAGATGGATGTCGCAATAAAATCACCTCCCCGACTGAAAATGAACCCACCCTCCGCAACCGGGCCATTTGTAAACTTTCCCAGACCGAAGACAAGAAATGTTTGAATCTATTGCAGATTTTTCGAGTTCTGATGAAGCAATATTCGGCGGTGATAGAAACATCAATAATTAGCCCTGATAAGCTTCTGGTGGAGGAAAATAATTTGAAGCACGCAAATTATATTGCTGGCTACGGGCCTTTTGCAAAGGAGTATAGTGTATATGTACCATCTAATCGGGTTGAATGTGACGCGGTCGTACCCGTGTTAGCTGTTTTACCCCTTTATAAGATAATGTCAACTATATTGTCACCTTTTCTTTTTCTGCATGGACAATACAATTAACTCGATTTTGAATAAAGTGGAGGTAAAAACAGTGAATCTAGCAATAACAAAAATGGTTACATAGAAACAGGCATAACGGTAGCTAGCTTAAGCTTTCGTTTGGATTTCTTCCTATACTATCCTTAAGAAATAGAGTTTCATAAAATGTGTTTACCGGGCGGTGGCAACTATATTGCCACCTTCTTCAAAACAGTTTTTATTGCGAAATAAATGTAGATTCTAAACTAAGTGAAAGAACCGTGTTTCCATTAATATAACATTCATTATTAGCCCCAAACTCTCGGCCTTATCAAGGGTTAAGGACCCCATGCTTCAGTCAGGGAAGATACAGAATGTTTGCATTCAACATTAGTGGTAGCTGACGGAAATACGTCATACGTCAACTTAGACTCTTATCGGGTGACCTTCGCCGGTTTTGCTCTACCTAACTACCTCTACACCTGTTCGCCTTTTTGTGCCACGGGTAATGAAATGCAAAAATTGTAAACAATCAGGACACACAGCCTCCCATTGTAGCAATAAGGCTCGTTGTGGGAAATGCGATGAGAATCATGTGGATGACTCCTGGGAAAGGGGTGTCGTAAAGTATCTTTACAGTGGAGGAAATCAACATAATCTCCCGACATGATGATACAGTGCGAAAGAAACTCTAAGGGATATTTCGCAGAAATGCTGCTTTAAATAGCTAAGCCACAAGTCTCTACAAAAATCTATACTGGCTTGTCTACTGACGATGGTGACTCTGATCAACACCAGGAGGGAACATCTTCTGCTGCGTCTAGAAGCAATAGAAAAAGGAGGAACTTTTCCTCTCCTAAGATTCGTTGTAATGTTCAGAAGGTGTCTTTTCAATGTCCTCCAAAAATAACAGTACTTACTGGTGCAAAACCGAAGCAAACAGCTCCTGGTCTCCGAAACCTGAGCTCAGAAAAGAAGTTCCCAGCACTGTGGACCGTATTGTTACAGAACACCCTCTTAAAAGCATCCTGGTAAGCTTTCTCACTGCAATAAAAACATTCTTAATGCAGTTGACTGCAAAATAGCCCCTCCTTTCAGCGATTGTATCCTTCGATAGCTAATTTGAACGAGGTCACAGATTTGATCACTGTTTAACAGTAGCATTGCAAAAACATTATACCGAAACTTGATCCTTTTTAGGGTTGCCACCCCTCCTGGTTTGGCCCGGAGACTCCGGTTTTCGGAAGCGAGCTTCGGGTTTTACATCAATTTCTCCGGGTTTGCTGGGAAGAAGCATAATTTAATTTTTTTTTTTTTGAGTTACGCTTTACACTTTTTTTGGAAAATATTTAAGAAGTCTACGTTTACTATTACTCTGGTTCAGATTTATTTTGCCCGGGTAATCCTTCATTTCAAGGTGGCGAAGATGAGTTCACCAAATATCGCTGATTTCTTCCACAAAGCAATGAAAATGAAAAACAAATACAAATCAAGGAAAGTAATATTTCGCTATATGCTACAATTGAAATGTTGCATCCCACTAAGTCGTTCAAAATAATCTGAAAAAGTTATTTTGCAGCAATTTTACCAAATCACTTCACTGTTGGTGGTGCTTATAACCAGCTGCACCACGGTATGACAGATATTTGTTCTAATCCAACTGACTAGGTCAACATCAGTCGAGTTCTTCCGGTGTTGTTGCCACTCCTTCGGCGACCTTTAAATGTTGGTA
Source organism: Topomyia yanbarensis (assembly GCF_030247195.1). Lineage (NCBI taxonomy): Eukaryota > Metazoa > Arthropoda > Insecta > Diptera > Culicidae > Topomyia > Topomyia yanbarensis. The sequence continues at coordinate 213,129,199 of NC_080671.1, read as the reverse complement.
AGGTAGGTGAGTTTTGTCCCTTAGTTGCGACCTCTGGTGATGAATAACCTACACCACATAGTGCTTTCCATGTAATGCCGCAGCCCTGCTATAGTTAGTTATGGAGAAGAGCAATGCTCGTTCGACTTATCCTCCACAGCGAGAGTAGCTGGTGCTTTTATATTCCTGGCACTTAGTTGGGGAAGTAAAATACCACCACCATATTAAACAGACAAAACCGTTCTCAAACGTGAAAAATTTACAGCTTTATTTTAACGTAGAAATAAAGGGCTATTAAAGTGGTCTAAAATGCCGAGCAATCGCTTTGATTTCAATTTCTGTCTTGTTCCACTCAAAATCCACCCCCCCCCCCCCTCCCGGCGGCGGTCAGTGAAAATTTCCGGGTCAAAGTCTATCCAGATGTGGCAACCCTAATCCTTTTAAAATTTATTATGCGAAACATGACTTACTTCAGAAATAGATTTTAATCTTATTTGCTTGGATCCTGAACACTCTTACGGAAGAGTACTTTTGGGGATCAAAAAGTGCTATTTTTTCAATAGAATTAACCTTTCCTCGACAGCAGGCATTGAAGATCTTGCGACATTGCAGAACTCTTTCCCGCACTGACGTTAGTTTTAGTTGATTTTAACTCCCACGGCATAGCATGGGATTGCTTTCATGATAATGATAATCGAAATCTACCTCACTCCAAAAACTTTGTGATAACTTCAAGATGACCATTTTGAACACCGGTGAAATGACATGGATCCCTGCTCCCTCAGCGCGCCCAAGCTCTTTAGACTTGTCCCTCTGCTCGACTCGGTTAGATTGCATGTGGAAGGTAATTCCTGATCGACACGGCAGCGATCCTCTGCCAATCTTAATCACTATTGCTAACGGCTTAAGGCCAACGAGTACAATCAATATTTCGTATGACCTCAAACGAAATAGTGATTGGAAGATCTAAGCATCCTCGGCATCCGGTAAACTCGAGTCCATGCAAGACCTTCCTCCGGAGGAAGAGTACGGCTTCTTGGTTGGCTTTATTCTCGATACCGCTATTCAAGCTCAGAAAACGTGTACCAAACGCGAACTCTCGTGGAAGGTCTCCCAACCCGTGATGGGACAAAAAGTGTTGAAACGTGTACGCGAAGAAGGCCACCGGCGTACAAGATCAACCGGAATGGCGGGTTACCTGAGCCAATGAAAATTTTTATGAAAGCCAACAAACGCTTACTGTCGTTGGTTCGATGACGGATTAATGAGAGAAACCGAACCTGAAACAGTACTAACGAGAGAGTAGAATATTCAAACCGTAGGATATTCGATTTCGCCAAGGTTTGTACGGATTCCGCCCCGGCACAGAAGATCTACCGCGTCGCTTCCCCCCGCGGACGATAATGTAACAATGAAGCCCCAGGACCAGACAGAATCAAATTTTACTTGTTAGAGAATCTGCCAAGAGACGTTTGTTGAATTAATTTAATATGTTTCTTAAGAGTAACCTTATCCCTCATGGCTGGAGGCAAGTGAAGGTCCACGCCATCCAAAAAAAAACAAGAAAAACAGCCTCCGATCACAACTCGTATGGACGGATTGAAATGCTCTCTTCTATTCGGAAGTTGTTCGAGAAAATGGTCCTATTCTGTCTCGACAATTGGGTCGAAGCAAATAACTTACTGTCAGATACACAATTTAGCTTTCGCAAAGGCAAAGAGACGAACGATTGCCTTGCGTTGCTCTCAACAGGAATTCAAAGGGCATATACTAACAAAGAGCAGATGGCATCAGTTTTCTTACTGACCTACTGTATTTTTCGCAAAGTTATTTGTCGACATCACGAATTAGCTACGTGGGCCTTCCCCAGGGCCTCTTCTCTACAATTTTTAAGTGAATGACATTGACAAATGTCTTGTCAATTCCGTCACGCTAGGGCAGCTTGCAGATGGCGGTGTGGTCGAATTTCAAGGACTATTGCAAGATGTCTTGGACAATTTGCCTAATTGGGCCCTCCAGCTGGGTATCGAATTCTCCAAGGAGAAAACTGAGCCAATCGCACAAACATGCGCCGAGCATTGTTCCACCAGATCTCCACTATTAAATTACTTTCAGGCCCGAGTAAGGTCATCCAATGTCCCAATGCGGGATGTACTGGCAAAACGCGATCTCCTCTATATGTCCCTCGTATGTACCTTCCTAAAAACCATCAATATATAGATTTATCAGCCCCTTTTATTTTTATAATCATTCTCAGAAGTGTCCTCTTCCACATATATCGTACATCCTTGATGGTTTGAGGTAAGTGACACGAAACATCTCTGTCGAACATGTTAACAAATTGCAGCGGGATTTGCAGCACAAACATCACACGCGCAACTCGATATGTTGCCGGTCGTCATCTGACGAAAACCGCCCGAGTCTGTAATCGATGCCGTTGATCTCCCGTTAACTTGAACATCTGTCTCTAATACCTAGGAATTATTCCCCCCTCTCCATCTGATTTTTTTAGAATTTATAATAAAAGCAACGTTCGATTTTTAAAATAACAATATGAAATTATTTAGCTCATGCACTAAAAAATCAAGAAGTTTTCACCTTCATCATTAAGGGGTTATATACAAAGTTGGAACTCAAAAAATCGAATAAAATTTTTTGAATATTCTGAAAGTACACACCAAATATCTGTGCGAAATTTTATCCAGGTCGGAGAACTAAATTTCAAACTATAGCCGGTTCGCAGCGCGCTGGTTCTTTCGCGAATGAAGTGAACACAAAAAATTAAACGCAATTATCTCGGAACTAAGTTTCTTGAAAAGTACCGTTGCGGTGAACGTGATATCGCAAAAACTACTCATCCGATTTTCATATTTTTTTTGAATGGTTTGTATTTACACTTGTACTTGAACGGTTGCTTTTTTATTTTTACCATTTTTTTGTTAACCATTTTTGTTAACGACCTATTGAGTCAATTTGTCAACAGTTGTTACGGCATTTAATTAGCAAGGGACTGGAAGGTGAAGTATATTTTTCAATATTTAGAGCCATAGTACTCAAGGGACAGCAAGGAGTTGAAGGGAGAAAGTTTAGAAAAGCGTGGAAGGATCATATATGTAAGCTTAGAGCTCACCGGCGACTTAACCTTTTGTCTGCTACCGTAGGAGTCAGGGTCTTTTGGCATTAGAAATGCAAATCACCTGAGTCTACGGCATGTCCGGACAAGCGTAAAGTAACTTGTTACTTTATGCTGTCGGAACCTTCAACTCCTTGCTCTCCCTTGAGTACTATGGCTCTAAATATTGAAAAATATACTTCACCTTCCAGTCCCTTGCTAATTAAATGCCGTAACAACTGCTTTTTTATCCAAAAATTATCAATTCTTTGCAATGATTTTTTGTTTAAAACTCCATTTTTTTATCAACATATTTTTTTTAAGGAAATTCATTTTTATTGGGAAACCGCTCCGTTCAAGTTTATCACAATACATTTTTCTTAAATTGCAAACCTCTACCAAAAAATACGCTTCGGGGATGGGCCAGAACTCCGCCAATCTTGAATATTTTTTTTAATTCAGCTTGTTTTTTCGAACTTCAAGAGTACTACCACTACTACTTTCGCTTTTTCGAATAAAATTTGCATTAAGGACTTCAAAAAAATCACGAACTTAGCTCACTTTTTCGCCACAACTTTGTATATAACCCCTTCATAAATGTATATTTCAATCCCTAGGGTGGCTCAGCTAGTTGAACAGAGCCTATGTTAAGGGTTAGCATATTATGTACTAGACTACCGCCCCAATACCTCAACAGTAACAGTTCCAGGGGGTTCGTTTAGGGCGTATGTTTAAAAACAGGGCATTGCCATCACCACGTTAAAACACACAAAATTCACATCAGATTTACAAACCATTTTGGAAGTTACTATCACAGGGTGTCTACTATAAAGTAGCCTTGCTTTATTGGTATTATTGAAATATCAGACTTCCATATGAATCTTTTACACCATCTTTCCAACATGATTCTAAATATTTAGAAAGTAAAAAATGGTTCGAGATATAAAAATATTCAATTTGTTTATACTAATTTCCGAATTCTTAAGTTCAATAAAAAATCCAACTTTAATTTTAATTTCTTTCCATATATTGTAAAATTTACGAGTTATCATTATGGTTATTATGGTATATGTACAATTTATTGAATCATAAGCTTAACAAATAACAATTGACACATTTTTTTTGTTGAAGGGTGTGAGAATTTTTTTTCGAAGAAATCGGATACCCTTCATAGCAAAAAGCACCAATTTATTACTTTTCGTTATGTTTGCATTCTCGCCGCTCATTTTCCGGTCCACTTTACGTATAGTGGCTTTATAGTTTTTGTACCCCATCAATGTCGTTGCGCCCCATCCAGGTTGTTGCGCCCTATCCAAGTCGTTACGCCCCAGCTTTAAATTGACGACTAACCAGCAAATATTCTACAACAACAGCACTGGTGATCGGCCCCTAGCTCGGGCATCATGGTGTTACCAGTTTATAAGGGAATTTGCTGTGTGACCGTGCTCTTCAATTCTTAACTCCGGAACCGGAAGTCGGATCAACTCAAATTTATACAGCAGCTTATGGGAGCATTATACCGTTTATTTGAAACTAAGTTTATGTAAATCGGTTTAGCCATCTCTGAGAAAATTGAGTTAAATTATTTGACACACACATATATACACATACGCAGACATTTTGCTATCTCAAACTGAATCGAATGGTATAAGAGACTCGGCCCTGCTGGCCTCGTTTAATAGGTCTAAATTCCGACCGATTGCATAACCTTTCTATATAAGAAAAGCAAAAAGGTGCGAAATCAGCAAAGTTCCAAAAAGTCTATTTTTCTCAAAAACATTTTTTTCGGTGTAACATAAAATCTCGACGTTTCATGAATTTTAAGGACATTAAAGGAAATACGAATTAAAATAAAAATGCAAAATACAAAAATGTAAAAATTCAAAAATACAACAACGCAGAAAACTAAAACACAAAAATGCAAAAAATACAAAAATACATAAATACAAAAATACAGAAATCCAAAAATACTTGAACGCAAAAATACAAAAATTCTCAATACAAAAATATACAAATATAAAAATACAGCAATACAAAAATTCAATAATGCAAAAATACAACAATACGAAAATTTGAAAATACAAAAATAGAAAAATATAAAAATGCAAGAATACAAAAATACAAATATACTAATATACAAAAATATAAAAATACCAAAATACAAAAATACAAAAATACGAAAACACAAACATACAAAAATGTAGAAATACAAAAATACAAAATTACAAAAATGCGAGAATACCATAATACAAAATGGTAAAGTACACAAATACAAAAACACAATTATGTGTTATTTATTACAAAAATATAAAAGATACGAAAATGCAAAAGTCCAAGAAAACAAAAAAATTAGAAATACAAAAATACAAATTGATAAAAAGTACAAAAATTCAAGAGATAAAAATTTAGAAAAAGCAAAATTTTCAAAAAAAAACAAAAATTCAAAAATTTATAATTTATAAATTCAAAAATTTATAATTATACAATTTTTGTATTCTTGGATTTTTTTACTTTTCAATTTTTTAATATTTAAACTTAAAAATTTTTAAATTCATAAATTTTTTATTTTTTGATCCTCAAATTCTTTTCAATTTTGATTTTTCCTAACTTTTAAATCTTTGTTTTTGAAATTACCTTTAAATTCGAAAATTTCAAAAAAATTAAGTTTCGAAATTTTAAACATTAAAAGCTTTTAATTTCTAAACTTTTAAATTAAAAAAAAATAGTTTCAAAAGTTTGAATAGTTAAATTTTTACATTCCAAGATTTTAAAATTTTTGGATTCCCAAATTTTTGAATTCCTAAGTTTTTAAATTTCTAAACCTGTAAATTTTTCCAATCCTCAAATTTTCGCATTTCTAAATTTTTAGGTTTTCAAATAATAAATTTTCAAATCTCAAAATTTTTGAATCGGTAAATTTTTAGATTCACATATTTTTAAATTTATGAAACTTAATATTTCCAAATTTTTAAATTTATTGATTTTAAAATTTCCAAATTTTTAGATTCTTAAATTTTTTGCCGAGTTTCTATGTACGCATTTGAGTAGAATACGTGAGTATGGAATTTAAGGAAGTCGCTATAATTGGGATTGGTTCTGATAGTCATTTGCATAAGTACCTGGCAATGAGTATGTATTAGGTTTGGATTCTCCTTAATTATGTGATGCTACTTAACACTTACAAATACTTCATCACATGTGTGACAAATCTTCTTATCGTTTGATTTGCCTTGAAGCGGAGAGAACTATGCAATATTAGGAAGCTTTTCCTCCTGACAATTCTGATAAACTATTTCACAATTGTACATGAAACCCTTCACCTTGACTAGGACAGTTGCAGTACACGAAAATTGCTCCGGAGCAAAACATACTTACTCCTTTTTACTCCGGTTTACTAGCAGAAGAAGAAAAAAGAGAAAAGTAATTGTCTAGTTTAGTGACTCTAGTGATAGAGGTCCATTTTCAATGAGGTTTTTTTTGCCAATAGGGTGTATTTTAGCCTGTATAAACCGAATCCGAGAGCGGAAATGTGAAATTTTTAACCAATGTTCAATAAACTGAAAAGAATAAGTTGTGATTTATAACACTCATAACACTAACAGTGCTTAAACAAGTGAGCTTATACAGTGGAGCTAGTGTGATGTGGCTTGGTCGCATACCCGAGGCGAAGGATCCGAAGAGGCGCAAAGCCACTGAGAATCCGCCGGACGAGGAATTGATTAACCCGTTGCTGGATTTGCAAGCAAACCTGTGATCTTCTCGTTTGACAGGTTTACTCAAACATAGGGGCTATAGTTAGTTGAAAGCTCGTACTTCAGAAAGTGATGTGGCATAGCCACATTAGTCAGTATTCGGTTGACTAATGTGGCTACCCCACATCGTATTCTGGTGTATTGTCAGACTTCGCTGCCGCTCAGTCGGCTTTAAACTACCTATAACCCTTATGTTTAAGTAAACCGGACAAACGAGATGATCACAGGTTTGCTTGCAAATTCCAGCAACGGGTTAATCAATTTCTCATTCGGCGGATCCTCAGCGGCTTTGCGCCGCTTCGGATCCTTCGCCTCGGGTATGCGGCCAGGCCGCATCACACTAGCTCCGCTGTGTAAGCTCATTTGTTAAAGAACTGCTATTGTTAAGACTGTTATTAAGCACAACTTATTTCTTCAGTTTATTTAACTACGGTTGAAAATTTCACATTTACGCTCTCGGATTCGGTTTATTTAGATTGAAATACATTCTTTTGGCAAAAAACCTCATTAAAATTGGACATCTTTCACTTTCTAAACTAGATAATTCTCGAGTACTTTTTCAAATGGACGTAAGTAACATTGAGAGCCTCTCTTTGTTTACTTTCTCTTTCGTTTATTACGACGTCATTACAACACTTTGTACTAATTTTCCAGTACATATCGAAAGCCGACGGTTTTTACTACAATATTATGCAAAGAGTAGAGTAGTAAATGTTGAAATGGCCGAGTAATGAACAGAAAAGAAACACCTCAAAGAGAATCTCTCATTGTTACTTACGTCCATTTGAAAAAGTACTCGAGAATTATCAAGAGAAAGAAGAGACTACAGGAACGATTTTCTCATTGTTTCCTCCGGAGTACTTCAAGTTTCTCTTGGCATTGGAACAAACCTAACACTTTCTACGCAATATTACTCACCGGACAAAAAGGCGTGAAACGAGAAATTTCCACAATACATCGTGCAGCACCTCCAGCGAGGGTTGCTGATGTACGAAGCAGCGCGGTGGAACAGTCACCCTCCGGGTACTAGATCACAAATCCTCAAGGTGAATAATGCAATGAATGCAATAATCAGTGGATACAATTTAGTTTGCAACACTCCGTGAACTAGCAAGTGTTTATCGACTGCTTTTTTCCAACACGCAATCCACAATGAAATTTCTTCGCCGAATCAACATCTGAATAATCTTGGCTCTACTGGCTACTTTACTATCAATATAATACTTCGCTCACCTCTGGAAGAAACAATTATTTTCACGCAGAAGAATTTGACAACGACATCAACATCTATGATCGAATATCACTATTTCGCACAACAGCAACTTTTCTTATTGAAAACACTTTTGATTGCGGAGATTCGGCTCGATCCGTAAATCACTTGCACTAGCAGTATAATCCGCTCCCCCGAGAACGGGAGGAAACACCACCGAAATTCACTGCTGTGCATCTCCAGTAAAATACCGTAAAGTCCCATAACAAAAAATCGAAAAAAAACTATGTCCCGAAAAAACACAAGTCCCGAAAAAATCGCGAAAACGGCTAAGTGTCAGCCGTCGATGAAAAAAATACAAGTCCCAAAAGCGGGCTGCGCTATTACGATGTTCGCCCGCCGTTTACTAGCCATGGCGGACGAAATCAAAATTTCATTAGCCATCATGCCTCAGCAGAAAGTGGGTAGACTTAAATGCAACCCGGTCAAAAAAAGCGGACGAACATGGTCAGGCGATTTAAACAGTTTGACGCAGCCTCCTGCCAAGGACGACGTCTCTGTACAGCCAGCATCACTGCCATGAAAGGCAAAACATCGATTTTGAACCGAATGATTAGAAGCTGTATGTTACAAAATGTCGATTTTCTGAATGATATGATATTAAATCATCCCACAAGATGCAAAATGTCGTGTGGAATGCTTGAATATCGAGCATAGTGCCGAACATAATTCTTTGTTTGGGGCTTTATAGCTATAACGCCCCATATATGTCGGTCGCTGTCAAGCTCCATATGATGGTATAGGGTTGCCAGGCGGCTGGTTTGACGTTTAACTCAACTCGCCTGTGCTAATTGCCCCTACACTGTACCAAAAACGAAGAGCAAATTCATATGATATTGTTTATGACCCAGCCCTTTAACATTTGACAGTTGTGTTTTGGATGGCTGCCATTTGATTTTGGTTGCAAACTACATTTCGTTCATGTATGCAAGTATCAAATAATAGTCATACAGAAGTTATATGCAAAAGTTTTGAATTTCAAAATAGCTACTGTACAGGATTGAAATGCGATAATTAATTTTTCAACATCTAAGATGTCGAATTTTAACAGATATTCTCTTATTTACTGTATATATCAAATAGGGGAATCAAATTACTTCCATTATTTCTTAGTATGCGAGTCATCACAAAATTGAATGAAAGATGCTCGAAGAACAAGATGATATTTTATTGGTTTTTGAATGGACCGTCAGTTCAAATCAAGGAATGTGTTATCTATATTTAGTTCATATATAAAACAGTTCGCTTTTATTTTATTCACGGAATTTAAATCTATGTTTAATTTAGCCTGTCATGCGGCACATTGAAATATTATTACCACGATCTATGTACTTAGTCCTATCTATATCTAAACCTTTAATATCACACAAATTCTACCCTAAATTTTTAATATAACCTAACTGCCTATAGGAGTGACTTTTTATGATTTTTTTATGGATGTCAATATTTTTGAATGCATGGTGAAATACAATATGTTGGTTATGTAGTGCATTATATAAAGAGTTAAGTGCCATTTACACGATTTGTCAGTCTTTCTTCGTACTGCACGTCAACGAAAGGTATAAATTAATTACCTATAGAACTTTTTTTAAAAGGGCTAATAAGCATGCTGTCAAATCTCACTCTGAGGGGAAATTCCACACAAACCATTACTTGCCGATCATTAGTAACAGCAGTAGACGAAAGAGAAAACTTTTCTCTTTCATAAATTGTGGACATCCGTTCTCGATGAGCTACGGTTTATTCGCAATTGTCTCTTAAAGTAAATTTTGACAGTATGCTTATAGGCCGTTTAGAAAAACACGCGTGCTCATGATGACATCATAAACGAGCTTGTTTACTAGGTGTTGGAAAGTAAAAGTTTCAAGTTTTTGAAGTGTGCTATAATCAAAAATCCCCATGTTGACGTAAAAAAGCTCTCTAAACTATCAAAAAATAAGGTTAAAGTTTCATGCAATACTCAATGGAAACGTTCACACACAATGACACAACGGCACGAAACGTTTTAACGTACGGTACGTGTGAATGTGCGCATAAGACATGCATTCAACTTATCCTGGCGAAACGGTGACGTGACTTTGATGTTGTGTTCCGTTGATGGAAACTGACGAATCGTGTAAATCGTACTTTAAGGAGAAACGTATACAAGTGATAAAATTATTAATAAAAAGATACATGGTATACACATTTAAACACATTTGTAGAGAAAAGAGCTTATAACTACTAGAGGACGCATGTCACTGCTACCAGATTCTGAAACCGATTGAGTCGGAATCGGTTGTTGCATAATCCATACTGACTCCATTCAGAATTCCGAACCGTTTCCGGAATGGGTTTAACTGGGTACAGGTCGCATGTCGCTGCTAACACTGAAAATTTATCATCTCGCTCTCACATATGCTAGGCACATTAGTACTTCCACCACCAGAACTTGTAGCGGAGTTGTTTAAGGCTGATCGAAATGTACAATTAAACTGCATTACCGGGTTGTAGTCATTTTAGTAGTTAGGCTCACAAACAAAGAATCCGGTGGTGAGCGTTAGCTAGAAAATATTCTCACTATAGATGATTTTGAATCACATATAGTTGGAAAGCTGGGAATATTTTTGGCCTGAGGAAAATTGCTTGTGCCACACAATTGGACTAACAAGCGATAGGATTATCAATATTTCGTTAGCATTACATTTTTCTAAAAGTTTAACGATATTGAAGACGTATTGAAGATTTTGTCCTTTGCTGTTTTACCCATCAATTTCTTCCTAATTATCAAGGTCACATCGATGTCGGTTGATGGTATTTTATCAGATTTTACTGCAGCTTTGTACAGTTCTTTCAATTTAAATTCCAATAACAATAACTCTATGCTGCGATTAGAAAAAAGGCAAGTGCATTTGATTTCTGACAGCAGGAAATATTTTCCGTCGAGGAAGCGTTTTCTTCAAATAAACCTCTCCGATTAATGTGATCTCCACCGGATTCAGTTATCATTTCAGAGATGCTTTTATTTCGTCGTACTCGTAGTTTTCTTTTCCCGTTGTCGCCTTCTTTCGCCTTTAAAGTACGTTCTACCAAGGTCTCGCAAAGTTGCACCAGATAACCGGAACAATGACAGTGTACTTCTTGAAAGGCATCGGCCAAGCATCTCTTTGGCCACAATCGAACACTTGAGCGATGGCGATTTATGATAGTACATATTCGACGAGGTTGACGGTTATTGAAACGCCTATGATAGTATATATCTTCAATGCGAGTTTTCTGTGAAGTGTTATTAAAATTAGTTAATGAATAAAGCTATTTTTAATACTACACACCCAGCCTGTATGGATACCGACTCGCAGAATCTGAGCGGTGGCGATTTTGCTCTTTCCGTAACAGCGTTACCCAGCGCATCAATGGCATGGTCTAGAAACTTGTTACCGATCAGAATATCGACGATGGCATGAGCAAATATCTCTTTTTTAAAGCCAACTTTGATACCGGAAGAGAATTGCTCCATTTTCTTGGGTTTTCTTCATTTCATGCACACGAAAGATACCGTCACAAATACTAAAAAAATCCGGCTTCCAACAAATCAGCCTACGGTGCTTAGTTCAGGATTGTGATTCCGATTTTGAATCGCAACATGGAGCTTGTGGGTAGCAATCTGAGAGACTTCGACGACCTGCAAATACGGAAAATACAAACCTCAACCAATTTCACTTTCCATCATCTGATATGCCTCATAACTAACACAAAATGCATAGAAATGCTGAGTTTAATTAATTTTATTACAGGAACGATTTTCTCTGGAGTACTTCCAGTTTCTCCAGGTACTGGAACAAACCTAATATAAACAATATTTTGCTGAAGTTACCCGACGCACCAACGAACGAAAATAGTGTTTACATTACACTTCCAGTGTTGCGGATTTAATTGTTCGTTGCTTTGATTTTCAAAGTTCGTATTGTAATTGTAAATGCAATTGATACTGAAACAAATGGAAGCTTTTCATGTTAAAGATATTTTTCTTTTTCGAATCACATTAATGATTTTGTATATCCTTTCAAAAGAAAAGTTAAAAACTTTTGAAGGTGCAATATTATTTTTTGTATGCAGTGCAGATCATGGCAATCCCTCATGGGTTCAAACTCCCCACAGCCCTTCAGAAAGACTATAAATATAGTTCGTGTCATATTGCACAGTAATTAATACCAGAATACCGGACTATGGTGATGATGTTTTTATGGGTTCAACCGGTTCAACTCATTTCAAACACCATGAGCTTGGGGTATTATTGACTTTTCGTTTGCTCGGGACATCGTTCGCATGTGTCACAACATCCTGAAATTTATTTAATTCTCTTTCGTGATCTAGTGTATCCAATAAGGAAATCAGACCAATATGCACACAGGATTGGCCATTATCCAGAGCCGTAAGCGGAAGACAGTCGAGCATGCCCGTGAAAAATTTCCAGATTTGGCATACCTTTTAACCCTCCGGAAGTCGCGCTTATGGCCCACTGAACGAGCAGCCGCTGGTGCACTAAGACGATATCGCTAGAGCTGCGTGCACTAGCGCGACAGGCAGAAGGTTAACTAAATTTCTAACTAGCAGGACCGCGATCCTCTTACGATTCAGAGCCTTTATGATCGGTAATAGTAGGTAATCGTCATTAGTTCGACCGAGCAATAATTCCGACTAATGTCCAATTAACAGATAGTTAGTGTTCGGTGCCCTTCCACCTATTCTAAAATAATTCATCTGATCGTAAAACTGGTCGTACTCAAACTGTTGCCGAAGTTTTATCTCTTGTACATTTGACTACTTAGACAGTATTTCCTTTACCTTGTTACATTTGAGCTTCGGTCAGCTGTTTGCTCTTTTGTAGTTCCAAGGAAGCTGCTGATGATATCGTACATGCCCAACTGGATCTTTGAATCAAGACGCTTGTATCCTTCCATAGCACCGGTTTAGATTTTTATTTTGGGAACGCTACAGTGGAACAAGCGACGATATTTGCAAAACTTTTTCGCAAACGCATGCGGTTTTTGCGACTGCACTGTTACCATAGAAAAGAAAACAAAATATAGTAAAGCTTCTCTCATGATCGCATGAAGCGCTTCAAACGATTGTCATTTGATTCAGTCCTAACACTGAAAACAGATGAAACACGAATGATGGAACAGTGTAAATTGTGATGATAATCATATATGCCATCGCTTACTTTATTCGAGTGCAAGTGATTCATTTGGTGTTGTGCTCATCATGTGAAAATCATAAACCAGCTCATTGCAATACAGACATGAAGTCATTCGATTTTGAACTCATTCTTTTTTCGGATGATTGCCATTCGAAATCATCAACATCGAGTTTTCAGATAGTTCGTATTACAAATCATTCGCTATATTGCAACAATTTTTGTTCAGTGTAGGAACAAATCTAGGCTGGGTTTTCAAAAGGTCCTAAGCGACAAAAGTAAACAAACTGAGTTATTCACACCATACCACTCCTATCTAACCTTACTATCGTAACACACGAACCGGATTCTCAAAATAAAACTTTTAGCCAAATTTTAAAATAAATTATAAAACGGCGTACACGTTTTATCCACCACATATTTCTAAATAACATATACGTCCTTTTGATTTCCCACGGTCGTATATACATTTATTTTAGAATCGCAAGAATGTAAAGATACGCGCGTAGCAAAAAGTCGTAAGTGACATTTAATAAATTATTATTGCAACGTCACATACGCTTATAATAAAAGGACCGATATCCGACTTTTTCAAAATTATTTTTTAGTTTCATATACGCTCTTTAAAAATGAATTGCCATTGCATTGCCAGTCCACCAGCATGAAAAAATCAATTGCAATGAACTTTCCCTATCCAATGCTTCTAATACGGACAGAACGACTAGATTTCTCATTCAATGGTGATATTGCTAGTATTCAACGTCATCAACGACCTACGTACAGTATTGCACTATGAAATTCAAATCAGCCAACAGATACTTTTTGTTAGAGAGGAAGCAAATGCTTACAACTATGTTTGGAAACGAATGTGCCGGCTTTGGACTCGAACCGCCGCCACCGAAGAAACCGTTTCATCGCATGAACCATGTCGACGCGACTGACTGGCGTAAGGAGAACAACGTCAACAAAAATGATGGAACTTTTTACAAGTTTGGCATTGTACTTAACATCTAATATTTTTATTTATTGTCGTCAAACAAGAGTAGACCGTTTTGTTACAACGATAAAATATAGTATACACTTAAAACATAAAATACTAATAACTAAACTAGACACTATCTGGTTCACATAGCACTACTTTAGGATGTTCTTTATAAGCGAATAGAATTGAAATATTTTTTTAATTTGCTTTTTGTCATTGTTAAGTCAATAGCTTCGCAGTGCTTGTTGTAAGTTGCCATCATCTGATTTAATGGTCCAAACTTGGCATAATTTGTACGATAATTGTTTGTTATAAATGTATTTCGGATTCGTAACTGCCGGGAAGGTATATAAAAATTAAGTTTAGATAGAAGTTCGACTGAATCAATACGACACGAAATTATATCGTTTAGAAATGAAACCATTGCATATTCTCGGCGCTCTTTTAGTGTTTGGATGTTAATGAGCATACAGCGAGCTTTATAAGATGGGAGAGGAAATCGTGTCCAACCTATTTTGCGAAGTGCAAACAATAAAAATTGCCTTTGTACTGATTCTATTCTTTCTTCATGTGTGATTGAGAAAGGTGACCAAACTATGCTACAATATTCCAGTATTGACCTTACATACGAGATGTATAATGTTTTAATTGTATATGGATCATTAAAATTGTAACTAAAACGCTTTATAAATCCAAGCATGTTATTTGCTCTATTGATGATTGTGTTGTAATGGTCAATGAATGTTAATTTTGAATCTAGAATGACTCCCAAATCTTTAACTCTTTCGCACTTTTGTACCACTTGATTTCCTAGAGTGATTGAAATGTCAGGTGTATTTCGTTTCCTACTAAAAGTTATTGCATTACATTTTTTTACGTTTAGTTGCAGAAGGCTTTTGTTACACCAGAGGTAAAACATATGTATTTCTTCCTGTAATATCTTTATGTCTTGTTCGTTCCTAATTTCTAAAAAGAGCTTCATGTCGTCGGCATAGATAAGAACTTTTATGTTTTTGAGAATGTATGATATGTCGTTTACGAATAAAATGAACAAAAGTGGGCCTAGATGGGAGCCTTGAGGAACTCCTGATGTGACTTGAATGGGATTCGATTTCTTCCCTTTAAATCTAACTATTTGTTGACGGTTAGTTAAATATGATTCGAGCCATTTGAGAAGACCTGATTCAATTCCTAATTTTTTCAGTTTGAATAATAGCAAGGGTATGTCGATACGATCAAATGCCTTGCTAAAGTCCGTGTAAAGAGCTTCAGTGTAGTTTCCATTCTCCATTGCAATCAATGAGTAGTTAACGAATTCTAGTAAATTTGTATTAGTTGAACGTCCTTTGAAGAACCCATGCTGCATGTTAGTAATTCTGTTTTTGATTTGATTGAATAGTTTTTCGTTAACGATTGCTTCAAAGAGTTTAGGCATACATGACATAATGGCAATTCCACGGTAGTTACATATGTCAGATTTTTTGCCACTTTTAAAAATGGGTACCAGGTACGAGCTTTTCCATAAATTGGGGAAAATGCCAGATTCAAGCGACATGTTAAAAAGCCAAAACAGAGGAGCTGTGAGTTCCAACGCTAAGTTCTTCATAAATACGGGTGGGATCCCGTCAGGTCCAGAACCTTTGGAGGCATCTAGTTTGTTTAGAGCCTCCATAATATCTTGCACACTGACATGATTGACGCCAATGTCTGTGGTGAATTCTGGGAAGAAACCGAAATATTCGCGATCACGATCTTCTTCAGAAAATGTGGTATAGATGTCTTGAAAGAAGGTTGCGAAAAGATTGCAGATTTGTTCCGCGTTGACACCGACATTTTCTTTAAGTTTCATTTTTGAAGGGAAGTTTTCCGATTTTAAATTATTTTTAACATGATTAAAGAAATTTTTTGGGCAAGATTTTATTTGAAGTTCGGTTTTTGAGTTATACTCTTCAAATGCTATTTTAATGGATAGGTTTAGTTGATCGCAAATGTCCAAATAGTTAAATAAGTTCCTTTCATTTCTGATTTTTTTATACTTTTTGTGGGCCTTTTGTTTACGATTTTTTAAATTTTTAATTTGCTCGTTATACCAAACTGGATATTTTGTGTTGCCTTGTCGCCTAATTTTTTTCAGTGGTACTTGTTCAACTATTATATCAAACAATTTTGTGTAAAAGACGTCTACTGAATTTTCGATACTTGTTTCATTTCTAAACAACGTTTGCCAATCTATACTGCTTAGTCTTTGTTTTATGTTGTCAAAATTTGCCAATTGAAATTGAAAGGCCTCTTCGTACTCGCAGTCATCGGGTCTTTTGTTATCATGTACAAATACAGAAAACTCTATTGCTGTATGAAACGCTTCATTTTTCCATAGTGGAGTTAATGATTCGGTGACGCAGAAGTCTTCAAGAATGTTTGTGAATAATAAATCTAAATAACAGTTTTGCTGATTTCTAACATGATTAATTTGGTTAAGTCCTAAACTTGCAGTTTTGTCAAATATGGCCTGCAGAGTTTCGTTATCCCCAACGACTGGAAGTAGAATGCTTTCATTTTCAGTGTCTGGAAAGAAGTCAATGCTTCGTTGATTGAAGTCACCATAAATATGAACTTTTACCTCTGGGGGGAGCTTGGTTATAATGTCTTCGGCAATAAGAAAAAACTTTTCAAATGTATCTTTGCGGGCATTATTTGGGGGGAAGTACACACAGGCAAATATATGTGTTTCACCTGCCAGATGGGTTTTAACCCACACATGCTCAAATTCTTTAAATTTCCTTGTAGTAATGATTTCTGCATTAAATTTTGATGTAATTGCTATTAAAACTCCCCCTCCTGACTTCTTTTCAGACATATGAATGTCTCGGTCAGCTCTAAACACATTGTAGCTGTTCCCGAAAACTTCTTCACTTCTAACACTTTCGTCCCAACTAGTTTCTGTAGCCAAAATAATTGTATAGGAGCTACTTAAAATATTCTTGTAAATTTCATTCATTTTCGATGCACTTTTCATTCTATTAAAATTTTGACAGTAAATTAAAATTTCTACTGACGACTCTACTTGAGGAATCGAGATTACCTCTTTTTGTTGTCGTTCAAATGGCGTCGAATCTTGGAAAACTACGGTGTCCTCGTCATTTCCTTCTTCTAGGGAATGCGTCAATGTCGTCGAAAACACGAATGTTGAGAATGGCACGCCTTACACAAAACTGTTGACAAGCGCTCCGATGTTGGGTGCATTTGCATCGTCGACCGTGGTAAATCATCCACTGGATAGGGATTCAATGTCGGTCCTCTTTGAAACTGAATTGTTGGCCTATAGTTCGTGGGGGGTCCTGAGAAATGATCTTTTGCAGCCGCAAGAAGCACTCTATCCGGTGGCAGGAAACTATTGTTGTAGTGACTACTCGTATGGTTTTTGTTATAATGGGTGTTGCCGGCCCTAAATGTGATTCTGCGATTGGTATTACTCGTATGGTTACTATTAACTGGCTGTCGTGAGTGGCGCGCTGCTTGCTCTTGATCAGGTCGAGGAAAATTTGTGGTGCTTTTGTTTTTTTCATTAACGTTATTATTATTATTTCGCCTCGATCTTTTTTTACGTCTTCTAGCCTTTTCGGCCTGTTTTTGCTGGTTCAGGTTTCTTAATTTGCGTGCATCGTAATCGCTCCAGTCTGCTTTCCATACTTTCCTTGTACCCAAAAAGCGCCAACCTGAGTTATCGATATTTTTGTCGTTATTTAATTCGGCTTCCAAACTGGGGCATGAATCAAGCGATGATGTAGCGTTTTGACTTGCCGTTATGTTTGATGAAAGCGCCTTAAGTTCGTCGAGGATATCAATAGTTAGCGCAGAATTTGTGAAGTTTTGACTGGTGGATATGTTCGCTGACAGAGACTTAAGCTCGTCAAGAATATCAATCCCCAGCGTCGGGTTTGACGTCATAGTAACACTAGCCGCTGTGTCCAGAGACAGTTGATTAAGCTGGTTTATTTCATCATTCATGGTGCGCAGTTCAGCTGATAGCTCTGACGTCACTGTTTTCAGCGTGCTATAGACATTATTTTTCGTTGTCGTCATTGCTGTATCGAATAGCGAGGTAATGTGATTTTTAATGGCAACAACACTTCCAGTCAAACTGCTGTTTTTGTTTATTGCTATCAATTCCTGTTTTATTGTTGTAAGCAAAATTTCTAGGCCATCGATCGCTTCGTGAACTATGTTAGGCTTCTCCAGTTGAAACGCGAGCCGGTGCATTACTTCCGTATTGGCTTGCAGTTGTGATTCCAGAAGTTGTTGTTGTTCAATAAGCCCTTTGAACTCAATCTTGGCCTGCATCAATTCTTGACATGATTCACAGCACGGTAATAGATACGAGTTGATGTCCACCCTCTTGTCCTTCTTCCGCAGTGATCCCCTCGGAACAGTCACTCCAATGCAAGCGGCGTGGAATTTTCTTGGGCAACCTATACACGTCCACATAACTGTATCGGCGGAAGTGTCGAAAGTGCAAATTTCGCAACTCATTATGATTGATGTACACACACGAAAAGCTGAATTAATAAAAAACTAAATGAAATATCGCGCACGGCACCTGGATCGAACGATAAAAGCGTGCGAACTTGACGACGACTTGTTGTGAATAGCCCATTGGCATAAACAAACGAGCGAACTCCGAACTTAAAATTTAATAGAAGGCACCACTTATTACAAGAACCTCTGGTTTGTTCTCACTGACCACAGCAAGTCGCAGTCTGTTTAGATATTAACTACCTACATACTCGTTACATACAACTCGCTTTCCAATATGGATCAGCGTGCACTAGATACGTTCGGTCACTAATCGAGAAATTCAAATTAAGTAAGTTCTCACTGGTAACATCCAACTGTGAGCTACTTGATAGCAATAACACAAATGCGCTTAATAGATCACTTCACATGTAATGTAATATCTGACCATTCACGACAAAAATTTACCTTCTTCCCGCCGCAGACAGTGCACTCAACGTTCTTCGGGAGTAAATAAATAACTGTACACCATTCACTTCTGGAAAATTCACGAAATCGGAGAAAACATTAAATTGTCCTAGGTCGTATGGACAAAAATAAATAAACATTAACAAACGTTCCTTACGTCGTTTGCCTTATTGTTTACATCGCGCGTATGGGAAGAAACGGAGAGGAAAAGGATAATTGACGTTTCGTCTGTCGAGACTGCTACACTCATCCCAGTGCGCCAAAAATCGTGCGAATCGTGCTCCAATATGGCGTTTGTATTTGACGTTCCCATTCCGAGCCATTAGAGAGAGAGTGATTCAAATTTGCGTTTCTGCTTTTTGAATTATTCTCCTCTCTGTTCTTTTTTCATGTTGCATCTTGCATCGCGACGATTTCTTTTCTTTTTAATGTGTTTGATTTTTTTTACCGATGGACGCGTTTTCTGGTGGTCCAAAAATTTGTTTTTGATAATTTTGTAATTGTAATTTATTAAATACATATGGGAATATTTTCGTAATAAATTATAAAGCTCGGTGGATCAGGTGAGTTAACAGTTTATCAAACTTGTAGTTAAATAACGAATTAACAATCGCATGCCTGCTTATTTTTTTCAGATCAACTAACATCGACTAAAGTGACACGAACCCAACCTCAACATGGGAATCACGTTCTGTAATCCGCACGAATCTCTAATTGAGAGTAAAAATAGCCCCAGAACAATCGTGTGCTAGTGTGATGATTTTTATTTCATATCCGGATCTACCGCAAGTACGTGAATCCTATGTTTGTAATATCGCGAACATCGTTGATAAGTTGACCGAATACTGCAGCAAGGAAAATTGCACGGAATTATGCTGCTCAGGAAAGCAAAATACCAGTATAGGATCGTCCCGTTTACAAAGCCCCTGGAAGCTCATCCGGAGGCATCGGTACATATCCGGAAGATGTCATGGGGTGAGTGTCATATTTAAGTGGCTTGCTGACTATTTGCTGCATCTGTTTTATTTAAGGATTATCCGTTACAAGTTAAAAACAACACTTTTTGGGTCACTTAGATGTGTTAAGATGTTGATGGTTAGATATTCCGTGAATCAGTTCGAGTTGCCATCTTTCATGGCTATCTGAAGGTTGATTGATTTGTTTAAAATATGTTGGCTGTTTCTACCTTGAAGGGGCTAAGAGATTTTGCTAGTTCCAGTTTGAGGTCCGTAATAACGTTATATCTCTCGTCCGACGTATCCTTCCACCGTTCGGCCAAACAGTCTAGTGTCCTGCACCTTTAGTGCACGATTCCGCTTCCGGGTTGTCGTTCAAGGAACGAACTCGCGTATGTTGTTACATTCATTCACTCTAGAACTGGGGAAAGTACTCTGATTTGTCTTAATTTGAATATTATTGTCTCCTTCACATAGACGACAAGCTTTTCCTACCATAGAGTGTCTAGGAGATAATCCCTGTCCCCACCGCTTCGGTATGTTTCGGGATGGTTACAAGCCTTGTTGCCGTATTCAAATCGTCAGCAGTGGAAGCACTGCACTGGGATAGGACCTGATAGTGATGTATTCGAAGAAATATGATATATTGATATTTGGGGTGGTGGTACGAAAAAATCCATGCTCGTCAATAGGGAGGATTATGGTGATATGACATGTAGCAAACATTGAATATGTCGTATGTGCAAATGAGAGCCTCGTTTGCTTTTTCTTCCGCTAATAACATGGTCACATTTGTGTTTGCTACTTAAAATACGATTTATACCCGATTCAGACGATACATCAGCTTCCGTCAACGGCAAAGAACGTCGACGTCACGTCACCATTCAAGTCAAAATAAGTTAAATGCGTTTTTCGTGTGCCTGTTTACACGTTCCGTGCCGTTGATGTGCGTGAATGCCTTCAACTAACTGCATGTAACTAATTTTGACGTTCCGTTGACGTGCTGTACCGATGACTCGTAGATTGCAGACTGATGACTCTCATTTCCAGCCCGACTACTTGAGGAGCATTGTTTGGGAATAACGATTGATCCAGTCCAAGCGAGAATTTTGCCTGAAAACCACCATTGCTGGCCACGACCATCTTTACCGTAGCTTGGGATATGAAAAAGGCAGTGTTGATGTGGTACTTACTTAACGGAAGGCTCCGACTCAGTGACACTCCCATAAGTACCACGGATTGGGTAGTGAGTGGGTTGTTAGTCAGGATTCGCCTCAAGCAAGCGATACGACTGAGAATTTATTTCTGTGCATAAGATGTTTGAATAGTTTATTAACTAGGATACGTAAATGTTCGCGATGCGAAGGTGTTTGACCTCTGGATAACTATTTGTTTCATCGAAAACAACTTGAACAACTTGAAGGAGCGTTGTCGACAATATAAAATGGACCATAAATTATTGATTTAATTTAATTGATTTATTGGCCTAAAAGTGAGCCAATGAATATGACAATAAAACGTATTTTCTACGTGCTGGTATGACTACTGCGAATTGGTAGCTGGCTTCTGATTCTTCTCGAGAAACTATCAATTCTCATTTTTTTTCACTCAGACAATACCATGCGTATTCCTCACGCACCTTAAATGCCCAGTGGATTAGTTCCCTATTTGGTAAAATAAACACTAAACAAACAAATAATTTAGTTTGCTCAGTCCAAAGAGATGTCAGCTTGATTGGCATCAACCGGCGGATCCGTGTTCCCTTGCAATGCCATCAAATCAAAGAACATTTAAACTTACATACGACACACTATGTGCAATTCTGAAAATAATGAGTAATGGTAATATAATTATTTGCAATAAAATAAAATCGGAAAATTAGTTGAATAACCAAGGTAGTTCATTTTCAAAGATAGCAATGTTGATGAATCACCTTACAAAATAGGTAATAAGGGACGCGGACGAAAATAGCTGACCACCGCCAGGATGCGCTCATATTATATTGGGACGATAAATGTTTTTTATGTAAAAATGTCTGAGGAACGCGATGGCATTAAAATTTTCAAAATTAAAATATATGTATTGAGAGAAAAATTAACTTTTAATATTTAACTGAAAAAATTGCATAGTTGGCAGCGCTGTCGGCAAAAATAATGTTTTTTTCTAGACTCCTTGAACATTTTTCTTCAAAAGCCATCTTGTGGTTTGATTCTAGAGTAAATAGAACCGGAGATATGATCAAAAGAAAATCAAGGGTTTTGGCAATTTTCCAAAACGGGGGGTGCTCCCATGACTCGAGGGGTGGTTCAATTGACACAAAAATTTGGGTTTTTTTATATTGGCCCTAGATGAACAATTCCTCCAAATTTTGTTCAAATCCGTGAAGGTCGATGTCAAGTTTGCATCTTTTTACATTTCTTATAAAAGAAATGTATAGAATTCGCTCAAACTTTCAAGATGTTTTCCGAGGCCCGGAGGGCCGAGTCTTATATACCAATCGACTCAGCTCGACGATTTGGGACAATGTCTGTGTGTGTGTGTGTGTGTGTCTGTGTGTGTGTATGTAACGGACAAATTCTCATTCGTGTTTCTCAGCAATGGCTGAACCGATCTTATCCAAACCAATTTTAAATGAAAGAACTAAAAAACAGTATGAACGCTATTAATTTGTTTTTGATTCTGATGTTTAGTTTTTAAGATATGAATGTTTGAATGCGTAAAAATGGCGTTTTTTGCGGTTTTTTTAAATTATCTTCCGGAATTGACAATATAGATTAATAATTTATATGTTTTAGACAGCTTAAACGAATACCTTTCGAACAAGCTATAGATTGTTGAAATCGGACCATTATCAAAAGAGATATTTAACATTAAATGCGGACGAAAGATTTCTATCATTTCCCATTGCCAGAAATATCACCAAAACATGTGATCTATTATTAACGCCAAAACGGCTTATTTTAGGTCAATAGTATCTTCGGAGAATTTAATGGTGGTAATATGCTCTTTCTTTTGGTATTGTGTTTTTGCTGATTAATCCCCCTATGAGTGAGATATTTTCACAAATTTTCTTGGAAGTGATTATAACGAAATGATGCCTTCAGCAAATTTGTAGCTCTTACTTTTGCGAATAACTTTACTGAAAACTTCAAATATCTATTTTGAATACTTTAAAAGTTATGGCTTGTTGTTTGTGGATTATTCTTCCATTGAAATAAGCCAAACATTATTTCGATAATCGAATTTTGTATTACATTTTCTATCTACAACCGCTAGAAATAATCACCGAACACTTCCAAGGAAGGAACTTGATAACTTATCAGTGCAAAAATGTTCATTTGTGCGAACCTTCTGACTGCAATTTTTCTAACTTATGACCATCGGATCGATCTGAAACCTTTCGGAAAATGAAAAGCGAAATAAATAACTCCAAGCAACGGCGTAGCCAAGAGAAGGTTTTAACACCATACACCCCCCCCCCCACCACACAAAAAGAATATTGGATTGGAGTTGAAAATTTATTGATGCAAACTGATTTAATTCAATATTACTATAACATTATCTGATCCGTAGATTGATAACCTGTTGTTGTAAACATCATGAGGACTTTTGATAAATTGTCGGAATGGGGTCCTGATATGTAACTAATCTATTGGTCTTGATTTCACAGTTGTCTAATAGCATCAATATCAAATTCATGCCTGAAAACATTCCAATAGAAAATTCCAGAGTTCTGTAATCAATCATAATCCTCAGATTTCTTTTCAAATTTTCAGCTTTTTTCCTACACAATATTACGAAAGCTTATTACACAATTTTTCCTAATAGGTTTGTGAAAATTATAAACTATTTGAAATTTTTTAATAGTTTTATTTTTTATTTAACCGTAATTTTTTAAAAAAAATAGTGATCATCGCTTCACAACGTAGTCTATTTTTCATGGTTTGCGGTGAGCACGAACTCTCGAATTGCTGAACTGAAAATTATGGAATAGAAATTAATTTTTAGTATTCATTACAGACCCGCTGTGCCCTAAGACGATTTCGCTAGATTTTTAGAGCACTGTGCACTAGACTGCCCAGAAAAATGATAAATTTTTGAAAACTCAATCGGCCCATCCCTGAGTTGATTCCTAGTCCCACCAGGAGTACTTGTACCAAATTTGAAGCAAATCGGACAAGTCTAACTACCGGACCAACGTGCCTGAAGTTTATATTGGATTTTTCAACAATTTACATGGAGAAAACTCACTAGCTCGTATTTTCGCCGCTAGGTGGCACTGTATACAACGTATTATCACTGTAAGTGAAAATAAGAAAGATATTTTAATTATCTACAACTTTGTCGAAGACTGCTAGTAAATCCGGCTATGTTGAAAGAAGTTATTGAACTTTTAACGAAGTGATGTCTGAGTCAGTTTTGCATGGGGCCTAGCAGTGCATGGTTGTGTATCAGTACTCGACTCCCGCGAACTATATATTTTTGTGAAATAATGGTTAGATTTAGCCGAATAGTATGTTTACAAGAATTATAGTAAATAATACGAGTTATGTTTTGGTTGGAAAATTTTAGTTCCATCTGTGACCGCATAGAGGGCGCCACTACTAACTTTTCATAGAAGAGAGATAGAGTATCAAGATGTTCAGAAGAAATACTGGAAAATGCCTGTTCTATAACCTTGTAGAAGACACCAAATTTCTATCTCTCTCCGTTGAAAAGTTAGTGTTGGCGCCCTCTATGCGGTAACAGGTGGAACTAAAATTTTCAAAGCATGACTCGTATTATTTACTATAATTCTTCTGAACATACCATTGAGCTAAACCTAACGATTATTTCACAAAAATGTTTAGTTCGTGTGAATCGAGTACTGATACACAACCATGCACTATTAGGCCCCATGCAAAACTGACTCAGACATCACTTCGTTAAAAGTTTAATAACTTCTTTTAACAAAGTCGGATTTACTTGCAGTCTTCGACAAAGTTGTAGACAATTCAATTATCCTTCTTATTTTCACTTACAGTGATGATACGATGCATACAGTGCCACCTAGCGGCGAAAATGCGTGCTGGTGGGTTTTTTCCATGTAAATTGTTGAAAATTCCCATACAAATTTCAGGCTCGTTGGTCCGGTAGTTAGACTTGTCTGATTTGCTTCAAATTTGGTGCAAGTACTCCTGGTGGGACTAGGAATCGACGCAGAGGTGGGCCGATAGGGGTCATTTTTTTGTCACCGTACTGTGCACCCAGTGCATTAACGCAAGTGACGGAAGGTTATCGAAAAGTTTTGTGAAAATGAAAGTTCCAGTAATGATGATGATTTTCCCAAACGGTTCGTTTTCGTGAGGTTTTTATTTGTTCTTTGGCATTAGGATTAGCGATAATAATTCAAATCAAGAATACTACTGGGAAGTCAGCTTTAGAAAAAGTCGATGTCGAAGTAAAATTTGAAACTATGCACGCATGTACTACAGAAATAGCGTGATATCAGGAGCTGCGATTTCATTTCAACGCTTTTTTGTGAAAAGGGCGATACTTACAAATGTAAACATAGGGCTTTTTTCTTACATGCGAATGAGGGCTTTGAAACGCAACAAATTAACCCAAAAATTTTGATTCTACGATATTGCTTTCTTAAACTACAGCAAAAAATACAACGGGCAAAACTGTATTTTTGTTTGTTTATTTAAAGTTTCGCCCTTCACGCTCCATGCAAACAAACAGGGCGATACTTTTTTTGCTAGCAGTTTAGAGGCGAAACTGTTATTTTCGTATTTTTTAGGATTATCAAACTGATACCAGCTGTAAATAGTAACAATGATCTCTATTGAAAAAACCCGGACGAAATCGGTTGTGCAAAAAGGGTGGTTATTGTAAAAAAACGTAAGGGCGATACTTCAATGCTGATAGATGGGACCGAAAAAGTAAACAATCGCCAAAGGGGTGATACTATCATTTTGTCAATTTCAATAGCAAAAACAAATTTTAATTTAATAATTTCAAATACTTTATGAAGTTTTGGGTTTCGATCACTGAATCATGCAAGCTAGGATGTCAAAAAACACAATAGTTCTTAAATAGGAAATAAAACCAAGTCTGGAAATATTCACTGTTGATTTTCTTTGAATGGTATCACTGCTAGTATCGCCCTTTCCAAGAAAAAGCGTTGATTTCTCAGTTCTCAGTCGCGTTGGAAATTTGAGTAAAATATAAACTTCGAATCGATTAAAAAAAAATCGTTTTTTTTTTGTTTCAGTACAATATATAACCCCTTTAGGAAAATTCAGTTTTCCCACCACAATATAGATATTTTATTAACAGAGCATTAACAATAATTCGTTGGTATGTCTATTTTATGGGCCATTTTTTTGCTTTCCCATTGATTTGGTTTGAGATTTCTAGCACTGATGTTGTCCTATGCTGATTTGAGCGATTCTCTGAGCCCTGCCACTATCCCATGTAGTATGTGTTATCAAAAACATCGCGAAGCATCAAGTTCTAAATGCTCTCAAACGATATAATATCCGAAGAGAGTGATAAGAGTTATAAAAAATGTCTCATCACGCTGTTAGGTGGATTAAACACGTTTTTTTGATCACTTCGCGTGGAATGACCCATATACAAGAAAAGAAATCATTATTCGAGTTCTAAAATTTTGCAAAAGAAAAAACAGCCACGGTAATATTGCGTTGAAAAAAGGTGCGAAATCGGCAAAGTTCCAAAAAGTCGATTTTTATCAAAAAAAAAATTTCGAGGTAACATGAAATCTCGACGTTTCATGCATTTTAAAGATGTTTGGCATCAAAAATACGAATTCGATTTCTGAAATTTCCCTTTGAAAAAATTTCGAGTTCCGGCTTATATGGGAATTTCATATGTGACCGGACGGTTTAATCTATATTTCCGGACCCATATAAGCGATCCATACGAAATTTTATAGACATATGTGGGGATTATAGGGGAATATTATAGCTATCATTTGGGACTAAGTTTGTGAAAATCGGCCCAACCATTTCCGGGAAACTGATGTGAGTTCGTTAATTTTCAAATATGGCCGCTTTTCCCGGGCACTTCCGTAACCGTCTATGGTGGTCAATGTAGTCAACGAAAGTTTGGTTGGCCGTCGGTGACCTAGAACTTCAAATTTAAGTTGTTTAAAAGGCATTATAGCGAAATTTTTACCTTTTTTGCTTTCATCGGAGTATCGGTTTGAATCGGAATTTGCTATGTGATCGCACGCCACAACCTGTAACTCCGGAACCGGAAGTCGGAACGTGATGAAATTAAACAGCCATTTACGAGGGCGCAACACCTTTCATTTGAAACTAAGTTTGGTTGAATCGGTTTAGCAACTTAGGGGCCGTTCATAAACGTGGACTCATAGGGTGGACGGGTGGTCTAGCAAAAATTTACGTTTGTCTACGAGGGTGGAGACGGGGGGTCTATTTGCAAAAAATATGCGCAGATTTTGATTTTTTTGTAATTTTCGTATTACTAATGGGATTTAAAGCGAATTGGGTTCAACATACTAGTCAATTCAGCTAGATGTATTTATGCAGACACTTCGAAGCTAGTACACTATTGAAGTAACTTCTCTTTAGGCAACCACTCAACCCAGAACCCACGTAATTGGACAAAGCAACAACCTTTCTTGCGTATATTTAGATATAGTAAAATTCAAACTGATTAACTCGAGTGAACGCTTTGTTGTAGAATTCTAGGAATAACACAAAATGACAGTTCTAAAGACGATCTCCCAAAATTCCTCTCCGTAAAAGATTTTGACTGTAAAATCCTGCAGTCGTGAATTATCATCTCAGACACCACTAGCAGACACGCATGGACCATTAAATGTATGAACCAGTTAAAGTTCAAAAATGGTCAAAGTTAAGCATTAAAACCTCCATGATAACAAGAAACGCCCGATTTTTGATTTTGAGGTAATCTGATTTTTCAAATTTTTAATTTAATAATTTCGGTGATTCAAGCTGTGTAGTTAAACTTCTACAACAAACCGTTCACTCGAGTTGATCAGTTTGAAATTTCTTTTGCAATCGTTTACACTAATTTCAAAATCTTGAAACACCCGTTAAATTTTACGTTTTGACCCGGCGCAAATCCTGGCAATCCGATTCTACTATATAAATATTCGCAGTTAAGGTTTAATACTTAGCGATAATACTTACTTAGGTGATATGACTATTGATTACATAAGAAAAATAGATATTTTCGGAAAGATTTGGATAGTTTCGTCCCCTTAATCGAATAAGACAATTCAAATTATCCCATTATCTTATAAATATTGAAATTAGTTCACGAAAATTGAAATTTTGCGTGCATGTTTAGTTAAATATTTCAGTCTAGATAATACTTAACATCGACAGTATAATTTCAAATTGTTAGCTAAAGTTTATCAATTTTTACGCTCCACTAATGCTCAAAAAGTACTTGCTAGCTTAGCAATCATGCACTGTTGGTAAAAGTAGCATTTCAGCTAAACTTGAATTTGTTATAGCAATATATCTTTTGAAACATCCTTGTGTGACTTACTTAGAAAAGAAGTATTTCGCTATACAAATATTTGAAAGCACTTTTAAATTCACACTTGTATTATATTACATACTACACGCAGAAAAATAATTTTTAATGTCAAATAATATGAGGGTTGAAATAATAAATTTACCAAGTTGTTCTGTTTTCAATAAAAAATATATGTTTATATAAATAAAACAATTGTTGAAATATTTCTGAAGAATTTATTGGATCAAACATGGAAAATAGTTGGACCAACAAAATTTTTTATTGATTTTATCATAACAACAATCTGTTTCGATAACTTTGTTGAATCAATGAGCTCATTTTGTTGAATAAAACTAATAAAATATTTGGATCAATGCATGTCAAATGTTCAATACAAAAAAACATTTTTGTTAAATCAAATAATATCTTTTATTGTTTTGAACATAACAAATATTTGAATCAATGCATAGCATATATTGAAGCAAAACCAATTTTATTGAATATAAAATATGCCTATTCTTTAATAGGAACCAAAGGCCAACTGTCATGGTGACAAATTTAGAACAAACCATTACTCGCTGACAACAGATAACATCAGTACAAATGAACCTCACAAAGTAAATACTTGCCATTGACTTATTGGCCTTTCTCTAAAAACTGGCTACAAACGCATTAATTTTACGCAGTCAAATCATTCTGGAACCGCTTCGGAATCCTGAATGGATGCAGTATGACCCAGTCAAACCCATTCCGGGATCGGTTAGGAATTCTGAATGGATTCATTATGAGTTCCAGCTCAAAGGCAACAACCGATTCCGACTCAATCGTTTGTTGCATTTGAGCGAGAATCCATAAGGGATTCCAAACCTGTTCCGGAGTAGGTTTGCTTGGAACGAAATGAAATTTTATTACATGCAGCGCATACGATTCCAATCACCGTCCCTTTATGTAGTACCTTTGGCCGTGCGCGTGGTTTATTCCAGATATGCGCTATAATGTAGTGCTTCAGAGTCTCGGCTTTTCCAAAAAGATTGCAGAAGGCCCACGAATACGCTGTGTCTTCCTGTTGGACCAGAGGTGGTGAAGTACAGGAAACTGCCCTCTCGAACGGGTATTATTTGTCTATTGACGTATTTTCAGTTCTGCGATTGTCGTTTTTAAGCCAAACAGGGTGTTTTGTTTGAGTCCTGGAATAGAGGAAGGTACCATAAAACGCACCGTGTGCATTGGACTTAATTTATTCACTAACCTTTGTGCGACATCATGATTATTTTCAAGCTGCACTTGCGCCCTTCGAGTCCGGAAAATCTGAGCACTATAAGAATTTACCGAAACCTGAATTCCCTGATCTAAAAATAGCGAATTTCTCCAGCATTGACGCACGTGGAAAAAGTTGTCTTCTTCGTAGCAACTTTTATTTTTTATTTGTTTCAATTCAACAAGGTCTGTTGATGTAATGCATTCAGTCCTTTTGAATCAAATAGCTGCATGCTTTTGTTAGAATCACTGATTTGTTTGGAACAAACAATAATTTTGTCGATCTTCGAAAAGCACAGATAACAAAACTTGTAAGATTGATTCAAAAGATATTTTGGTTGATCTAACCAAAAAATTAAGTTTGGTTTAATAAATTCCTTGGTTCACAATAAAGAATTTTTATCGATTAAAAATGAAGAAATAATTTATAGAATCAAACATGCACAATTCTTTTGCGTGTACACGGTGTTCTTATAAGTCCAACTTATAGTATAGTGAAATTAAAACGGAAATCTTTCTCAAAACTGTAAGAAATTTATAAAATTTGATATAAAAGTCTTGTATTTCGGAGAAAAATATTTTGATTTTATATTTCCTTAAATTGATACTAATTGATTTGAGCAGTAGTACACAAAAAACCAATGTCAAAAGCTTTATTCATCAATGTTTGTTTTTGTTCTTAATATTTGAAAAGCTTGAAAAAAATCTGAACGTCTCAGGTTAAATTTTTATTTGAGCGTATAATGTGCTTCTTGCTATTTTCAGTTTTTCCACAAATAAAAAAATCGAAAAGTCTACTTAGCCTTTAGAGGGGGTTGGCAAAAGTCTACTTAAGTCTACTAGGGAGAGGGGGGTGCTGGGTTCAAAAACTCAAATTTCGGTCTACGTGGGTCCCTTAACTTCATACATTTAGTTGGACCAATCAAAAAATAATGCCCATATGAACAACGGAAAATAAAACTCACAAGGAAAGAAAATGTTTCATTAAACCCGCTATTAGAATGTAAAGATCAGAAATAAACTTCAAGCATAAGAATCGGACTGAGATCCTTCAGCATAAGAAACGCTGAAAAAGTTGTCAACCGCAAAACTCGACAAGTTAATTAAATAATTCGTATGCAAGAGTATCCGTATATCGAGACGTTCAAGATGAAAAGTCCGCTAAAAACTACTTAGTAAGAATCGGTTAATTTTTCCGGTTTTTATACTGAAGGTTATTTAATCCGACTCTTACAGAGGAGAACCTCAGTTCGATTTTTATGCTTGAAGTTTATATCAGAATTTCACATTCAAAACATTTGAAGCAGATTTTACGAAGCATGTTCTGTCCTTGCGATTTTATTTTTGGTCGTTCATATCCACTAGACAACACGTTCCATGGCGACACTAGTGAACTCTAGTGATATGGAAAAACTCACATTCTTCTTGCATCTGAACCGTACACCAAAAATTACGTATCTGATTCACGGTCCGCGATCATCCAAGAACACATGCGAATATGCGAAAGGCACACGGTCATAAAATGTAATTTATACATGCGAAGTTACATACACGTTAACATACGCGACATAGAAACTCACACGCGATCGAAAACGTTAATGTACAAACGCCTAAACCCTTCACTATTATACACGCAATCGCGAACTCCCTACGCCCGCACATATCTGAACCGTAAAATGAATATCACATTCAGAATCACGGCCCACTGCAATTGGCCCTAAGCAGTTTAGTGGGTAACATTTCCCGTCTCGTTTTCAATTGTATTGTTGGGAGTCCTGTCGAGACCCTAGCTCTACTGCTCCAGTAGGACATTTCTCGAGAAAAATGTACTCTGGGTTTTAACTGGAGTGTGTGGCGAAGGGTTACTCCCCCACATATCGCACCGCCATGTCCTAACCCCAACTCGTTAAACCCCCTCAGATGCCTCTCCACCAGTCCCATCAGACTACCACCCCATTTGACCCCGATAATCTAGGTCAATCCAATCTGATCCCTTAGATAAACAGCCAAAACAGTGCACCGTATTATTCGTATAATCTATTCAATTTTATTCACAGATTCGTTTTTTTTCAGGTGTTGAACGTGATCATGGAATTCGGTAATTTATTCGTTTTCGTGACACTTATTCAGGACTTTTTTTGGTAGAATTGTTTACACCTGATCTCCATGATAGTCCACCCTGGACACTAATCCAGACACATTAACCTGCCCAGAAACCAGTGTCATGCAAACTCGTTCGAGTCCAAATGCTTTCCGAGTTTCAAAATTTTGCGATCGTTTAAATATTTCAAATTAATGGTAACGATAAATTTTGTCGGATAGAAAAACTTTCAGTATAGTAATAGTCTGTATCACCTGACAATCTGACTTCCTTGAATAGCACAAACCGTCGTCTTTTTATATCCTTGCATTATGGAAATTGTACAAAATTCGGAAGGATACGACCAGCACCGAGCTATAGGACAATTAGTAGTGGTCGAAAAATGCAAGTGTTACTCCGGAGCTCCTATTGAACCACTAATAATCTAATCGTTGCACAATTATTTCGTGGTTAGTTTGTGTGGTTTGTTTACATTTCTGATTCTTGGATTCCCAATTACCAAACTTTTTTTCTTTCCAGGAAATAAACCACAACGACAGCCGATACACGTCGTTCGTCTCTGCTAGTGGAGGGATCGCTGGCAGCGGCGGTGCCCGAGGGGAATCTTTACGATAGTCCGGTACGACAGGTTGGAGTTGGGAAAAGAAGCCTACCTCTCCGCTGCAAAATAGCAGGACAAATTTTAGAAGCAGCTGAACGGCGTCCGGGTCCAGTATGGATCGATTGATTGATCCTAAGTGAGTTTGCAAATTTACATGTCCTTTAGAGGTTCTAATTCAAGTTTAATTTTGCAGGATTTACACGGATGCTCAGAGCCGAGGATCGGTTAACCGGTTGGTAAAGTACCACGATAAAAGGCAATCGCCGTTAAAAAGGAGTCAATCGATGACTAGCCTGTACTCGAAGCCGGGTCAATTTCCTGTGTGGTGGAGGAGAAACAATTCTTCGATAGCTACCATTGGTTCGGATTTCCCCGTCAGAGAAGTCCGTGTTTCAGTCTGACACAAGGTGGAACATTTTACGGGAGGGATCGTTGCTCATTCCGGCGGAACCTCATCTGAAAATGGTCCGAACACATAGACACGAGGATGAGATTGATGCGGAAAATAGTGTGATTGCGCCTTCAACAGAACTGGATGCCGATTGGATTAAGAAACAATGTAAGGAACTATCGGAGGTTGATTCAGGCGAAGCTGGTACGAAGCAAGCTCGGGAAATTACATACACGGCTTCGCCCCCGTGTCGAGGGTCGGCGAATCAGCAGCTGCAGACGAAGAAATTATGTAGTAAAAATATCTCAAGTTCACTTAGCTCGAGCCTGGTGATGAACACTCCGAAAGTGGAACACGTAGCGCACCGATCGGCACGATTAAATGTGGATGTCTTTCTCGACGCCGGCAACATTGAATGCGACGGTTCCAGTTAGCATGATTTAATCGAGTAAACCGGCAAAATTAAGTAGAATTGATTCCGCTTCTTTGCCATAGATTACGAGAATTGTTCCGGAGTTTCAACTGCCTCTGAGGGAATATCCGCCACTAAAACTAACGTTGTTTAACAAGAAATATAACGTCCATGACATGACGAAACGGTGCACCGGTGGTTCGACCCACGTCCACAGACAGTGAAGATAAGGATGATGATGATAAAGTAGGCGGACGAATCAGTTTCATTAAGCCAAAGGATAAATCGCCCATGCCAAGGTTGTTCTGAAGAGGTTCGAGCGCTCGAAATCATCGTTGATTCTGAGCTGCTTGAGTGATGATTTTGATGAAGACGAGGAATCGCCTATAGTTACGCCATCGCAGGGTTCATTTTATACGATAGACACCGCGGATGCACCACCGAAGGTTAAAGAGAAGAAACGGCTTCCGTCCCGATAATGAGCGGTATTTCAGTAATAGTTAATAGCCCGCTCAAGGATCCTGGCCTAGGTAAAATTGATCCACCGACACCGGTGGAAAATGTAAAAATGATAGAGCAGCGAAGTAAACCACGGGATTTGCTTTCGGGAGTACAACTGCTACCGTCAGCTCGGCTCCGGTTACAGCACATCAATCCGATACATAATTTACGTTTGGGATGCCCACTTAACCGGTTACTGCTAAAATCAAATCATCGGAAATACCTCGTATCGTTTTCCTGTGCTTGGATTTCGGTACGTACGGAATCGGGCGGCGTTTATCGC
The DNA here is from genome assembly GCF_030247195.1 of Topomyia yanbarensis. Taxonomy (NCBI): domain Eukaryota; kingdom Metazoa; phylum Arthropoda; class Insecta; order Diptera; family Culicidae; genus Topomyia; species Topomyia yanbarensis. The sequence continues at coordinate 213,094,926 of NC_080671.1, read as the reverse complement.
CGATACCATTTTATCGGAAAATAATGCGATTCGAGGTATTAATCACACGCCTACATCAAAAAATTATATAATTTGCAACTAATGTTTTAAAAAGCCTGACGCTAATATAAATTTTGAATCGAAAAAATATTGCTGTTTTTGTTTTTATTTGAAAAAAAAAGAAAACCCAAACGTTTAAAATAAGAAGAAGAAAACGAAAATAATGAGCACGACGATCGCCCGATTT